>NC_051156.1:16587129-16887129 GCF_013339745.2 Dermacentor silvarum | reverse complement strand
AAATGACGCGAAACTCTACACCGGTCTTGTAGGTGAACGGGTCCAGACGGTCATACTGACGCTTACTACCGCTGGATGCGATGACACAGGCTGCTGCTGCCGCCGCCATGTTCACGAGTTCAACTCGAGGGGGGTTTCGCGATGTACGAGTTTGGCACGAGTTCGCCTGTCAATCAAAACCATAGGTCATGCCCCGCGCGAGGCATGTAACTCTTGTGCGCGCCCATCACGGTTGGGCCAAGGTAGATATACCTGGTAGCGAAGCTTCCATAGAAGCCCATACGTTCAAAACATGGTTGCTTACCGGCGGTTCATGGGGCTTAGCGCCATCTGTGTGAGGAGGGAATACTTCCGGCGGAAGAAAAAATAATTTGACGCCATATCCGTCAAAAACAGAAGTGACGTCATTTTGTTCTCATAGGCGCGAAATTTGTTTTCGGAGGCCTGCCATTAGAGCTGTATATTCAAATGCCCTGCCATTCGACTTCATGGGCGTTCCGAGTTTTCAGCGCGAAAAGCGATGCCGGAAAAGATCAGCCGTACGGGTGTCGAAATCGCATCGCTGCACAGAACATACTTTCTTAGGAGGCCGACGTACACTTTGGGCGTAGATTGCGTAGAGTGCTCGTCCTTTCGTCGGACGCCAAGCCCGTCGGCCAGCGCTGTTGCACGAAAACAAATAAAGTAAACAAGTATCTGACGGTCGCAACTCACTACTTTTGACTGCACAGGTTAAGAAACAATAAAACTACCCGCGTCACCTAATTCAGACAAACGTCGACATGCAACACAACACATGTGAGGGGGGCGTATTGTAACAGGTGAACTTTACGAGCGCGCCTTTCCACGCACTCCAACAGTTGCATGGCATTGCAAGTGATAGCGGCGTCAACGCCCGCCGCTATCGATGGGCGCTCTCACGGTGGGCCCTGGCAAAATGTATTTATTGATAATGATCTAGTAAAATACGGTTGTATCTTTTTTCGCCATGCATATATAAAATGAATTATGAATTTTATTTTCGTTGAATGAATCTAACTGCGTCTCGCTTTAATTTAAACACGGGTTTTTTCTTTCCCAGTGTTTATTCCCCCCAAACATAGTCGCGCTTCAATCGCTGCTCCCATAACCACCCTTGCTGATATCGGTGACAATTGGTTCTGAACCGCTTTTCGCCCGAAGCTTCGCGACCTATGTGGATCGACCTTGGTTGGGCCACGCCCAACTTATTTTTCGGCAACAGCGACGTCGTGCGGCTCTGAGAGGCGTTAACAATCTTGACCGGCGAAATAAAGCACGCACAACGCGCTGTCGTCGGTGATGTACTGAGCACCGCTATCAAAAAAAAGCGTCGACTTTCGCGGGCTTATGCATATATCTTCTTGTGCTGTGATGGCCCCACAACACGGTTCATTGCCTGCATTGTGGCGATGTAGCGCACAGCAAATAATTATCGGCAGGTCACTGTAGCTGCTTGCAAGGCGTCGATGCGCCGCGGTGGACGACGATCCTGAGCAGTGCGTAGTGTTTTCCAACGACAACGTATCGCAGCTGTCATTTGAGATGGCTGCTCAGTGATGTATCGGACCCGCAGTGTCGCAAACACAGTCAGCGGTCAGCGCAAACGCACCCAGTGCGATGGCATTCTTCATCGCAAGCACGACACACTAAACAATTGCAACACCTTCCTGCGTCCGAAGTCTAATTTTCTAACTGCACACAAGAGCCCTCACCCGCCAAAATGCGATAACTGCGCTGTCGTCACGATATCCATCTGCGATTGCTGTCAGCTCCGCAGCAGAGGCAATCGGCAAGAACATTGGAGTGAACAACACACTCAAATTCTGCGTACATGCGCACGGAGACACCTTCACTGGGCAAGCAGTGACAAGCGATGCATCGCTTCGCAATGTATCGCGGAGACTTCGCGCACGCAGATAAACTGGTGCATTTTTACTGTGCTGCGTCACTACGGACCCTGCAATACCGCACAGCAATTTTCCAGCGACAGCCGTTGCCCCCGTCTCTATGGCTAGAGTGTCGTTTCAGTTGGTAAAGCGGCGGCCTTCATAGCCGCCTCAGTGAAAGCACCTGCGGTGAACAGCCATGCCGCAGCGCTGCGTTGCCATTCCCCTAATAGACAGGGAATGGACAGATCATTGTCATGACTGACTTTATGCGTCATTGTCGCATCGATTTTATCGAGAATAGCAGCAGCGCCCCTGGCGACTGCTCCCCATATGAACTCCCTCGTGCCTGCGACCCTCTAGAATGTATCCGCTTGTAAGCTTTCGCATTACTGTCGCCACTCGAGGCAAAAAAGTGCAAAATTTAATAATTAACTCAATGTCCGTCTGTCATCACAAATTTATAGCATTCAAAACGAAAACCCAATACTTTCAGAAATAAAATGTTTGTTATTTTATTTGCTGTATTTCAATGTATTCGATTGAGGCAAAGTGTAGGTGCAAGAATGCACCGCATGTGCCCTGTTCGCATTCGACGGAGGATAGAAAGATAATGCTCGAAAGAGGAGGCACGTCCTTGACGCGCCCGAGAAAGGCGTTGCAAGCGGCTCACGGCAAGTGTACAGATAGACAGCGGGACAGTGACGGTATTGTTTAATTGCGATAATACGTTGATAACAATACGCAGCGCTGGCGCGTTTTGTCGCGCAGTCCTCTGTGCTTGAAGCACGGAAGCACTGTGCCACGCAGGGTGCGCTCATGTTGTCATACGCGGCTTTATCTCGACGTTTCTTTTTGCCTGCTGTTATTGCACGTTCCTTGCTATCTCCGTTCACTGACTGCCATCGAGCAAACTCGGGTAAAACTCGGGTGAACGAGAAACTCGGCGCATCCCGCATAGCACCCCAGAACATAGAAATAATTTGAATATGAAAGAACAGTTCCGCACTGGGGCGCGATCTTGTACGCGTTCCAAAATGGAACGGAGGCGTTTCGTTCCATCGAGCCACACACGATTGGTCAATTTCAACCGCGACGTTCAAATTGACCAATCGTGTGCGGCTCGATGGAACGGAACGCCTCCGTTCCATTTTGGAACGCGTACAAGATCGCGCCCCTGGTAGAAAGAGATAAAATGTCAAGTAACCTTGATAACGTACTAGGGTTGAAATCCTAGTAGTAGTTAACTGAAAGGTTTATTTCTTTCATCTCCACATGTAGCGTACTGAAGCCGGCCACTTTGGTACATCCTGAAACTTGAAGGAAACAATACAGGAACGGGAAGACGACGAGAATTGAAAGAATACTGAGAAAATTCAGTAAATGTTGCTTTGTGGCGTAGGTTACTTCTCAGCAATGTCAACTTTACACAAATAGTTAGGTTGGAAGGTTGATGTGTCTGTCTGATATTGTTAACTGCCATTGCCATGAGCTGTTTTAATATTGTTTTAATGCGTCCCATTGCCTGCACTTCTCCTTTTAAGATTTTTCTTAAGGGTCTACATTTTTGTCTTCTCGACTGTGCTCGAGAAGTGTGCGGGAATCGGAAGAGCATGAGCAAGCAGTAAATGTCGCATTTGACATTCAGCAGGAGGCAATACCGTAACTTATTTATAGCCTGAGAGGTATCTAACTTCACAGAGTCTGTATGTAATGATCCCCACAGTTACTCATTGGATAATATTCTCATGATTCTTACTCTTGATGAGTGCTGTATATTCGCACTTAGTCCTGACATACTTGAAGCCTTGTAGGATTCATCAGTCCTTTCTGTTTCAATAGTAAGCACTGTGCTTTCATTCTGTTCAGAATGCGCTTATCGGCGCTCAAACGCGAAATTGCGGTAAATATTTTTACAAGGTGTAAGAACGCGCACGCCATATCATATAATTGTTTGTTTGTCTCCAAGAGTGGCTCATATCATATAATTGAACTTGCGTTGAGGAATTAAGCTGAATTATCCTACAATCGAACGTGATTCTTCAGTACCTTACGAAAATGGGTATTGAATTTCCGTTGTTGATCCGTTGTACTATTATTGATTCAACACTTTGCTGTCACTATCACTGCTTCCCCTTTCCTGGGAAACTGTGACTTTTGGTCACTGAAGTTTGTTTATACCAATTGCCCGATAATTTGATCATTTTTACTCCCTTATCCGGGTAAGAAAATTCTGTCTGTGACAACTAAATGCATAAACGGTCGAATGTACATTCAACTAAATTTCTATATAGTGAAGTGCCGATTTTACTGACTTTGCTATAACGAGGGTTAACTGTACCTGTAAGTGAATTATATAAAATTTCACTGAGTACCTGCTATCCCATCAACCTGTGTTTCCGGCGCGGCAAGGAGTTTGGCGTCAATACTGAGATGTTTACCTTCATTCTGTCTCCACTCTTAACAACATTATGGTGCACACCTGATAACTGCAGACTCTGGCTCAAAGTATAGCTGAATGACTGTGTGATAGGGCAATTTGAAGGCACTGTGCAAAGTTGAATTGCAGATACCTCAAAGCATGAAAGCTGCCTAGTGTATGCGCAGCCACTGAATGTTTTCTCAGGACTTAATTTCTTTTTACGACTTACCGCTGTATTCAAGAACGCAATTTCAGTTAAACCCCATGTCTGGCTTGATCTGAGTGACGCCTGGCGTGAACGTGCCCAGGGCACTCGCGGCTCTTCCTCCGGTGCGTTCACGACAGGCGTCACTTAAGTCAAGCATGTGCTTCAACTTAAGTTGGGTTCTTTAATACGGGCCTTACAGTAGCAGTGTAGCCTGCATTTAAGCATATATATAGCAAGTTCTTCTTTTATTAGGCATAGTGCTTGTCACAAAGAAGATTAGGTTTGCAAATTCTGATGCTTTAATGGTAGTCTAATGCTGTGTTTCTTTTTCAGACTACTCATGCTCCAAGTTTCCTTCGGCCAGCATCTCATACATAAAGAACAGCCTGTCCTCAATGCTCGCAAGGGAGTTGAAGGAATAAATGACAAATAAACTGCAGAGCCATTGTATGTACCAAAAGAACCCCGATTCATGTGCTTTTTCTTAATCACAGAGTTGGAAGTTTCTTTTTGCATAACATTACAGGGAAAGAGGCCTTGTAATGGAAAGCCAAGAAATGCACCTTGAAGATGTCAGTGGAGAATATCAAGATTCATTGATTTCATGTTGCATTCCACTTTACATTTGATGGAAGTACCATAGTTCATCTATGGGAATTGCATAGAAGTATAATTGTTCATCCATGGGAATTTTGTAGAAGTACAATTGTTATTCCATAGAAATTCCATATGAAATCAACGCAATAACTCGTAAATGAAATTACAATGGTTCCACGGTGGCCACTTTTCAATACTGCTCAACAAATCTACAATGAAGGCACAATGGTATTTCAGCAAAAATTTTGTTGATTGAGCAACAGGACGTCAATGGAATTTCTACTAGAATACAAGAAGAATTTTCATAAGGGGTGGCGTCATTTTATGCCGCTCTTCTTCAGCTTCGAGTGGCACGAACTGTAATGTAAGAGCGCCTTCGTGGATCTTTTTGAATAAGTGTTTTCCTACAATAAAAATTGAACTGTTTGTTCCAGCATCGTCCTGTCATCTTGTTGCTTGTGTACGTTGGGTCTTTCTCTGGGTTTTCCCGTTTAATCATATACCAACTGGCCGAGCTTTCGACTTTGTTTCTTCACATTTCTTATGCCATGGGCAACGTTCGTCTTGTTCAACCTCCTGTAGGTCATGCGTCCACTTGCGTGAGTGCCATCGCTGTCGCCACTTTTCATTACCGTTCGATGTCTTACCATTTAAAGTGTGACACCCGGATTCAGGAATTCGTTTCGCCTATTGGACTGTTTAAGCCATTACTGGGCACTGGAAGCGGATTTGTAGAAAGTTAAAATCGGAATAGTGGAGGCAAGTCAGATTGCTTCAAGATTGGCTTTTGGTATACTGCATCATGCAAGAAGATGGGCGGATCAGAATCCAACATTTGCGGGAGCATCGTCGCCTAGCTGCGCAGGCAACCGACTCCTACAGGAACCAGATACGACGCAATATACCGAGTATAAGGAAGCCAGCTATGCGAGACACCATGGTGATGTACTTGGCACATGGTACATGTGCCAAGTACATGGTGATACTTGGCACGTCACTACAATCAGTCCATGATGACGTCCTCAAGAACGGACCAAAGTACTGCTTACCTCTGCGTGTAAAAGGTCTTAAAGCGCTGGCAAGTGTGCGAACTATCGCAGACAAGACGTCACCTCAAAAGAAGACAAGAAGTCGCTCTAAAGGTGCGGATTGCCTGATGCGATGCTAGCCCAAATGAGTTGATGAGTTAAATGATTAAACAAAGATGAGTTACGGCATGTAGTAGGCTATTTGGCGAATGAATAAATGAGCCTGCTTTTGGTCTTATAAAGGAGGCAGGTTCGCATTGGTTCCAAAATATATCTTAACAAGAAAGCTATGGCTGATATAGAAAAGAACTTCAAGGAAGGTAACAATGAAGCCTAGCAAGACGAAAGCTACGGCCATCTGTATACCTTAAGTCCTGTACATTACGGGGTGTAGGCTCCGTCAAGCCGAATCTTCGAGCTTTTATCCTGTACTCTACACATCTGTTACTCGATGTCAAAATGAAAGCGATTTACATCAAGTTTCTCAGGTGGTCAGACCTGGAGTGGTTGGACAAAGAGTCAAAAGCATGTAAAGGTGACGGGTTGCGTGTTTTCTTTATAGCTAAGACACGCGAATCAAAATGCCCGTCATCAACCATTCTCCCAAAACATATATCTTGGCAGAAATTAGTCAGAAATGTATTTCAGCCCAAGTTAGCAGTTACAAAGCTTAGCGGCCTCTTTGCGGTTATGGGCTCAATTGCTGTGACTGACGTCTTCAGAGTAGGGCTTTCGGGTGAAACTTCAGAATTTTCGGTTAGCATTGAAGAGCTCTTCAATACAGTGCCTGATTATGAGTTGAGTGTAGTGGTGCGGGACTTCTTGGGAGACAGCAGCGCTGCTTTGTCGCGACTGCTGTCCCTCTGCTGTCGGCAGTTTTCTGGAGCATCTTGCACAGTGTTTGAATTTTGTGATGGTGTTTATGTACAAAGACCTGGTATTTGTATAGGGTTCAGTGTAGCTCCCACATTAAAAACCGTTTACCTGGCAAGATTTGGTCAAGTGCTAAAAGGGAAAAGGAGTTTAGACTGCTATCAAGTTGTTAAGGTATACCTATATGTTGACGATTTTTTTTTTCAATTTTCTGGAATATATTTTTCCATTGAAAGCCTAGCTTTTATGGTCACAGATGTGTTTGATTGCTTCTAGTTTTGTTCTGAGTCGCTGCATTTTACATGTAGACTTCCAGAAAGGAATTATATTAGATTTCTGGACCTTGAAGGGAGATTTATAATTGCGATATGGACACTCCAGGTGCATAACACCGTGCACAGTATGTGCGAGTGAAAGCGTGCGAGGGGAGCCGACAATCGAGGCTCAATCACACGCGCAAGGGAGGAAAGCGGGAAGGAAGCACGCCGTCTTCCGTCGCGCGCTAGGTTCCGGGGCGAGACGAGGGAAGTGGGCGGCGTTGTACTTCCAATGCAACTGCGTATTCCGCGGCCGCGCACGCCATACCTTGAAAGCGACCTGCGTTCAGGGCAGTCTAGGAGCCTCGACGGCTCATACCTTTGTGCGTGCTGCGTTTTCGCCGCTCAGTTTTCGTTGAAGCGATAGGCAACACGAAGGTCACTTCGCTCGCTGCTGCGCGGCAGAATCTAGGTGTGCTGACAACTCATACCTTTGTACGTGCTCCGTTCACGCCGCTTAGTTTGCTTTGAAGCGATAGACAGCACGAACGTCACTTCTCTCGTTGCTGCTGCAGCGCTTCTTCACGCAAGCGTTTTGACTGCGAGTGTCCGCGCTCATCGAGTGTGATGTCATCATACCATGTTGGTGAAGCAGCTCACTGACCAGGACAAGGTGAAGAGACACAAGAATACACGACGCTCGCTGTGTCTTGTATCTTCTTGTGTCTCTCCGCCCTGCCCTGGTCAGTGCACTGCTTCGCCAACACGGTATGATTATTCACCAACTCGCCCAACTTTCCACATCACCGAGTGTGATGTGTTGATGTTTGCCTGTGCACCATCTTTCTTAATTTAGTTAGTAAGCGAACGTTTTCAAGTTTATAAGGCTGATAAAACTACTGTCCTTACTTTGTATAGCTGTCTATTATTTTGCTATCGCAATGGATGCTTCGTCTTTTGGGCGAGACTGCGCCTTTTTACAGACGCGCATGTTGATTGGAAGTATTCACCACGACCCAAGATGATCCTCTTACTTTACAGTTATTTGCCACCCGAAGCTGACGAAGATGAGCATAGCCTAGCTCTGCGTCAAGATTGTGTTGGGAAAAAAGTTGATTTCCGAAGATGCAATCTAGTTTCTAGAAGCACACAGAAAGACTGAATGCAGCTGGTTTTTCAAGACCTTGTTGAAAAGCGGAAGGAGCAACGGATAGGAAGAGGAAGGGCAGTCGTTGTGCAAAACAAAAAACATGAAGTAATACCGCGTGCACGTAAACTCTTACAGAACAGAAAGAAACTGGCGAACATATTTGATGTCCGCGTGGCGTTTTCCGAACTTCAGAAGCTGTCTAGCTTGTGCAGGCGCATCATCCAGTAAAAGCAAAGAATAAGTATCGACCGCATTGCTAAATATGCTTCCTATTTTACACATGGGATCTCTTGTGTCCATGGAATTGTCATGCGGAATGGTACACATCGGCCAAACTAGACAATGCATCAATAATCGCCTAAGATAATATTGTCACGTAGTAGTGACGGTAGAGAAAACAGTCGCAAAACTGTGTATGACGAAACTGGTTGTTTATTGGGTGAACCTGTGCCCACAAAAGCAAGCTACACTCAAAGCACAAAGATAGCGGCGAACACAGTCGGCGATCGTCGAAAATCTGATCAGCGGCGAAGCGCGTCGGCTTTTATACCTGAGTCATCGAAGGTTCCAGATTAATCCCTGATGCCCGCGTGTCTTCCAGAAAGTTCTAGACAATTCGCGTCGGTCATACGATCAGATAACATAAGCGTCGGTGAAAACAGGCAACGGAAAGAAGCATCGATAACGTTCTAGAAACTTCCGATACAGGCGCGTCCTGCGCCGAGCGATAACGTTTAACATTTGTTAGCCGGTGGAAAGTGGCCACCGGTGCCAAGATAAACATGTATACGTGTCAATATGAAGAATTCCTTTCGACAAACGACAATGCACACTTGCCGAGGCATTGAAGGTAGTGTGGATGCCCTCCGATGTTTGATTGCGCCATGCAAGAACAAAGATAGGAAAATTTTAGCGGCTTTTATATCACTAGGCAGGGAAGTCCATGCGTGAGCGCGACGTCCTTGAGCCGCACAGACTAGGAATTGCGAGTGGTAGCTTGTCGGGTCATTTGTTTCTACATTTAGGCTTTTGCATTCCCATTATGATGGGATTTGACGCATGTGCTGGAGTACTGCTGAAGGTTGCATATGTGTTGTTTCCATAATGAAAAGTCGCAGTTTCGCCCAAAAGGCGAAGCATCGATTGCGATACCTAATTAGCAGAGAGCCATACGAAGTAAGGATAGTACCTTTATCGGCCATATCGACTTGTAAACATTCGCTTGCTAACTAAATTAACAAGCATAGTGTCAGCGCGCACAACAAACATGAACACATCACACTCGGTGACCGCCGACACTCGCTGTCAAAACGCTCGAGGAAACGCGACAGCAGCAGCAGCGAGCGAAGACGCGCTGTTGTCTTTCGCTTCAACGCAAGCTGAGCCACACAGCACGCACAAAGATACGAGCCGCCGACGCACCTAGGGCGCTATAACATAAAATCATTCCAAGCTGTTTTGATTCCAATTCCTGCAATCAGCCTCCACGATTGGTCAAAACATTTTCGAGCCACTCCCAACTTCGCCTGTCTGTCACACGACGTCACGAAAACCACGATACCTCCCCATCTGATATAACGTGTACACACTGATTATGCATGATTAAACCACACAAAAGAAAAAATAATCATTCCTGTTTCGACGCCTTTTCACCATTAGCCCTCTGCTATTGGTCCAATGTTTTCTGGCTATGCCCACTTCGCCTGTCTCTCACGCGACGTCACAAAACCACGGAAACTCACCACGTCAAAGTGACGTGTGCACGAAAAAAATGCATTAATATGCTGAACAAAACTGAATTTTTTTCTGAATAGCGACAGAGTGCCCCATTCCGAAAGGAATAGAAGATGGCTGCCCGCCGATCGCTCAGGCCCTCGCTACTCGCACCTGCCGGTGAGCACGTATTTATTTGCGCATGATAAACCTTTTTGCGTGGCATTAAAACGTTATCGAGCCCTTTCGGCACGTATACGACGTCGCTCTGCCAACTCTTCCTTGCTGAGGATCCGTTTTAGCGGTGTTCTTATCCTTCCGTTGCACGCCGCCGCGATTTTCGACCAGCCACCGCAAGCTAAGTAAGGCGAAGCGGACCAATCGGAGAAGCTGGCACCACCCTCTTCATGCTGTTATCAATTTTCACTGTGCTGGCTTGGCCCCATCGAAACCCTCTCCACTAGAGCCTGCTCCTCGCCTGTTGTCAGCCAATTAGATAAGAAAAACCACTGAGTGTAGACAATGTTATTGGTTTTGAAAGCGAACAAAGATGACCTCCTGTACACGAGGAGAGTGTTTGATTGGACTGTTCGGACAACGCCGCGGGTCACCGCCCGAAGCTTGCGTCGGTGGTTACGTAAATTTGACGTCAGGAGTTGGGAATCAACATAGTGGGGAATCATTTTACGTTATAGCGCCCCTAGACTGTATCCCCAACGCTCTCAAGATACGGCCGCGCAGCCGTCTTATACGCAGTTACATCCGGAGCAGAACGCCGCACCCCCACTCCCCCGGTTGCTCGCAACGTTGCGTGCATCGCGCGCGGCGAAAGACGGCGCACTTCCTCCCGCTTTCCTCCCTTTCTCGCGGGCGTGAGCGTCGGCTCTCCTCGCACGCCTTCACTCGCGCATACACCGTAGGGCTCGCGGCAACGGTGTTATCGCCCTTGGACATTATACGGGACCTCACGGCGACGGCAGAAATTTGCCTACAGTGCCCACATAATTGCTATCGAAATAAAATAAGTATGTTGTTATTTTCAGATTCGTCCCGTCATCTTCTTTCTTGTGTACATTGTGTTTCGTTCGTTTTTCGCCTTCGGTTTCATTTTTGGTCTCTTGATCATGTACCAAGTGGCCTCGTTGTTTTGGGACAGTCTTTGTATGTCAAACTTAAAAGGCGTTGCGGCACCTCCAAACCGTCTTGTTTATACGAGAGATCCTGTGCTAACTTACTTACTCTAGCCTCATTTCCATGTCTGTCATGTACAGTACAAAGCACAAAGGTGATATTGAAATACCCTGGCGCAAGTGTTTGTGAATGCAAACACTATCTCTTTACTGGTTAGTCCTTCCCATACTGTGTGTGCTTTATATTCTCTTATATTTGTTTTAATGACTATGATCATCACTCCTAAGGATGTTCCACAAAAGTTCTGTGTTAACGTTGTCGTATGCACCACTAATGTCCAAGAATGCCAAGTATAAATGTGCATTTTCTGTTCTATCTATTTCGGTAGACTGTGTATTTAACTAATATCGTATCGCCTATGTAACTGCATATTGTCGATTCGTTTTGCAGTTCATCCGGTGTCTCGTTCTCCTCAGATCGTGCTTCAAACTTCAGTTTTATGGCTTGCACTGCTAACCTGCATACTACCGGCGATATTGTGATCAGTCTGAATAATTTGATGTGGTATTATCACCTTCTACGAGTTAGTTCATCCTAGTCCCTCGCCAACTATTGGGGATTTGTTTCTCCTGTACGGATTTTTTACATGTTTTTGTTATGCGTGTTTGCTTCTTAGCCCGTTTATAAACTAGCCTCATTGGTATTCTATTCATTCCTGTTGCCGTAAAGCTTGGTATTTTCTCTCCCGCTGTTTTGAGTTAAGGTTGTTCAGGACCAGTTTCTTTTCTGCATCAGCCTCTCAACTTTGCCTATCCTGGTCTGCACTGCTCTTGAATGACTCCGCTTTGCTTCCTGTGGCGCATTTCATTGAGTATTCCACCTCCAGCATGTTCCACTCGTCATCTTGTATACATATAAGCCGGAACAATTTCACTTCTTCTCCCTAGATACTTCACGTATTCCTGAAGTCAAACGATGATTGTTTTCTTTGACTTTCTCCCGGACCAGGTTCTGGACTTTCCATTTCTTCTGTCGGTATATATTTCATTTTGTGTCTATTTACGCCTCTGACTGCTGCGCCTTTTTTCGTATGTCTTTGTTCTCTGGCTGTTTTTCGCAGCTCTTTGATGGCATCCTGCGAAATCGGTATGCCCACTCCATCCTCTTTTCTCTGTCCTTTTCTTCTGTTACAGATATAGCTGTCGATAAGCGTGGCAGTGCTTCTAAATTCATTATTTGAGTTTTCTACTCAGTTGTGCCTCAAGCTCTAAGCACTTGGCTTCTTTTCTGCCCCGCATGTTATTGTAAGTGATCGTACTACTTTTACGCTTCTTCATTTTGTTGACGTGACCCCTGTCTTTGTTCCTTACACCATCCGTGCTGTTCAGATATTTATCGGCACTTAGTAGGTCTTGCTGAAAGCACATGGGCCTCCTAAGAGACGCTACTGCTTGGGCCCCTATAGTCGCCAGCCTACAGCTCCAGCTGGCATATCACTGAAGCGGGCGCCATCCCTCGGCCTCATCCGTCGCAATCCCCTATTTAGGTAGACTACCTCGAAGTACGTATTCCGTCCAAGCTGCCTTTGTTAGCAGCGACAACTGCTTTTTTCCACTTCGCGTCTTTATCTTGCAACCTCTGGTATATTGCGATCTGTGCCTTCGGACGGGATGCCCTAAATTCTTCCCCTTGTTTGGTGATTTCCTGTCCCACACCACCACCTTCACTCTTAAAAACGCCCAACCGGCCGGCCCCCACCACGACGAGGTTACAACCTGCTTTCAGATTCGACCATTTTTCTCCCGCTTCCATGAGAACCGTTCTCGCTGTTTCTTCCGGGAAACGGGCCAACCCTCATCTCTCCAAAACTGCCTTCTCGCAGCTGGCCCTGTTGGAATCCTCCGGATCCTCTTTCTTTCTTTGCTCACCTTCTTTCCACTCTCCTTGGCGAACATTGTTTCGTTCTTTCGCTCTGTCAGCTCCTGCTTGGGGTCTTCCTCCTTGCAGCTGCTCTTAGCATTTCCACTAAAGTCGTTCTTCTTGCCCGCTTCCATGCTGGACCTCGGCACGTTTACCGCCGTCTCTTGAAGCCTCATATTAAGGCCCAATGGCAACCTCCACTAGTTTGGCCATCAACTCGTATAGCCTCTGCAACAGCTGCTTTTTCTCACCTTTCTCCTCACTCACCGCCACTCGAGTTCGGAGTACGCACCGCCGACATAGGAGCTCCGCTCTTTCCTCCTCTTTCGCACAACCAAATCTAGTCGCCGCCAGCGTTCACTCTGTGGAGATTTATTATAGGCCTCAGTTTCTTGGCCTTAGTTGAGGGCATAGTTCCTCAGCACTCTCTTCCAACAGGAAAATCTGAACTGCACTAGAATAGGCTAACAAAAATAACACTACCGTGTAGAACAACGTACAAAAAGACAACGTGAAATATAAATGTAACACTCCTAGTTAAGAGCCACGTGGCTTTCTCCACGCACCGCTCACGGGCCCTAAAAACAAACCTAAATACTCTAGACATTCCTGTACTCTACTCCTAAAGCTCACTCGTCATTCATACACTTTCAAACCATGTTGTAAAAAAATTTACTTATCGTTTACTTGCTGTCGACTACCTAAATACGCGTGAAAAGGAGCGGCAGGCGCCATGGCTTGGTGCCAACTTCACCTTATTTTTGTATCTTCGAAAAACAATTTGCTTCATTTCAAAATAGTGATCATTATCGGTGAGCTTTTACAACCATCTATGTCGGTCGCCGTCTAGTGGCTCCATCACTGCAGCAGCTTATCTCAAGATAAGCACGTTTAGAGAAATAGAGAGCTCACACAACGTGTGACAAATTTTTAAAGAAGCAAACAAAAGCACTTTCGTGTGCTTTTTCGTTGACCTCGCTTTCACAGACGCATTCTTATTAGCAGGTTCCTTTTTACTAATCCTGCTAACATATTTATGAGACACCGTATTGCCCACCATCACCTTGACTAATACACAAATTACCAAAAATGGTGCTCTCTTTCTAAAGAGTTGAGTCTGTCATTAGCAACCTTGGTACGTTATCCCCGTAATCACAGACTGCAACCTAGATTAACAAAAAAAGATATTAAAAATTATCTTCCGGTGCAACAATCGGTAGTGTTTTAACGATAAGCTGCCACATTGAAGCAACAGAAAAAGACGCACCTGAGGTAAAGCAGTCCTCCGCACTGAGTGCGGTGGAGCATAGCGCCATAACCAGGAGAATCGACGCCAACGCCATCGCGTCCAACTGCGGTGACTAGTCGCGGCCTCGGGAATACGAGGCTCCTCATTTCAGCAAGCATTTATAAATGATAGCCTCGAGCTTAGCGTGTGTTCCAGATGTCTTTGTTTGAACATGTGTTGTGAATCCCGCTGTGTGTGTGCCTGTCATGAAAAGAAACTTGCTCTGTAAGCGGGCACCATTGCGTGCACCATGTTATATCGACATCTCACGAATTTTCCGTTACGGCCTAATAGAGAAAGCCACCAGCGAACCTCGCCATGCAAGCGTGTGCGCAATGAAGCTCGCCCGTTCTGCCAGCTAAAAGCCGCTCACGTGAGAGCCATTAAACGTGTCGTAGCCGGATAAAAGGTTAAAATGCCGGAAGGCCGCCACAGATCCTGTTCCAACAAACCAGTACGCGCTCTAAATAGAAACGCTTTTTTTTTTTTTGGGGGGGGGGGGGGGCAGCTTTCGTCATGTGGCTTTGATCAGTGCGTGCATCGAGCGTTCCTTTCTTCTCTCTGAGGCTACGACACAATGCAAGCAGTAGTGTTTGCACGCAACTGCCTGCTATCACGAACAAAAAAAAAAAAACGTGGGCATAACTGTGGCTCTTAAAGACTCTCGAAATACAGGTGGTGTGCATCCTTGAATATCATACTATATAGCGAATTAGATGAAAGCATCTGAATGCCAAAAAAGAAGATATTTATTTAGTAAAATATCTCACATGGTTTGAAAACGAAGGAACAAAAGAAAAAATATATAGTTCCGCCACTTGACAATGAGAGTGTTCCATTGTACAGGAAGCTTCTACGTTTTTCATAACATTCTAGGTTGTTCCTTAGATTGTCTAGCAGTGGTGAAGCACAAAATTGACCAACGCTGACCAGCTAGTTTGCCGCAAGGTGCCATTTTGAGACCCAGTCATCGGCCGATTGCGAACCGTTTGGAAAACATCAGTTTCCTTATCGCTATCAGTGATCACCAAGGTTGAGAGCAGCGTGGATAGTATTGAGTGAGTTAGGAGAAAAGTGATGCAAACATTCAACTTTTTGAAGTATGAAATTACCTTAGCATCGCGCGGAGCGAGCTGTGAGACTCGTTGTTCATTCTATAACTTTAGGGGAAGCTTTCGGAGCTAGCGTCGGCAGAACTGTCTCGTTGTAGCGGCGTGCAATCTGTTCGCAGTCGTATACAAAAAGCTTTCACTGATTGAATGTGACATCACTTAATCACTAGCCGAGAGCACGGCCCTCTGGCGACTTCTCCAGTGACTTTAACATGTCTTCAAGCAAAAGGATCAGGCTATGTCCATGTTGTTCTTAATTATTCTCATTAATGAATATTTTACCGGGCACGAATGACAAGATAAGAACGTAAACGTGAGATTATACAATCTTGGAACGAAGTGTTTACTGATCATTTTATGTTTTAATGTCAGACAACCCAGAAATAATGCTTAAAAAATGTCATCTAAGCGTTTACGTTATCTTCTGAATCTTAAAACTGATCCACTTAAATAACATTGCTGAGAATTTAAATGTGTAAGCAGTTCTATGCTTACCCAACGAGATTGTGTTATTTATAAGAAAATAACTTGCATGGCCGACGTCGCAGAACTACACTCTGATCTGTCAAGGTTAAAAGAATGATGCAGTAATTGGCAAATGGAAATTAATGTCGAAAAAAAAGAAACACTTAAAATTTACTAACCTTTCTTCTGCATGTTCAAATTCTTATAAAGCAAATGACATAGTAATAGAAAAAGTCACGTCATTTAAGTACCTGGGCGTCATACTTACTTCCGATTTAAGCTGGGCTGCCCACATCGAGCATATTACGAATAAGGCTTTCAAGAAGCTCGGCCTACTTAAACGACGCATCCATTTCGGTAATAAAGATACAAGACTGCACGCTTTCAAATCATTGATTCGGCCCTCTCTAGAATATGCTTCTATCATATGGCATCCTCACCTGACAGGTCTTACTAACATGCTCGAAATGGTACAGAACAAAGCCGCGCGGTTTGTCACGTCATCCTACTCACGTTTCATAAGCGTTTCATCACTAAAAGCTGAACTTAATCTAGCTACGCTTGTGATGCGCAGGCGACATGCTCGACTATCGTTTTTTTTTTACTCACTTTACCACAGCAACACAACGTTCACCCAATCGCACATTTTTCATTTTGACTCTTTTTAGCTTTTAGTTTATGGAGGGTAGTTGCTCTCGGGGAGTTTGGAGAAGCACGACGTTTACACGTTCAAGCATCCAAAACTATGTTCTCAGTGGTATCTGAACCGGTCTCGTGAATGTTAAAGCCCTCAGGTTCGACAGGAGTTGCGGGAGCTGCGGTGTCATCTGTACTGCGAGGCGAGGCCTCTGCCGATAGATGTTTCTTTATATTTTCGTTAGAAACTGTGATTCTAGAAGGAACACTTGGACGCGCAGTAACATGCAAAAGTTGCGACAACTGAGAAGTGAGAACTTGCCGAATTGTCTCTGAAAGGATCGTAAATAAACTGTCAGGGGCTTTTGCCATAGCCTTCTCTACAGCTGCAGCTACATCACCAAGAGATGCATCCATAGCTTTGGAGTGACGAGCAGCAGCTTCAGCATAACCACATGATTTCTCTAATCATGTGGTTATCATGGAGCTTCACGACGCGAACACCGTTTCCTTTCTGTAATTTGTATAATGTCAAGCTTTTGGTCTCTCGCAGGGCATTTCGTAGTCCGCAGGGTGGGAACCTTCAAACAAACAGCATCGCTCGCTCTGAGAGGAACACGTTTTTCCATCATGGCCTTCTCCGCAAATGCGGCACCGAACATCGACCTACATCGCTTAATACTGTGGCCATATCGCCAGCACTGAATGCATTGCACTGGGCGGGAAGAAAGTGCTTCCACCCTGTATAATAAGGGTCACGCCTTGATCTCTGACGGCCTAGTTGTGCCTGCAAAGGTGACAATGACCGACTCTGTGGGGACTCTGATTCTCAGAAACGCGTGAACATCGGTAGACTGAGACGGCACCTGCCGGGGAGAACATCTGCAGGACCTCGGAAGCACACAGACTCGCGTCGACTCCACGAACTAGCCCCTTAACGCAAGCTAGATGAGGAGGAATAAAAGACCTCACCGGGTGATTCGCGAACATTTGACACTGCAGAAGGTTGGAGGCACAGGTCTGGTCCGGCGAACAGCATAGAATGCCCCCTCTGCCAAACTGTCGAACATCGTTTATGCTTTGGAAGAGCGGGGTTGCTTTCCGCAGTTCTTCTTGAGTCGCCTTTGGATTTTTCACGCGGATGAATCCCCCATTGGTCGGCACTAGGGCCACTGGAACGCTGTGAATGCCACTGCGCAAGAAAGCCTCTATAGGAATATCATTAGTGGGAAGCGAAGCCGTCCAGAGGAAAGACCTCTGGCCGGGAGAAGACAGAGACATTAGGAACTCACAATCAGATTAATTACACAATAAGAGGAAAGTACTAAACAAAGCTAAAGAAAAATAAACCGCCTGATACTTGACCAATTCCCCGCAACACGACTCGAACAGCACCGGCGGCGAACCAACAAGCGTTCCAGTTCTTGGAGCCTCGGTGCAGCGATCTTGCTGCACGGCAGGCATTTCCAAATCCTGACTGGGAGCTTACCACTGTCGTTGAAAAGAAAAGTGTACAATCATTGTATTCTACCGGTGCTAACATATGGGGCAGAAACTTGGAGGTTAACAAAGAAGCTTGAGAACAAGTTAAGGACCGCACAAAGAGCGATGGAATGAAAAATCTTAGGACTAACGTTAAGAGACAGGAAGAGAGCGGTGTGGATCAGAGAACAAACGGGGTTAGTCGATATTCTAATTGACATTAAGCGGAAGAAATGGAACTGGGAAGGCCATGTAATGCGTAGGATGGATAACCGGTGGACCATTAGGGTTACAGAATGGATACCAAGAGAAGGGAAGCGCAGTCGAGGTCGGCAGAAAACCAGATGGGGTGATGAAGTTAGGAAATTTGCAGGCGCAAGTTGGAATACGCTAGCGCAAGACAGGTGTAATTGGAGATCGCTGGAAATGCATTTGTCCTGCAGTGGACATAAAATATAGGCTGATGATGATGATGATGATGATGATGATGATGATGGAAAGTGAGTCGGATAGACCGAAAGAAGCCAGGCTTCGTCGCCCGAACGAATCCAAGAGGAGGCAGATAGCCGAGGAGACGGAGGAGTCACGAGCCGCACGCCTCGAGAAACGTCGTAAGTACGAAGCGGCCAGGCGAGTGCATTCAAATGAGGATAGTACCGGAAACGTGTTCAAGTCACTGGAAGACAACATCCCGTCTCACCGACCATCGGGCCGTCTTTGTGGCAATTGAGAAACAACAAGATGAGGACTTTCAAAATAAATGCGTTACCCTTTAAAAATGTCTAGTCTTTAATGTAACCATAACCTAACGAGAGGTAACAACCAAACCTAAACACTCAGACGTACGAAGCTAAACGATAAAGATGTAACCGTAGAGAGAACCAAGCTAAACAATAACATTACCCCGTTCCTCTCGCTACGCACACCCAGGCATAACTCAGTTAAGCCACAGCCATTTTTTTAAGCGAAGCTTTATGAAAGAAACTTTATAAAAAAAAAAGGTGGTAGTCGTCGCGGCGACGGTGTCGCGCTGAAAAGTGTGCCGATCCTGCAGATAGTGCAGAAGGGGTCCAAGCTCAATGGCACATACCGGGGACAAAAAAAGAGAAATAAAGAAAGAAAGAGAGGAGAGAGAAAGAGAGATAGGAAAGAGAGAAAAAGAAAGAGAAAAGGAAAGGAGAGAGAGAGAAATATAGAAAGGAGGAGAGAGAGATAGAGAAAGAAAGAGAGGGAGCGAAACAAAGAAAGAAAATCATCACGAAGGTCAGATACACACACGGCAAGCTTCGCTTACCCCCATTTTCTCGACAGAGAAAGGGCTGGTGATTTTTTTTTATTATTCAGGGGGCTTAGCAGCGAGCTGTTGTGCCATAGTACGTGCCAACTCTTCATCGAGGCGACAGGAACTCCGATTTATCCGCGTCGAATGGATTTGTCGTGGGTAATTGCAAGCAGCACCGGCCATCATCGCCACCCGTCCCTCTGGGTCCTGTCGACGAGTCGCCAAGGGGACGCGACAACACAATACGACGCGGGTGCCGTCAGCGGCTGCCTCGTCTGGGTTCTGTCGACGAGTCGCCAAGGAGGCGCGACGACACAATACGACGCGGTTGACGTCAGCAACCGCCCCGTCTGGTTCCTGTCGACGAGAAGTCGCCGCCAAGGGGATTTAAGGAAGAACCGGCCCATTGTTAAGCCAGAGAGTCGCCACCGGCCGCCACGTCGGTCTGGTGCGCTCTTATTGCTTTGACCAGCTATCGCCAGCTAATGGCAGCTATTACCAGCTATTACCTGCTATATCTGTACATATTTGTACATATTGTATAAAGCTTTCGTCTGCTCCAAGAGTCCGTCTCTCGTTCCTCGACCCCGAGTCACAATAGAGCACACAGACGCGCTCCTCGAGGTGACGTTCCGCTTACGCCACCCAGCAGCGGGCAGCCAGCTCGCTGCGACAGCGAGGAGCGCGTATACGCAGCCATAGAGAAACATACTTACGTAAAGAGCGGACACTCGAGCCCTTTCGCGACCGATCAAGTAAGGGTCTGACCACCTCCCAGACGGCGTAGCGATGTCCGTTTCATAGATTGTAGGGCTTTACGCTTCCACTTCACCTCAAAGGTTGACAGCTTATCATACATCCACCGGGTTACGTCCACGCATCCCGTTTCCATAGAGACGTTGATGCAGCGCCGGTCATGTGCCGCTGGTTACGCCCACCACACCGTGCTTTTCAACGCGTCGCCTCGCTTTTGCGGTAAGGTGTTTCCTTTTGTACGCGGAAATAACTTTGCTCTTTCTTGCGTCAAGAACATTGTCAGCAAGGCGTTTGTTATGCTGGGTGAGCGTATTTTGCACCGGTAGCATGAGCCGTGGCATCCGTTTACAGTGCAGCACCCCGTTTGTTCTTGCACCCGTCTTTTGCGGAAGAGCATTACTTCCAACGCGTAATTTTCTACAAGTCACTCGCAACACGTTCGGTTTAAAGAACAGAATTTGTTATTTGTGGCTCAATCGTATCATCACAAAAACGTTTTATTTGGCGTGGCTCGAGCGTTTTGTGAATACTGTTTACCTCATTGTATATATATCCATAATGCATGCGCTTGGGCGGGTTCGCAAGAGCCAGTTTTATTGACGCGTTGCTTGTCATGGCTAAAACATTTTTATTGTGCTCTGTATTTTTGGTCTGTGTGTTTGTCTTTATCAGGTGTGCGATGTAGTATTTTTTCTGTGCAATTCCCAATGTAAACAAGAAAAAAATCAACTTTTTTGTAAGGTACCACTGCTTTCAATTGTGTGCAACTAAGAAAAGCGGCTCAAGAATGGCAAGAAATTGCAATCAAAACAGCTCTGATCGCAACATTTTTCCAATCTGCATGAGTTAACTCAGCCTTGCTTAGGTTCTTCGAGAAGCTTGGCGGTTTTTCCAGTAAAAAGGTTGCGATCCGCGAGCTTATTACGTATGTATGTACGGCATGCTTAAAAATGAAATATTAAAGCTCTTGCACTCCACTATAGGCACCGGGCGCGGGATGAATTTGGACGGGTGGCGCCTTCATGCGGCGGCGCCGCGACTGTAATGGCATGTGGCGGCCGGCCCGCGCGCAGCAGGCGCTGCCGTGAAACCAAGTCTCATCAAACATGTTGCGTTTTGGGTGCACCAACAGTTACTGAAATATGACTGAAGCTGGTTAGGACATTCAATTCAACCGTTGTTCATCGCGGCATGGCGTTTTTCAGGCGGAAAGTCTGTATACGTGCGGTCTGTAGGCAACAGCGCGTACAGTGCTCAGCAATTGAAACGCGATACTCGAATCGCATGGTCGCCAGCGCTTTTTGCACGGACTGTAAGCGCTGGGGACACCAAACTGATGCATTGTGGTGTAGAGTGAAAGCGAGAACCTTCGTAAGGCATTATGACTGCATTTGGTCCCACAGCGCTCACCTGTGGCGCGAAAAGAAACAAAAAAAAAAAACGGTGGCAGCCGCGCGCTGCCAGTGCTTCAATCGCTGGGCACTGTACATTTCCGACGCTGATTTGCTATGGTCTAGTTGTTCTAACGTTAATAAAAAAAACACCGCATATCCACGGGGTGAATGATGATGAGTGGGCGAAGCTACGGAGGGAATCATCGGTAAACCGTGAATCTTCCGTGTAATATTCGCCCAGTCTCGCCGCACTAAGTCGAACGATTGACTTCCACCAATGACACGCGCCATATGTGACGTCATTCCTATTTTATAACAGCGCCCTTCATTATAATTGCACCATCTCCCGCTTAAGGGGACGCTAGCACAAACGCGTTAGAAACGTGCAGTACTCTCTAGTAAGGGGGAGATGCCACAGTGTCTTACGCAGCCGTTTACACATGCCGGAACGTGCACCGCGTTTGCCGACGCCATCACATGACTGCTGAGAGAGTATAACCCCCGTATTCATAAACGCTCTTCGACTTGAACTTAACTTGCCACCGCCTTCAACGCGTTTCGAACGCGCTGCCCAAGGCGGTGGCAAGTCAAGTTCAAGTCGAGGAGCGTTTATGAATACGGGGGTAAGGCGGAGAGGCCACAGCGTCTTACACCAGCGTCTTACACGGGCCGTAACGCGCTAGCACAAACGCGTTAGAAACGCGCAGTCTTTCGTTAATGTTGGGTATTTATTGTCATCGTGGTGCGTGTGTCCATGTGCGCTTCGTGGCGTAGTGGTTAGCGCCGCGCGTTCGGAAGCGAGGGGTCCCTGTTTCGATTCCGCGCTATGGACACAACTTTGGGAATTTTTTTTTCATAAAAGTAGACGTGGCTACCTACTACTACGACTACGACGACGACTACTACTACTACTACATACTACAGAGGAGGGACAGACCCACACCCTAAGGAGCTTCGCCCCTAAAAAGCCGTTCATACTCAAGAGCTTCGTGTCCCACTTGCCTCTCTTCGCCTCCGCAGTGTAACGGCTCCGGAGCTTGGGCACCGAAGGCGAACACTCAGAGTTGTAGTCATTTTGCAGTCTTATCAGTGTATCAGTCTTCCTTTTAATGTACATTTTCCTTCCTAGCAATTCCCAACTCTGGTTGCGTCCGGCACATGACTGTGCTGTGCATCGAGGGCGAACGCTAATGCAGCAGTGTTCACACTCGCCGCCACCGACGGCTCCCGTCGCGCTAAGCTATATAAAATGGGCCGTGCCTGAAGATCTGGCTAGTTTATAAGCAATTGAGAATGGGGAAGCATTGCAAAGATAAAAGAACTGCAACGAACAGAGAACCGGAACTTACTGACAAATGTGCGATCGGCGAAGCTGCTCAAGAAGCAGAATAAGGAAGATGTATGTCTCCTTTTTTTTCTCTCCATAATTTTTGTGTTCTTCGCCTATTCACATGACTAAATATGCGAGAATGTTAACGCGCACAACAAAATAACATCTGGAATATAACTGCTGGAGTTCCACTTCTTAGCTTGTCGCGGTGAGCTCCATTCGCGTGGTGCATTTGCATAGCAATTTGCGCTCGTTTTCTGCTCTATATACTACCTGATGCCACGAATGTGATCTTCCTCGTACAAGTGACGACCTTTCTGAAAAGCATACACACGAAAATGGTTTATCTGGGGTGTCAGCCCTTTAAACCCGCAGCGCCAAATCACTGGAAGCACCGAGCGCCTTCGTCCCGTCGTCTGCTTCACATGCCAGTGCTTTGTTAGGTGCCGTTCGCGGAGCTGTTCGCCAGCATATCGCCGGCGCGCCGGTGGCGCCTTACGACGGCCGCCCGGTGCCTATAGAGGACGTAGTTGAGTATCTTAACCGTCAAAGCTAAACCAAAATCTAAAGCATTGCTATCGAAACCGAAACCCAAACAGACCTAGACCACGCGTCCAAAATCTCGGAAGACAAAATTAGCGGTCTCTAGCTCCGGGCGCGGGCGGTAGTGCAGTCGCTCGGCCGCAGGGCCCTACGGGAGTGTCTGCTCTTTACCTATTGAACCTTTTCGCGGAGCAGTTTGCTCTGGAGGAACGATATGGCGGCTTCAGCGGCGCACCATACGTTCTTTGCTTGCCCTCTTGAAGGTCAGCGCATTGCCAGAATACACCGTGAGAGGCACTCCCCTGCGAGCAAGGAACCTTCTGAAGGCAAGAAGGAATTAAAGTGTCTGACGAGGGCCGTTACTGTCATTTCTAGATGCACCGCTCGAGTTGCTGCACAGGTAAAGAGCAGAATGTAAACCTTGGTGCACTTAGTTTCTGTTGTGCTCCGCTTTGCATATAATGGGCCTGCAAAACCGATTCTCCCCACTTCAAATGGACGAGACATAGTGGTTCGGTCTGTTGGTAGTGGAGCATAAACTACGCTTATGGGCTTGGTGCGGAATCGTTTGCAGTGAAAGCAGTTGTTTATGATCTTTTTCATCTCCTGACGGGCATGGATAATCCAGAAGCGCTCACGAATTTGAATCAGCGTGGCTGATGCTCCTCCGTGTAGAAGACGACAGTGTGCCTCCATAATGACCAGTCTCGTGAATTCATGATTCTGAGGCAAAATCACAGGATATTTTTCTTGATCTGAAAGTTACGCTTTCTGTAGACGTCCACCCAAATGTTATCTAAGAACGGATGCAAGTCTCGCAGAATGGAGTGTCTCGAGAGAGTGCGTCCACCGGACAGCTGCTCGATTTCCTGGGAGAAAGCGCCATGCTGAGCTCGCTTTATCCAAAACTCTTCGGCAGCATTCAACTCTTCCGCTGCAATAGGCCCGGTATGCACAGTCCGTGCGTGCCTAGTCCTTTCCACAAATCTGGACACTAATGCCGTGAATCGTAGAAGCTTATATAAGCTGCTGTACTTTTTCACGTTTATGACGTCTTCACGTTGTTCTAGTGTCTGGAGAACTTTCTCTGATGCAATTTCTAGTTAATTTTAGCATTCAACTACTGTGACGCAAACGATTGTTGGTTCGACTGGCCACGTCGTTTCAGACCAGTCTGGGCCGAGCCACCAGCAGCGGTTCTCTCGCTGCGATGTTTCAGATAATCCCCGTGTCAGCAAGTCAGATGGGCTTTCCTCACTATGACAATAACGCCACGTATCTCTTTCGGTAGCTTCAAGCTGTCTCAGCCACTCTGCTCTTGACGAAAGGGCTGAGTTTGTCGTGTATTCCGTGAATCCAGCTCAGCACAATTCTAGAGTCCGACCACATGGCATGTGAGAAATGTATGGCGTCCCATGATTTACTTAGGTACTTCAGTAGTCGCGCTCCTACAACAGCACCCATGAGTTCCAGTTTCGGCAGTGTCAAGGCTTTTGTAGGTGCAACGCGAGGATTTGCTACGATGAGTGCCATAACTCAACAGCTATGAAAATAAGTGGTTCTGAGGTACGCGTATGCTCCGTAATCTCTGGGACTTGCATCAACAAATATATGAACTTGCGCCATTGTCATTTCTCCTGTTAGTTGACTCCTGATGCACCTTGTAATCTTGATAGATCTGAGTTGAACTACTTTAGCGCACCACTCTTTCCATGCTGCTTGAATTTCCTTCGGTAGTTCCGCATCCCATGGTATTTCCAAGGACCATAACCTTTGGAATAGCAGCTTGGCGGTTACGGTGAAGGATGAGAGAATACCAAGGGGGTCGAATATCCTGGACGCTGTTCTTAACAATGTGCGCTCGGTATACACCTTGGCAGAAGCTAAAAACTCCACGATTGACTTTGTAGAGCATATCAAGTAGTCATCTTTGGTGTCCCAGCGCATACCTATGACTGCTGTTGAGCTGCTGTCAAATCATTCTAGACACTCTTCGTTTTCCTCAAGAACGTCCTGCAGTTGGCTGTCGTTTGTCTTCCACTTCCAGGTTCCCCATTCCAGCGTTACTCATAATTAACTTCGCCCTGTTGTACACATCCAAGCCTTCGTCAAAACTTTCGGCTCCTATCAGCAAATCGTCAACATAGAAACTCTTCTTTAAATTTCCGGCGAGCGTTCTGTCTTTTTCGCCTACGTTGTCCAAATGGTGGTGTATTGTTGCCATCTGGAGAAAAGGGCTTGATGTCGTTCCAAACGTCACGAGAGTCATTCGCCATTCGACAATGTTGTCGTTTTCGCCACAGGGTACTTTCTCAAACCACATAAAACGAAATTAATCGTCATCCGATTCCCCTACTTCTATCTGCAGGAACGCCTTCTCGATGTCGGCATTTATGGCTATTGGACACCATCGCAAACGAAGCAGAATTTGAAGAAGATCTGGATTAATGTTCGTCCCCTTTTCTAAACATTCTTTGAGTGACAGGTATCCATTTGCATGCAATGACGCGTCGAACACAACTCGCAGCTACGTTGTCAAAAAGCCTTCTCGGATAACCTCGCGATGTGGCATGTAATATACTCTATTTTCACCAGAGCTCACTTTGGGCACAACTTCAGCGTATCCCAACTGTAAGTATTGCCTTATCGTGCTGCCATACTTTTCCCGTAGACCATTATGTTCAGCAAGTCTTTTGACAAGCTTTTGAAGACGATTGACAGCTGTATCGCGGTTGTCCCCCAAAAGGTGCTTCCGGTCTTCTTTCCACGGCAGCGCTACCGTGTAGCTGCCGCTAGACTCTTTGACCGTCTCCTTGAACTGTACGAGGCTATTATCACAGGTACATTCGCTCGAGTCAGTGATGCCCATAGACTGCATAATTTCTGCTGTGGATTCTTCTTCTGCAGCATCCACTCGTAAAACTCTGATCATCAGGTAAGTTCCGCAGTCCAAAAGAACATTTTGACATACTAGGCCTTGGATTGTCCAGCCGAATACAGCGTCAATAGCGACGACGCCTGGAGAGTCTGGACAGCGGATGACTTCACCTTTCACGACTTAAATTGCCGTAGGTAGTCAGAACCTATTAGCAAGCGAATCACAGCGCCTGAATCTTCAAAAACTAGGTTATCGTTCGCCAGTAGCTTGCCCTTTCTCAAAGCTTGCACAATTGTGTTCTCCACCGCCGGCACATCTACATCATGGCAGATGGTAGTGCCGCTTCTAAATCGCAGATAGCGATTCGGCTTTGGCTACCTCCATCCAGAATACCACGGACGGATCTGCTTTTGTCGTGATCTTGGTGAAGAATTTTTGTAGATACACTGCGTTGTCCGTATTGCGTTGGTTGCTTGGAGATGCATTTTCGCAGAAGGACAGAGCGGTAAAAGAAGCACACCGTGCTGCTTCCTGGTGATCTCGTTGACGTCATAGTCATCGTTGTGCTCTTGTAGTAGGGGTCACACATACTTGACGCATGTCTTCCGCGGCAAGAAGAGCAGGTGAGCTTGACTAAGCAATCTTTCGATCGATGGCCTATTGACGTGCAATGGAAGCATCGGTTGTCTTTTGTTAGCAGCTCTTTTTTGACGGCGAGGTATATCTGCGTTGCAGCTGCGCGTCCCTTGTTGATGAGCACGACAGAAGAAACATTCTAATCTTGCAGCAGACGTAGCGTGCAAAACGATGCTGTTAAGTCGCCTGTCCTTGCGCTCATCTATGGCAGGTCGCTGAGATGGTGACACGCATTGCTCTCTGCTTTCCAGTTCCACTCACATAAACTGGAGCAGATTGTTAAATTTAGCGTCTGACGTAACTTCCCGTGAAACCAACTCGGAGGCTTGTTCAGACGACTGTCAGATGAATGTGACCTCAAAGCGCGGCTTCGTTTTTCTCGTATAAAACTGAGAATGACGTCGTGAGGTAGAGCCTGTTGATTGATGTCGATGAGCATCGCTGAGAATGTTGGAAATGGCACGTTAAGTGCACCCAGACAGCGGATGTTTAGCTGTAATTACCTTCGAAGACAAGTTATGTCGTTGGCCGATTTTACGTTCGGAAGGTGTCGCAGTGCCGTCAAATGGTACTGAATGACCCGTGTTCGATCGCCGAACCTTTCCTTCAACAGCGTGATGGCGTCTGCGTAGCACGATTCGGACGTGGCCAAACCAGCTATTGCTGCTGCAGCATGACCAGCCAGGAAACTCTTGAGGTAATAAAATTTAGTGGAAGGCGTCAAATCGTTGTTGAGGTGAATTGTCTGTTCAAATTGCTCCCAGAAGCCTGTCCACTCATTCAGGTCCCCCTTGAACGTTGCGATATGCAGCTGTGGCAGTCGGGGTCCCACAAATCGGCCTGGAGTCTCGTCTCTGGTGGGCGATACGGCCTTCAGCGCTCGAAGCTCGGGATCGCATGCGTTGGGCTCTTTCTATTTGGGCAATTCGGCAACGAAGCACAGCAAGCATGCTAACTGCTTGATCGCTATATTCCGCTGCAGTAGCATACTCCTGTTCGAGCTGTTCGGTGGGAACACATTCCTCAAACTGGGCGTTCATCTGTGAAAGTTCCACGTTTTTCACGGATAGACGACGAACAGCTGCGAGTTTCGCGATGTCGGCGTTGGAAGAATCAAGCAAGGATCGGGCTTCCTGAATGACTTCAGTGCTCTGAGCCGTCGCGCAGATCACCTGCCTTTTAGCCGATCTATTTGGAAAGCGTTGAAACTGGCTGAAGTCTTTGCACCCACGCCGATCTTCACATCCACGATCAGTCGATTCCTCGCCGCCCGCAACGCGAGTGTAGAGTCCGGTCAGGCGTGCGTAGAACAGGGGCAGGTCCGCACGTGTCTTTGGCACCAAATATAAATGCTTAGACGGCAACGGGTTAGAAGAAGACGGGAACCATGGTGTAGCACCTACGTATTCCAAACGTCTTCTTTCTTTTCTTTGCCTACACTGGCTGGCTGCGTCTATTTAACTTCTTTTTCTGCAATGTGTTCACGCGTGATAACGTGCTGGTTAATTTAGTTAGTAAGCGAATGTTTGCAAATTGATATGGTTTGTACAGAGACCTCGCTTCAATTTCCCAATGATGATAAGCCCGCTGAAATTAGAAGCTGAAAAGTCAAATAATAGATTTTGGTCAATTAGCGACTAATTACCGCGTATCACCCGTCAACCCGTAGTCGCCACCACTCACGGCACGTCTTCAAACGAACCGTCCAACTTGGCTATGCTTAAATATTACGCAGAGTCTTCGTAGAAACACCCGGTTATAGAGAATTCATGTGCCGTGCGATCATTGACAACTGTAGTATTCACGATTTCAAGTTACAGGCATCTGAAGTTCTGGCGTGTGCGGACGATGTCGCAGTTTGCTGTACATAAAGGGTGCTGTATTAGTAAAATTTTTCGGTAAGGTTACTGGAAGTCTGGTGAGCCGAGGAAAGTACCTGGGCTTTTGGCATGAAGAGTGGCCATCAATCCCGATCCCTTTCGGCAACGTTAAGTGGGTAACGACACCCGTTAAATGTCTAGGAGTCCCCCTGAAATATTACAAAAATCATGATTACTGTTGGCAAGAGCAAGCAAGAGAAATACAGTTAAAAGCGAATAGATGTAAAATTGGTCATCTGTCAATGTTTGCCAGAGCTACGGTCTGCCATCTATTTTTTGTCTCAAAGCTGTTGTATGTAATGCAAGTATTACATTGTTTAGATACAGAAGCTGCATGCAGTCTTTGCCTTATTCGTGTGGGCATATAATTGGGAGCGATGCAGTCGTACGAATTTGTTTTGACGAGTTAAGGACGGAAGCTTGGGAATGGTGCACCTCTTTCTGCAATTTATAAACAGGTTCTTGCGCACAGTGTGCCAACTAAGGCTGAGGAGCGCATAACCTAGTTATGATGTTGGTGCAAACAACATGTCCGGTTCCATTGGCGTCGCCGGGAGGGGGGGGTGGGGGGGTTTGCTGCCAGCCCCCCCCCCCTTCCCCCCTTTCCCACGGAACAGAAAGTTTCAGGAGCTCAGGTGGGCTCAGATAGTGAGACAAGGATGAAAGGGAAAGCTTAAATGTAAGAAAGCAAGACGAGAGCTAGTGGCGGTCCGAAGGGAGGGGTGTCCCCTCTCCCATGCACAGAAGACTGCGGCCCCACTCATGGCGCACCTCTACCTCATTCCGGATCGTGTTAACCATAATCAGCGCTAAAAATTCCCCACACAGGTAAAGATGGGACGAGCCCGTGCCTAAAACTTGGAGGCAATGTTGCTTCGTGTCGTCGAAGAGCTTTTCATTTCTGGTACTTGACCGAATCGTCGACCACGCTTCGCCGAAGAAAAGCATTCCAAAAATATTGCGACTCGCTTGTCTAGGAAACGCGTATTAAGTAACCCCCCTCCCACCTCCTTTTAAGCGAAGCTTTATAGGCTCACAACTGTCGCGGTGGTGGTGGTGGTGGCGGCGGTGGCGGCGGTGTCACGCTGAACAGTGGGCCGATCCTGGCGATAGTGCAGAAAGGGTCCAAGCTCAATGGCACATACCAGAAACAAAAAAGGAGAGAAAGAAGAGAGAAAGAAAGAGCGAAAGGAAGAAAGAGAGAGACAGACAGAGAGAGAGAGAGAGAAACAAAGAAAGAAAATCATTACGAAGGTCAGATACACACAGGGTAAGCTTCGCTTACCCCCATTTTCGCGACAGGGGAAGGGCTGGTGATTTTTTCTTCTTTTTATTTCCCCTATCTCTGACTTTCATTATGTTAATAAACTTCAGAAGAGCTTGCTGTTAGGCTAGTTTGTACATGCTGTTAAGGATGAAAACAATGCAAAAACGGGGCATGAAGGAAAGACCTACAGATCGCTTATTTGCGCACGGCAAAATATATCAAGAACGGGGATGCTGGGCTATAGGGAAGCTAAGAAACGGCCACAACAAACAGGTGGGAGGGCACGTAGGTGAATAGCCTCAAAGTCCACGCAGGAACAGAAATATAGGACTGTTAGGGGCCGCCGCGCCGTTCAATAACCCGGTGAATGTTGAAGAGTATGACAGTGACTAACAGAATATAATTTTAAGACGGGGATTTGGGTGATGGATATGATTGTTTGTTGATGATTGCGTGATTTATAGAGAAAATACTTACCCTATGGATACTTGCTACTTACAATGTGATTTAGACAAGCTCAGTAAATGGTGTAAGGAATGGCAAATGTTATGTTCAGGCCTATTAACAAGCACATCCGCGATAAGATAACAATTTATTATAACGACCAACGCATCGAACAAGTAAACGCACAGAAATTCCTAGGAGTCTGGTTCCATGAACACCTGTCATGGACACCACACGTGAAACATCTCTTAAATGATCTAGCTCGCTCTGTAGGATGTCTTACTAGAATCGCTTCCCTTCTCCCTTCGTGGTTAACTAAATCACTCTACTATACATTATTTTACTCGAAACTACTATACGGAATGCTGGTGTGGGGAACAACTAAAACCAATTATGATAGGTTAATAATCCTACAAAAACACGTGCTTCGTATCCTAGAAAAATATAAAGGTCATGCCAAGGACCTAGCCACTGAACCACTCTTTCTTAAACATGAAATCCTATCCGCAAAAAAAGTATACAATCTAAAGTTGATGCAACAAATACATAAACACAAATTACAGGATGCCTTCCCTGCATCCACGAAATATGGGTTCAGAAGCTCTAGCCAAAAAACTAGAAAAATACGCATGAACTATGGCAAACAGACCATTGAATATAAGGTAGTGCAATTATTAAAGCTCCATGAATCAAATATTGACTTTACATTGCAAGCCAGGAAACTCAAACGCAACTATCAATCTTTCCTTCTCACTACTAACCTCATAGTCGATCCATAAATGTTGTCAAATTATGTTTGTATATTTTGAAATGATTTTTTTTAGTCTTTTGCTGGTAATCGCGAAAAATTAAATAAACTTGTTAGATACCATTTCAATGTATCTTCTTTTTAATGTATGATATACTGTAGAGCGTGTTGAATACACATTTATAAACAAATACGCATGTGATCCGATGTAGCATTGTACATCGAGGAGCATTGTACTTGATGAAGTGTATATTGAGTCGTATCAACTGCTGCAGACTGTCTTTTTGATCAGGGGCCAAGACCTCGTCAGGCTTTTTCGCCTTTAGTCTTTGCCTCCCGCAGGAAAATTTTGTATTCTTTCTGCAAAATAAATATGTTTGTTGATTGATTGATTGAAATTAACGTTGTTGGGACGCGAGTACGCGCGGAGTAGAGAGAGAGAGACGTCTCGACGGCGTGAATCCCAACTGTCAATTGGTTTTATTTTTCTTTTGCTTCAGCCGCCCTTGGGGCCGCTCGCCCTTTCCACTCGTCACCATTGGTGGACAGTGGAGGACACGGGGTGCAACCGGTATGGTGGTTAAAAAGGTTTCGGAGCTGCGCTCGCTGCTCGCGCTTGCTAGCCCTTGCGTGCACGTTGTGGCCCTCTCGCGGCCACTACAGCACCCCCCCCCCCCCCTTACTGAGTTGCCCAACGGAGTGATCAAAGGTCCAGGCGCTAGGGGCTCTTGAGCACCGCCCACTTTGCGTACGTCGCGTGAGCACCTCTGGAGCTTGCGCTGCAGCTGGGGGCCCTGGCGAAGGCGGGGGGCTCTCTTGGCGGAGACACCGCGGCGGCGTCACTGTCCATGTGTGCTGGCTTGACACGGTCAAGCGACACAACCTCTTGGCGGCCGCATTTATCGATGGTGACATGCTTGTCCCCACGGCGGAGGACCTCAAACGGTCCATCATATTGACACGTATACATGTTTATCTTTCGCCGATGGCCGCTTTCCACCGGCTAACAAATGTTAAACGTTATCGCTCGGCGCAGGACGTTCCTGTATCGGAAGTTTCTAGAACGTTATCGATGCTTCTTTCCGTTGCCTGTTTTCACCGACGCTTATGTTATCTGATTGTATGAGCGACGCGAATTGTCTAGAACTTTCTGGAAGACACGCGCGTACCAGGGATTATTCTGGAACCTTCGATGACTCAGGTATAAAAGCCGACGCGTTTTGCCGCTGATCAGATTTTCGACGATCGCCGACTGTGTTCGCCGCTATCGTTGTGCTTTGAGTGTAGCTTGCTTTTGTGGGCACAGGTTCGCCCAATAACCAACCAGTTTCGTCATACACAGTTTTGCGACTGTTTTATTTACCGTCACTACTACGTGACAATATGGTGGTTGAAGAGGCCGCTGAACAGCGTCATGTCGCACAAACACGTAATGGGCACGATGTGAGCCGCGGGTCGACATGTACAGTCCGCGTCCCTCGATACCGCGGGGGCACAGCACGAAGTTTGCTCATCATATCGCGTAGACGAAGTGCGTAACCACTGGAAGCCGTAGGTGTCTCGTCTGAGCCGTGCACAAAGAACTTTCCCGGCAGCCTTCCACCTACAACAGCGAGCGAAGTACGAGATCTATTGGTCGCTCCACCTGCAGTGAACGCGTACACAACGCTCAAGCAACTGCTCATCAGCCGCCTCACGCCATCAGAGCCTCAGCGACTGAAACAGCTGCTACACGGCGCTGAGCTCGGCGACCGGACCCCTAGCCAATTGTTGCGCCACATGCAACAGCTGCTCGGCACGACGACCACCGACGTGGACAGCAGGCTGCTTCGGGAGCTCTTCCTGCAACGGCTCCCCACAAAAGTGCGGATGGTCCTCGCCTCGGCTGCCGACAAACAGCTTTCTCAGCTCGCCTACTTAGTAACGGCAGTGGCTTCGCCATCCATCGCGGCGGTGCAAACAGACATGGGAATCCGCACATCTACCAACGAGCTGCAGGACATAAGGGAGCAGATCTCTCACCTCGCCGACATAGTAGCAGCCATACGGGACGGCAGCGCGCGCGCGGAGCACCAGCGTGCCGCAGCGCAACCCCAGCAACTGCGACAGAGAATCTGCTGGTACCACAGGAAGCACGGCAACGCGGCCCGCAAATGTATTCCACCTTGCGATCACGCGCGAAACGACCGCAGCCGGCACTGAGGGCTACCAGTGTTCCGGATACCTCAGAGCGTCGTCCTTCAGTGTTCTTTCTCACCGACCGTGATAGTGGCCTGCGATTCCTCGTGGACACCGGGGCTGAGGTGAGCGTGGTGCCGGCTTTGTCAACAGAGCGCCGTGTCCCCAGTGCTTCTCCCGTTCAGGCGATCAACAATACCACCATTGCCACTCACGGATATCGCTCGCTGCCACTGGATTTAGGTTTGATTAAGTCGGCGTGTAAAGGAATATGTTTATCTAGGTCAATTACTCACAGGGGACCCTGATCATGAGAAAGAAATTTACAGAAGAATAAAATTAGGTTGGAGTGCATACGGCAGGCATTGCCAAATCCTGACTGGGAGCTTACCACTGTCGTTGAAAAGAAAAGTGTACAATCATTGCATTCTACCGGTGCTAACATACGGGGCAGAAACTTGGAGGTTAACAAAGAAGCTCGAGAACAAGTTAAGGACCGCACAAAGAGCAATGGAACGAAAAATCTTAGGAGTAACGTTAAGAGACAGGAAGAGAGCGGTGTGGATCAGAGAACAAACGGGGGTAGACGATATTCTAGTTGACATTAAGCGGAAGAAATGGAGCTGGGCAGGCCATGTAATGCGTAGGATGGATAACCGGTGGACCATTAGGGTTACAGAATGGATACCAAGAGAAGGGAAGCGCAGTCGAGGACGGCAGAAATTCAAGTGGGATGATGAGGTTAGGAAATTCGCAGGCGCAAGTTGGAATACGCTAGCGCAAGACAGGGGTAATTGGAGATCGCAGGGAGAGGCCTTCGTCCTGCAGTGGACATAAATATAGGCTGATGATGATGATGATGATGAAGTCGGCGAGACACAGCTATCACTGCTTCACCTGGTTCGCCGCGCCGGCAGTCAGCGTCGGAGCGTGAATGAGCTCGCGCATGGGCATGGCCACGTGAGACCTCACTCCGCAATGCCGGCGCACCTAGGGACAAACGCCTACAAAACGAGCAGACAAACTTCTCCGTAGTACAAGTCAGATATTCAAGGAGCAAAAGTCCTCAGATTATCTCTCTCGCACCCGCTTTTACTAGCGCCTGCGCACAAACGTCGGGCGATTCCTGACATGACTGTCTCGTGCCGAATTCCGCCGATACCAAATTCAGCAACATGGCGGAATTTCACAATGTTCAGAAAAAGTCTGTTTCGCCCGAAAAGCGAACCATCTATTGCGATAACAAATTAGTAGACAGCTATAACAAGTAAAGATATTAGTTTTATCGGCCGTATAAACTTGCAAACATTCACTTACTAACTAAATTAACAAGCACGGTGTCATGCGCGCACAAGTAAACATGAACACATCTCGCTCGATGAGCGCGAAAACTGGTCAAAACGCTGGAGTGGGGAAGCGCGGTAGCAGCGAGCGAACTGACCTTCGTGTAGTCTCTCGCTGCAACGCGAACTAAACGTGGAAAGCAGAGCGCATATACGAAGCTACCGGCACTCCGCGTACTTTGTCTACATCTGTCACACACCACGTGAACGAGGCGCCAACGCCGGGCCAAATTCCAAAGCCGACTTATCAGCTTCCGAAAATAACCCTACGAAAGCAAGGACAATTAATAAGGGGCCATCTGGTGTGCCAGCGAACGCCGGTTGTGGTCCAAAGACCGAGTGAGAGCCCAGATTTGTGTCACAAAAGAGCGCGTAATGCAAGCGCGCGCCGCGTGTCACGCAAGCCAGCGAAAGAACACGCCGGTGACGTTAACCGAAAGAACACAAGGCGACGTTAACCGGAGAGAGAGAGAGAGAGCACACGCGCGTGCCGAGACACCTTCTCACTCGGCGAGTCGACAGACATTACTACAGCAAGAGCATGCACCAAGAGGATGAGTCATCACCCCCCCCCCCCCCCTCGAGAATGCTCCGACGGCGGCGGCCGAAGGAACGAGAAAAGCCTCGAAGGTTCCCAAGCTTTGGCCATGCTACGAGATCACGACACCGATAAGAATGTTCGAGATCGCCTGTGGAAGCTATATAACCGCCGTGCGAGAATCGTTTAGTGGAATTCAAGGAGTTCATGAGTTCAGTCCGCACCGGCGAAGTGATGTAACGTGAAGACCAAGCGTCTGCGGAAGAAGGGGATTCCCCGGCAAGCTAATCGACGGGTTCATCGAGCGTCTGCATTTCCGGAAGAAGTTCCTTCTTCGATATTTGCCCAGAGTTACGCCGAGATCGTCTGACTTCAAGACCAGCACTGGTGAATACGATTGGACACTTAGTGTTCCTTTTTCATTTTGTCGTTTACGTGTTGGACTCTTAGTGCTTGTCGTTAATTATTTTCCTGTGTTTTGTGAATACCCATCTGATTTGTATTGTGTTGTGCCTAGCCTAAGTGTGCAAGTGTATGTGTAACTGCCTTGTGGGAAGAATATATTTTGTTGTGTTTTGACCACTCTGGGCTCTGACTAGGTTTTTGGACAACAACCGGCGTTCGCTGGCGCATCAGAGGGCCCACTCTTAATTGTCCTTGCTTTCGTGGGATTATTTTCGGAAGCTGATAAGTCGGCTTTGGAATTTGGTCCGGCGTCTGCATCTCGTTAACGGGGTCTGTGACAATTTGTCTAAACACAACAAAATATATTCTTTGTAAATGCGTTTATTGCACGCAAGCGTTAGAACTGACCGTCCGATCAGTTCAGGGAACCGCGAGCGCGAGCGGCGTAGTCCGAGCGATGCGCTGGAGAGACTGACCCACTAGACAGCGCTGGTAAAGATGCCCCACTGCATCGTCCCTCTTCTTCACTACAATTACCCCGGGGACGAAAAAGGGAGCCGTCCGGCAACCTAACAGTTCGTCACTGTTAGGGGATCATAATACGGCTTGAGGCGCTCGACGTTGACAATGTCGCGTCCGCGACGGCGCATGTCGGAAGATAGTTCAACGGGCTCAATCACATAGTTGACGGGTGATGCACGCTCGACGATGCGGTAGGGACCTTCATACTTAGGCATCAACTTTGAAGACAGACCAGGTGCCGCGGAAGGAACGGAGAGCCACACAAGCGCTCCAGGAAGAAAGGTGGGCGCAGAGGTGGTGTCACCGCGAGTGTTGTTCTGCCGCTCTTGGTCATTGGAGGTAAAAGCCCGGGCGAGGTCGCGGCACTCTTCGGCATGTCTCACCGTATCAGAAATGGGCGCACATTCAGATGCGTCGGGCCGGTATGGTAGCATTGTGTCGATGGTGTGCGATGGGTGCCGGCCATACAATAAGAAATATGGCGAAAAGCCAGTAGTGCTCTGCGTAGCAGTATTGTACGCGTAGGTGACGAAGGGCAGAATGGCGTCCCACTTTGTGTGGTCGGAGGAGACGTACATTGAGAGCATGTCGCCGAGCGTACGGTTGAACCGTTCCGCGAGTCCATTGGTTTGAGGATGGTACGCTGTTGTTGTGCGATGAACAACGTGGCACTCTTTGAGAATAGCTTCAACTACTTCGGAGAGGAAGACACGTCCGCGGTCACTGAGCAGCTCCTGGGGTGGCCCATGACGTAGGATGAATCGACGAAGCAGGAAGGAGGCAACGTCACGCGCTGTAGCTGCCGGAAGCGCCGCAGTTTCAGCGTATCGCGTAAGATGGTCAACCGCCACAATGGCCCAGCGGTTTCCAGCCGATGCCACGGGAAGGGGCCCGTACAAATCTATACCGACGCGCCCAAAGGGCCGGGTGGGGCAAGGTAAAGGTTGCAGCCCAGCTGGAGAGAGGCGAGGTGAAGATTTCCGGCGCTGGCAATCGGGACAAGAGCGTACGAACGTTTGAACGTAGCTGTACATCCCTCGCCAGTAGTACCGCTGTTGAAGGCGCTGGTAAGTCTTGAAAACGCCAGAGTGGGCACACTGGGGATCGGCGTGGAAAGCTGCGCATATTTCGGAACGCAGGCTGCGAGGCACGACTAACAACCACTGGCGGCCGTCGGAGCTGTAATTGCGCCGGTGAAGCAGGTCGTCGCGAATGGCGAAATGGTGAGCTTGACGGCGCAACGCGCGGGTTGTTGACCTGGTCGATGGATCAGAGAGCCAGCCTATAAGTGACGCAATCCAGGGGTCCTTGCGCTGCTCGGAAGCGATTGTGCGAAGGTCGATGGAAGACACAGTCAACTGAGATATATTGTCAGCCAAGGGAGAGCGCGAGAGGGCATCGCCGTCCGAGTGGTGTCGTCCGCTGCGGTAGAGTACGCGGATGTCGTAGTCTTGCAGGCGAAGCGCCCAACGTGCAAGACGACCGGACGGATCTTTCAATGACGCCAGCCAACATAGTGCGTGGTGGTCCGTGATGACATCAAATGGGCGGCCATACAAATATGGCCGGAACTTAGTAAGAGCCCAGATGATCGCGAGACATTCTTTTTCTGTCACGGTGTAATTGTTCTCGGCTTTCGTAAGCATTCGGCTGGCATAGGCAACGACATACTTAGGGAACCCTTGCTTGCGTTGCGCGAGGACAGCGCCAAGGCGAACACCGCTGGCATCTGTGTGGACCTCTGTAGGGGCAGTCGGGTCGTAGTGGCGCAAAATTGGAAGAGGGGGGGGGGGGGGGTGGAGTCAGCAAACGACGAAGACTCGTGAACGCCTCATCGCACTCTGATGACCACGAGGTGAGGAGCCTGTTGCCCCCAGGAGCTTCGTCAGGGGCGATACGATGGCGGCAAAATTCCGAATGTAGCGTCTGAAGTACGAGCACAGACCGATGAAACTGCGCAATTCTTTGATGGACGTTGGCTTGGGGAATTCGGCAACGGCGCGAAGTTTGTCGGGGTCGGGGAGAATTCCGTCCTTGGATACGACATAGCCAAGTATCGTGAGTTGCCGTGCAGCAAATCGGCACTTCTTTATGTTTAATTGTAGGCCGGCGTTCGATAAACACGTCAAAACACGCCGGAGGCGTTCAAGGTGCGTGGGGAAGTCGGGCGCGAAAACTACAATGTCGTCAAGATAGCACAAACATGTGTGCCACTTTAAGCCTCGCAGAACTGTGTCCATCATGCTCTCGAAAGTCGCGGGCGCATTACAGAGTCCAAAAGGCATGACGTTAAACTCGTACAAGCCGTCGGGCGTGATAACGGCTGTTTTCGGTCGATCGACTTCTTCCATAGGCACTTGCCAATACCCGGAGCGCAAATCCAGAGATGAAAAGAACTCGGCTCCCTGCAGGCAGTCAATTGCGTCGTCTATGCGTGGCAGGGGATAGACGTCGTTGCGAGTGATCTTGTTCAGCCAGCGATAATCGACGCAAAACCTTACGGAGCCGTCTTTCTTTGTAACAAGTACGACAGGAGAAGCCCATGGACTTTTCGAAGGTCGAATTACTTCGCGCCGAAGCATGTCGTCAACTTGCTCGGTAATCACACGACGTTCGCTGGCAGAAACGCGATACGGGCGTTGTCGCAATGGTGGGTGAGAGCCAGTGTCGATGTGGTGCGTTACAGTTGAAGTCCGACCCAAGGAAGCTTGCGCCACGTCGAAAGACGAACGAAATTCTTCCAAGAGGGACAGCAGCTGGGAACGCTGGGCCGCTGTAAGGGTTCCAGCGATGGAAGAACCAAATACATCTGTGGGCAATGTGTCAGATGTAGAAACAGCACTGAGCGTACGGTAGGTGGCGCAATTCGGGTAGTCGGGCACGTCGATAACTTGCACGTCGTCGATGGCTTCCACGGTACCAACACATTCTCCTCGGAGCAGCATGACAGGGTATGGGCACGGGTTACAAACGAAAATTGTGCTAGTGCCCTCGATGATGTCCACGGTCGCAAACGGTAGCAATAGGCCCTTCTGTGCGAGGAAACGGCCAGATGGTGAAAGTAATGCAATGGCGTCCGAGAGGACACTGCAGCGCATGGACACGATCATTGAGGCGTTGGGAGCAACCTGAGTGTCGGCTTCAACGATCAGTTTCCTGGAAGGCGGCGGAGCGTCAGTGGGCGTCAAATCTAGCAGCGGCGATAGTTCGATTTCGGCCCGTGCACAATCGATAACGGCATTGTGGCGCGAGAGAAAATCCCAGCCGAGGATGACATCGTGAGAGCAGCAGGAAAGGATGAAGAATTCTATGGCGTAGACAACGTCCTGAATTTCTACACGGGCAGTGCAAGACGCCAAGGGTCGAATATGCTGAGCACTGGCTGTGCGAAGTGATAGTCCGGACAGGGGCGTCGTGACTTTATGAAGTAAGCGGGAAAGTGTAGCGTCCATAACACATACGGCTGCTCCTGTGTCCACGAGTGCAGACGCGCGGACACCGTCGACAAACACGTCTATCACATTTAATGGGCTGCAATGAGGACTTGTGCACTTCGACGTTGACGCAGCCCTTGCCTCTTGGACTGCGACTGTTAGTTTTCCTCATCCCGAGTGACGGGATGAGGCCGCATCGGCGATAACGAGCGCCGGCGTAGAGATGGGGAACGGCGGGTGTTCGGCGGCGGGCGGTATGTCGGTGACACACCGGAAGGTGGGTCGTAAGATGGACGGGGCAAACGGTTTGGCATGGATGATGCTACGCTGGGCGGCTGCACACGACTACAGAAACGATCCACGTGACCGACGTAGCCGCAGGCAAAGCATATAGGCCGGTTGTCAGACGTACGCCACCGGTTCTCTGTGGCTGGTCCCGCCCACGTCGGAGCACGCCCTGTATGGAGCGGCTGGTGATATGACTGTATAGCGGGCTGCACTGGTGACCTAGCCACGACGTCGGCATAAGTGAGGGGCACAGGCGCAGAGAGTGGGTGGGGCCTCGCGAGGATTTCAGCGTAGCTGAGCGGTGCTGGTGCCAGAGACTGTTGGGGTGGAGCCACGACCTCGGTGTAGCTCAGTGGCACAGGCGCAGGAACATGGTGGCATTGGACGGGCAATACGTCGCCGATTTCTTGCTCGATGGCGCGGCGGAGCGGAGGCACGATAGTCGAAACGGGCTGTGGCACATTCGGCGGCTGAGCGAAGGGTACCAAGGAGAGTTGGCGCGCTACTTCCTCCCGAATGAATGCCTTCATTTCCACAAGCAGTGCGGTCTGGTCGAAGGTGGTAGCCAGACCAGCGATGTGTTCGTCGCGGGAGGAAGACCGACGAGTCAATGAGCGCTGCCTACGTAGCTCCTCGTAACTTTGGCCTAACGTAACAATCTCTGTGACGGATTGGGGGTTCTTGGCGATCAGCATGTTGAAAGCGGCGTCCTCGATTCCCTTCATAACGTTTCTGATTTTGTCTGATTCCGATATCGTCGCGTCCACGCGCTTACACAAGTCCAGGATATCTTCGATATAGCTAGTGAAGGACTCTCCTGGTTGTTGGGCTCGTTCGCGCAAGCGGGATTCTGCTCGCACCTTGCGCGCAACAGGACGACCAAACACAGCTATTATCGAGGTTCTGAACGCGGACCATGTAGGAATTTCCGTCTCGTGGTGGTTGTACCAGAGGCTGGCCACGCCGGCGAGGTAAAAGAGCACGTTGCTTAGTTTCGCGGCATCGTCCCATTTATTGACGACGCTTACTCGCTCGTACGTGGACAGCCAGTCCTCCACGTCGTTGTCGTCTGTGCCGCTGAAAACAGGAGGATCCTTGTGGCGAGGTAGACCAGAGCACACGACGGAGGGTGTAGGAGGCGTTTGCTGGGTCGTCGGCTGAGAGGCGTCCTGAGACATGGTTGAAGAGAGGGTACGGGATCGAAGCTCCAGGATGCGTTCGAGCGTAGCACTCTCCACCACTTGTAAAGGCGTTTATTGCACGCAAGCGTTAGGGCTGACCGTCCGATCAGTTCAGGGAACCGCGAGCGCGAGCGGCGTAGTCCAAGCGATGCGCTGGAGAGACTGACCCACTAGACAGCGCTGGTAAAGATGCCCCACTGCATCGTCCCTCTTCTTCACTACATCTTCAACAAGGCAGTTACATACACTCATGCACACTTCGGCTAGACACATTACAATTCAGATGGGTATTAACAAAACACTGGAAAATAATTAACGACAACCACTAAGAGTCCAACACGTATAGTATAGAATTAATGGGAACACAAAGTTTCCTCTTGTATTCACCCGTGCTGGTCTTGAGTCGGACGATCTCGGCGTAGCTCGAGGCAAATCTCGAAGGAACTTCCGGAAATGTAGACGCTTGAGGAACTTGTCGACCAGCTTGCCGGGGAATCCACTTCTTCCGCAGACGGTCGGTCTTCACGTCACATCTATTCACCAGCGCGGTCTGATCCCCCTGCTGATTCCCGCGCGGAGCTTTTATTGACTTCGCCGGCGCTTCTCGAACCTTCTGACAGAGTCGTGATTCCATAGCATGAACAAAGCCTGGCAATCTTCTAGACATTTCTCGCGTATTCGACCACGGCCGCCGAAGTCTTCGACGAAGGCGGTGACGCACCGTTGGCGCACCTCGGACTGTCGCACTCCTCTCTCGGCTCGCCGTGAGTCTGGGTCTGAGAGGGTGTTTCGGCGCGCGCGCTCTCTCTCTCCCGTTAACCTTCCCGTATCATGACGAAGCTTCTAGTCTCCATTGATCGCGTCGCCTGCCTGTGTCGTGTGCGCTCTCTCTCTCTGTTGAAGCTACCGCGGTGCCGGCTTGCTTCTTCACTGGCTTGAGCGACGCGCGGCGCGTGTCTTGATTTACCGCACTTTTGCGACAACATCGCAGATCGCTTTGAAGAGTAGGCCCGCGCGGGCGCTCACTTTGTCCACGTCGCAGAATTGTAGCGATTTGGGCCTGTGTGTTGTACATCGGAAATATTTTGAAGTGCAAATACAAAGACACAAAAGAGCACATGAGACACAAACGAGCGCAAACTACCAACAAGGTTTATTGACCACCACACGTGTTCAGCCTGTATCAGCACACCTCCTGTACACCTGTCCGATAAAGAGCTGTCCTTTCTTTGAAGGCATTGTGCGCATTGTGCAGCGGTAATGGTGAACATAGTATAAACATGTGTGGTGGTCAATAAACCTTGTTGGTAGTTTGCGCTCGTCTGTGTCTCATGTGCTCTTTTGTGTCTGTGTATTTGCGCTTCAAACTATTTCCCACGTCGCAAATCGCTTGCAAGATACGGCGCCCGCGCGTCCGCGCCGTAAGCAGCAGCCGCCTAATTAGAACGCCCCCCTACCCCAACCCCCGAGGCTTTACTCTGTACCACACACACAACAGAACACGGCGCGCTTCCACCCGCCTTCCTTGGTTGCGCGCGCGAGATTTAGCCGCGATCGTCGGCTGTCGGCTGACCCTCGCACAAACAGCGTACGGCGCGCGGCAACGATGTTATCGTGTATGGACTTTATACGGAACATCGCGGCGACGGCATAAATGCGCTTGGAGTGTCTATATAATTGCTAGCGCAATAATACGCTACCCACGGGATCCTGCCAAAACGAGTGAAGCGACCCGAGGGTGGGGGGGGGGGGGGGGGGGCTTAAGTAGCTGCCGCTTTAGCGACCGCAGACCAATGGATAATGACACGTTGTTACTGAGAATTCGTTTTATTGCGATAGCAAATAAATGAACACTCCAGGCCATTGGTGACCTCCCAGCGAGAGACAGTTACAGTACTGCACTTTTATCTTCTTTTCTTATATAAAAGCCTGTCGGAGCTAACACGAGAAAGATTCAGCCCTGACAGCGTTGAGTTTTCGAACTGATATTTTTTTATTCTCGCTCTGCACCTGCCGCGCGTTCCAATGCCAACTTCGTCTTCCTTGACGGGCGCCGCATGCTGAGGCGCTACAGGGCTCCCCCCCGTAGAGCGTGAGCCATAGGAGTCGCCCAGTGAACGTGCTTGGATGTGGAAGTCCAGACTTGAGATGGAAGCTCCGCGGACGCGAGAGCGGCAATGTATGCAGGTTTTAATCGATCGGCAGCCACGACGTCTTCACGGCCGTTGATGTCCAGCGTGAATGTTTTAGGTGTACGATGGAGGACGCGAAATGGGCCATCATAGGCCGGTGTGAGTGGTGGCCGTATTTGGTCACGCCGAACGAAAACGTGACTGCAGTCATGCAGATCCTGGCTGACGAAGACAGATTGGGGGTGTCGGTCGGCAGGAATTACAGGAGCAAGGTCGTGAAACGTGGTGCGCAGCTCTCGAATGTACGTAGCGGCATCATGAGTGGAAGGGGGCGACGACGGCTCAAAGAATTCACCTGGAAGACGCAGAGACACGCCATAGACTAGTTCAGCTGACGAGCAGCCGAGATCCGTCTTCAATACTGATCGGATGCCCAGAAGTACGAAGGGGAGGTGATCAAGCCAACGTTCTCTTGGCTGGTGAGCAGTGAGGGCAGCTTTCAGTTGTCGATGAAGCCGTTCGACCATGCCATTGGCTGAAGGATGGTAGGCAGTCGTGTGGATGTGTCGAATGCCCAAGATATTGGCAAGTGCGGTGAAAAGGGCCGATTGAAATTGACGACCGCGATCAGTGGTGACGACAGAAGGGCATCCAAAGCGTGATACCCAGCCGTTTGTGAAAGCCTTGGCCACTGTCGGTGCTGTAATGTCGGAAACGGGAAACGCTTCCGGCCATCTGGTGAAGCGATCCACACATGTCAGTAGGTAACAGGCCCCTTGTGATGGTGGAAGAGGGCCGACGATGTCGAGATGGACGTGGGAAAACCTTGCGTCGGGAGGCCGAAAGGGGGATGGTGCAGTGACCGTGTGACGGTGAATTTAACACGCTGGCACTGAAGGCAGGTTCGCGCCCAGCGTCGGACGTCAGCATTGATACTTGGCCAAAGGAAACGAGATGTGACTAGCTTCTGGGTCGCACGAATACCCGGATGGCTCATGTTGTGCAATTGATCAAAAATTGCACGACGAAACGCTTTAGGCACGAAGGGCCGAGGAACACCAGTAGACGTTTCGCACGTTATTAATGAGGTAGAAAATGGAAGTAGGCACTCCGTGAAAGATAGAGACGTGGATGAAGAGCGAAGACTATGTAGCTCAGGATCGTTGCTCTGGGCAGCTGCTAGCTCTTCCATGTCTAGTGGTGGCTGGGTCGACAAGGCATCGATGCGTGAGAGTGCATCAGCGGCGGCATTTTCCGACCCGTGTACGTGTCTGAGATCCACGGTGAATTCGGAGATAAAGCATAGTTGACGGATCTCCCTTGCAGTGTAATTGCTGTGATTGCGATGGAAGGCAAACGTCAGGGGCTTGTGGTCTGTAACGACGTAAAAGTCCCCGGCCCTCCAGTAAATGGCGGAAATGCTTGATGGCGAGGTACACAGCAAGGAGTTCTCGGGCAAATGTACTGTATTTTACTTCCGTTGGTTTGAGTTTTTGCGAGAAGAATCCAAGGGGCTGCCAACCTGATGCGTGCTGCTCGAGAACAGCGCCAACTGCTACACTCGATGCATCGGTGATGAGACGAATTGGGGCATCAGGAACGGGATGTATGAGCATGGTGGCGTCTGCCAGAGCCTTTTTGGCAGTGGCGAAGGCAGATGCGGCGTCGTCGGTCCATTCCAGTGGCGCAGCCGGGTCTTTTTTTATAGCTAATAGGTCGGTTAAGGGCTTTAGGAAAGTGGCACACTTAGGAAGAAAGTGGCGATGGAAGTTTAGTAGGCCCAGGAATTCTCGGAGTCGTTTCATTGATGTCGGGGGTGGAAAGTCTTGGATAGCCTTCACTTTGCTGGCGAGCGGTTGTATACCCTGTGGAGTGACAAGGTGGCCTAAGAACTCGATTGTAGCGACGCCGAAGACGCACTTATTGGGATTTATGACGAGGCCGTAATCATCCAGACGGTGAAACAGGGTGCGCAGGTGGTATTCATGCTCAGGGCCCGATGAGCTTGCTACCAGGAGGTCATCAAGGTAGGCAAATACGATAGTGCGCTGAAAAGTCTGTGCTGCGTTGCGCAGTCCAAAAGGCATCCTTACATATTCGAACAAGCCAAATGGGGTGATGATGGCCGTCTTCGGAATGTCAGCGGGTTCTACAGGAATCTGATGGTAAGCCTTCACTAAGTCAATCTTAGAGAAGATCGTGCACCCAGCCAAATTTGATGTGAAATCTTCTATGTGAGGAAGTGGGTAGCGGTCTGGTAAGGTGTGGGCATTGAGAGCGCGGTAATCCCCACATGGTCTCCAGTCGCCAGGATCTTTCTTCGGGACCATGTGGAGTGGCGATGCCCAGTTGCTGGAGGAAGGCCGCACAATGCCAAGTTCAAGCATGTGCTCAAACTCACGGCGGGCGATGGTGAGGCGTTCTCCAGAAAGTCGACGAGGCCGTGTAAAAACGGGAGGTCCAGTGGTCACAATGTCGTGAGTGACGGAATGCTTCACCGGTGACTCTCTGGTGTGCGGCTTCGTGAGGTTGGGGAAGTCAGCGAGAATTTTTGCATACGGCGAAGCAGGTGTGAGAGCTCGAAGGCTCGTTGACGAGGAAGTGCAGGGTATACCGTTGATGGATAGGCGCGTGTTGAGATCGATGAGGCGATGAGCATGCATGTCCACAGCAAGGTTGAAAAAACTGAGGAAGTCAGCTCCAAGAACAGCTTGCGAGACGTCAGTGAGGATGAAAATCCAGCGGAACGTACGGCGTAGTCCAAAGTCAAGTGTAAGAGAGCGTTGGCCGTATGTGGGAATGGCGGAGTTGTTGATCGCTTGGAGTGGGCAGGTCTGTTCGTTGCGACGGCGATCTGCACAGGAGGCCGGTATGACGCTAACCTGGGCTCCTGTGTCGACGAGGAAGCAAGCGCCAGTGATCTTATCGGAAACATAGAAAAGGCTGCATGACGTTCTACCAGGACCACTCGCCGCCGTCAGTGGCTGGTCGTCGCATTTCCCGACCAGGAGCACGGGCGAGTGCACGTGCGTGCAGAGGCCCCAAATCGGCGGTGGTACCAGCACATGGTCGAGGACGAGTCGTCCCGTGGCGCGTCGGTTGTCTGAAGTCCCGGAGAGCGTGGAGACGTCGAGAAGCGACTGTGGAACTGGAACCTGGATGCCGATCGGCGATGCGCAGGTACGCAGTCATCGAGACGTCTGACAATGGCGTCCAAACGGTTGTCGATGCTCGCGAGCGCGGGGTCTGCAGCGGTGGCCGGTGGCGACGTGGTCATGGCGTTGAGGCTATGTGCCCGCGAGTAGTCTGCCACTCGATCAGCCATTTCAGCGAGCGTGTCCACTGGGACATCTCCTGCAGCGACGAGGACCGGGACCATGCTCTGCGGTAAGCGCTGAAGGAACAACTCACGCAAAAGCTTCTCCTCTTGAGAGGCGGAGGTCCCGCCAATGAGCTGGCGCATGTGTCGCAGGAGCTGGGATGGGCGACGGTCACCGAGCTCTGTGGCTGTGATGAGCTGTTGGAGTCTGCTGTGTTCAGACTCGGACTTGCGGGAAATGATAGCTTCCTTCAACGTGTCGTACGGATGGCTCGGGTGCGGCGAAGCTAAAATATCTGTGAAGTCTTCGGCTACGTCCGGAGGTAAGGAGGACACCAGATGCCAGTACCTGGTCTGTTGGCTGGTGATTTGCCGTAGACGGAAGTACGCCTCGACCTGCAGTAACCATGTGCAGGGGTTGTTTGGCCAAAATGGTGGCAGGTTGACGTGTTGGATCGCAGCCACCGCAGCACTGTTAGGTCTGGCGTCTTCTTGGGCGTCAGGACCGGTAGGCTGGGTGGAAGAGCCGGCGGGATCCATGCGGGATGGTTGGGGTTGCGTGTTCATTATCGGGTCACCATTAACTGTCGGAGCTAACACGAGAAAGATTCAGCCCTGACAGCGTTGAGTTTTCGAACTGATATTTTTTTATTCTCGCTCTGCACCTGCCGCGCGTTCCAATGCCAACTTCGTCTTCCTTGACGGGCGCCGCATGCTGAGGCGCTACAAGCCACTTACTACTACACTCCAGGCCATAGGCGTATCTACCGGGGAAGGGGGGGGGGGCACTTGGACCCCTCCCCACTGTCCAAAGGGGGGGGGGGGGCAAAGTATGCCATTTGCCGCCCCCCTGTGGTGTGTGGTAGTGCGCGAAGACAAAGTTTAGTTAATTGTGCGCGTGTGAACGTGAACATGGTGAGCGCAAGACGACGACGTGGGCAAAGAGCGCCAAGCACGAGGCGCCGCGGCACAAGAAAAACAAACAAACAAACCAAGCGCCAACCAATTGGAAAGGACCACGGCGCTCACGGGGGCCAATGACCGATGCCTACGGAGCCCGAAGATAACCAATCCAAAATTAACACACGGACCAGAGGGAAGAAAAAAGTTGTCGCAGTTTCACCTGAAAGGCGAAACATCAATTGCGATAGCAAATTTGTAGAGAGCTATACGGAGTAATGATATTAGCTTTATCAGCTGTATAAACTTGGACATGCAGCAGCACCGGCAACACGCAGAACTATTGTCGACGCCGTCGGCGTTTTGCCCGCGTTCGCTCAAAATGCGTGCGGCGTTGGTGACTGTTGCCGGAGCCTCTGATATAAATAGGCACTTGGTGCCGCAGCTAAACGTCGCCTCCCTTCCCTCCCCCTCCCCCCCCCCTCCCCCACGGCCTCTCGCGCGTCGGAAGAAAGCGCGTTTGCTCTACATATATGGTGATTGTAAAGGAGGAAAGAGACGCCTACTTCTGCAGCCCTTAAGCGAGCACGGCGCAGAACGCGCGTTTGTTCTCCGCCGTGCGTTCACTCCCCGTGAAAGCTCGCGCCCCTCGCGCCCTTTCACTCGCACATACAGCGTTCGGCGCGCGGCGACGATTTCATCTCCATTGACGTCATACGGAACCTCATGGCGACGGCGACGGCGACGACGGTGGCGACGCCGACGGCAGAAATCTGCTTTTGAGTGTCCATATAATTGCTATCGCAATAAAACGAGGCACGCTGGCGGACGGAGGAAGAGTTCCAGAAGCGGCACCAGGAGAAGGTCGGCCACCGGATCGGAGGTTGAAGACGGCCGTCGGGTTCCGGACCCGAGTCACCAGGACTTCACCCGGCCGGAGCCTCCTGCCAACCCATTCCTGGGCTTCGCTACTCCATCCGTTCGGGAACTGCTGCCCGAGGCCGGCGAGCGTCTGCGCCCGTGGGCAGAACGAGAGCTGTCGGGCTACGGGCCCGAGTTCCACAACCAGCTGCCCGGCCAGAACGCCGCCGCCGCCTGCGCGTGTCGCCAAGCCGCCTGCCTTCCTGAGCATCGCCACTCCACTCGGTCGCAGAGTGCTACTTGAGACCGGCGAGGTCCAGCGTCTGTAAGCAGCGGTCGAGCTGTCGGGCTACGGGCCCGAGTTTGCGCCCAGCTGCCTGGCGAGAACGCCGCCTCGCTCTTCACGTGCCGCCAGCTGCCCGTGTTCCCTCCGCGAGCCAGAGCCGATGCGATCGGGCGCTCTACGCAGTCGTCGACCAGCTCGTCATCCAGTTGGTGAGACGAAAACGCCCTTCTTTCGTCGCCTTACCACTACCCTTCCACGTCGAACTGTTACGCGCGCTGTCACCTATGCCTAGCCCTAGCTCTGTGTGTTGTCTAACTTGGATTTTACTTGTGCCTTCCTTTCTATTCATTTCCTCTGTTCTTCAATTCATTTCTCCTACTTGCCTTCATAACGTGTGTATTAAATGTCTCGTTCTGCTCTTTGAAACCAACGGCTTCGTCCTTTGATTCGGTCCTCTGAGGCTCTACCTCAGAGACCTGCTTTGAAACAAGAACCGGCACATCACCCCCCCCCCGCCCCCCCACTTCTGAAAGCGGGCACTTTCGGCTGCACGCCGGAAAGTCCAACAAAAATACAGCTGAAGCTAAATTTTCTTAATAGAGTGGCCACGTAAGTAATGCTTTTCTTTACTACGTATCCCCTGCTGGGGCAGCCAGGTTTGTCTTTTGTGCTTCCTCGTGACGCGCTGTAGCGGGCGATGTGCGGGATTCGCCATACACGCTCTCATATTGCGGAGAACGCCTGGCACTGGACAGTTCCCGCCCTATAAAATTGCCGCTTGCGCTACTTGCGCGATGCCCAGTTTTTCGGGGCCGCGTAAGCATATTTGAAAACGCAATCGGCTTGCTATATTTAACCTGCGGGCGAGGGAATGGAGAGGTTTGGATAATGTATTATAAACAGCCACGACCAACGATTGGTGTGCCTTTTACGGCATGAAATCGTTGGATTATCAAATGCTGGAACTGTTGTATCTCGGTCCAGAGATAGTCTACATAGCGTTGCAGTCTCATTATCTTATCAACATCAGAAATCTAATTAAACCACTTACAAGTCTGTCGACTTCAATCATTGTGTAATCGCGACTTATCATGGATATTGTCGAGAAAATGACCTTGGTCGAACGTGTAGAGCCATTTCAATTCCAATAGAACACTGAACTGAAGCTTCTCTAAAGGCACGTGTCACTTCTGATATTTTCGGTTTCGTGTTCACGCCGTTTCTAAATAAGAGCAGCACTATTACTCGTTTCCCGGAAGGAGCAAGAGCAGCAGATATTTTATATCTTGAAGAAATGAAAGCCACTTCTTGGTGGCGTGCACCGAAAATTTGAACTGTGTAGGTTGCTTACGTGCTCAAAAAAAAACCGTTACTGAATACTCGCTTTCTCCAAATTCTTATGCTTTATACACGGCTTTTAGTTGTTTCCCCCTGGTATCCTCGGTAAACTATGTGTGGCACGGTGTTTATACTTATTCGAAGTATGAAGCAATGTTCTGAGTGACGAGCGACATATGTTTATTCTGTGTATGTTCATTACAGCCTTTGTAGAAAGTTACTCATTGAAGTGTTCCAGGGTGTCACACTGCTGCTACTCGAAATGTTTCCCAGACTTCTAAAACAACTGCACGAGATGCGGACTTGAAACTTCGTGACAATAGGGAGAACTTAAAGTGCAATGCGTTGCGAAACTTTCACTTTCCTGCTTAAATTCAAGTGTTGCCGATAATTACTAAACCCTCGTTTTCCAATGTGTTTTCGTGCATCATACGAGATTCTTAGTTTTTTTTTCGGTGTCCTCGGTGAGCTAAACCAGGCATCTTGTTTATATCTGAGGAAAATTAAGGGCAATGGTATGGGCAACATGTAGATAAGGCAGAAAGTCGGGCTAGTTGGTAATGAGCATAATCAGACATGATTGCTAGAGTGAAAATACAGGGACAAGACAAAGAACACGCGACCATGGACGCTGTAGATATGTAGACAATGTTCAGTGTAGATAAGTAGACGGTGTTTGTATATGTAGTAGATATGTATGTAGATATGCAGACAGTGTAGATATTGTTGTGCCATAGCACCTGCCATCATCGCCACCCGTCCCTCTGGGCCCTGCCGACTAGTCGCCAACGGGACGTGGCGACACAATGCGACGCGGGTGCCTCAGCAACCGCCCCGTCTTGATCCGGTCAACGAGTCGCCAAGGGGACGCGACGACACAATACGGCGCGGGGGGGGGGGGGGGGGGGGGGGGGGGGACCTCGGCAACTGCCCTGTCTGTGTCCTGCCGACGTGCAAGCAGCCCCGGCCATCATCGCCACCTCGGGGTCCTGTCGACGAGTCGCCAGGGGGACGCGACGACACAATGCGACGCGAGTGACGTCAGCAACCGTCCCCTCTTCCTCCTGTCGACGAGGAGCCGCCGCCAAGGGGATTTAAGGAGGAACCGGCCCATTGTTAAGGAGAGAGTCGCCACCGGCCGCCCCGTCGGTCTGGTGCGCTCTTACCAGCTCTCACTGCTTTGACCAGCTATCCCCAGCTAATGGCAGATATTACCAGCTATTACCTGCTATTCCTGCTATATCTGTACATATTTGTACATAGTGTATAAAGCTTTCGTCTCCTTTTCGCCTGCTTCAAGACTCAGTCTCTCGTCCCCGACCCCGAGTCGCAATAGTGGATGGCAGCTATGGGATTGGCGAACCAGTATCTGAACAGCGGATGGCAAGCTGCGAGATACTAGGCCCGAAGACGACTGCTACACCGCTCGATGGCAGCTACCAGACCGACCGGCGTCAACCACTTTGGATGGGTGAGTGCCCGATGTTTGCTTTTCAAGTCGCCAGACCTCTCTAGCACAGGCAGATGTTAGTAGAGTCTTTTGTTTTGATAGGCTATTATTTGAGTGTTTTGTTTTGGTAGACTATGATTTATTAATTTGCCTTCTTTAAATAGTGGATTTAGTTTGAACTAGGGTAAATTTTGTGGGCAAGCAACACGAGGAACGAGATCGCGATGGAGGAATTCCAAGTTCAGGACCTCATTCAAATTTGCGAGGAGTTGGGCATTTCCGCCGGCTCCGAAAAAGCAAGGAAAGCGATTCTCGACGTGATGCGAGCAGAGGACGTGACGACCGAGGAAGCCGAAGAGGCTTGGGAAATGATTGTGGAGCGAAAGCTCGAGGCAAAAGAACGCGAGAGACGTGAGAGGCGCGAGCTGGAAGCGAAAGAGCACGTAAGTCCCGCGGAAAAGGCAAGGCGAGAGAGCCGCCGGCAGAATCAAACATGGATATGGCGCACAGCACGATATCATCTCCACACCTTCAGGGCGGGCGAGAATATGATTAAATTTCTTGCTGATTTTGAAAAAGTGTGCGAAGGAGAAGGTGTCAACCGGGACCTCTGGTCCGAGCGGTTGATCCTGCTGCTCCCTTGTAGTCTCGCGTGCGTTTTGGAAAGCCTGCTTGATGAGGAGAAGCGGGACTACGATGAAGCTAAGAAGGCTTTGTTGAATCATTTTGATGTCGTAAGTCAGGCCGACTGCCAGGACCAATTTGATAGCCACAATGCCGAACCTGTTGAGGAGAGACCGCGTATTGAGATGGCTACTAGCTCAGTGCGCCAGGGAAATGCTATGGTGCAGCAATCGGTGCACACGCTTATCGACGAGCGCGAACACATTGTTGCGCCGCTGTCTAAAGAAGCCGCTTTGGAAATTGTGGCCGACGATGAAGGCCAGAGAGAAATTCTGCGCCCTTTTGAGGGCAGCGACACAATCAGGCTAGTCAACGATAGACCGCAGGGCGAGCCGGCTAGCTCAGATGGCGTCGGATGCAGTCATGTTCTGTCAGAGGTACAGACATCTAGCGACGACCACGAGCCTAGCTTGGTCTTGCCGCCCCTAGCGATATCGCTGCGTAGAGAAGGCAGCGTACCTGCAAGTACGAGTGCCGAGACCGCGAGCTTTGCGAGCCGCGCCGAGGGCAAACGACGAAGGCGCAAGCCGAGAAAGTCGAACTCGGGCGGCGATACGAGCCAGGTCAAGCGCGCCAACCGCCAACACGTTGAGAAAAAGCGGAATAGGCTAAATCCGAAAGTTAAGCGGCTGCTCAGATCTGTAATAGGCGTGACGCGCGTCAGTAAAGAAAGGATTTCGCAGAAATTCAGACGCCGCAAATGCCGCCTGTTCTCAGTGTTGTCAAGGCATTGTAAGCAGAAGAGCATAGCGAAGCGTCGGGTATGCTCGAAAATCTGCTACAATAGCCGTTCACTTTCTCGCGGAAAGAAAGGCAAGTGCCTAGCGGGTAGAAAGGCGGTGTGCACGCGGGCCTGTAAAGGAGCCGCTCTCCGAGTATTTGGAGGCCGCGGGTCGAAATTGGCACATGTTTCAGGCAAATCAATTTTGTTCTGGTGTCGCGATTGGACGACGCTTAGGGCCGAGAATGGGCGACCTGCACGAGCGCGTCTAAAAACATGTTTGCGAACTCCAAGTGATTAGTAACACGGTACTTTGAAAGCGCATTATGTTTTATGTCATTTTAGTATTAAATTTTCTGAGTGTTTATTGCGATAAGTTTGAGTCGCGTGTTGAGCGTAGGAAAGGGTGGATAGGCCAAGAGCGCATTTTATAAGGCTTTGGTCCTTTCTTTTCGCGAGACACCAACATTTTTTAGTTTGTTAATCATTTTACTGAGACCTGATTGCTGAACGCTCAAGTAGAGAAAGCGTCAGTGTTTTCACGTTTGTTGTTTTTACATATATCTAGGCTAGGAAAAGCCTAAATGCTTAATTTCGATTGTGACTTGTTTTTGTATTGTACGCGTTAGTTGTAAGTGTCAGTGTATAATTTTGATTCACCTTTGCTTTCGTGTCATTAGTGTGAGTTTTAGTATCTTTTTTGTTTGTTTTGTTAGGACCGCTTCTGTGCTGTAAGAATGTGGTACTCGTTTCGCCGAGTGCATTTAGACAACACTAAGCGGCGGGCTCTTTCGGTTGGCATTTACAGTCAGATGTCATTCCGCGCTTTTGTGAAGTGGCGCCCAAGCGCAAACATTAGCGGCGTTCAGCCTTTGCGTCACGGCTTTCGGGGGCAAAATTAAGTCATCTTCGGCAACCTTGATCTTTGCCAACCCGCCCGCATTACAGTTGAGAATCGCTTGCGACGCAATTCTGATTTGATTAAGACTCGCGCATTGACAATTAAAAAAAAAAAGGAGGTCCGTATCTCGAATTTCTCTCTCAGATACGTGTCTCGTGTTGTTCGGGATTTTTTGTTGTTGTTTTATTTTGTTTTGTTTTGTTTAGCGTAGCCAGATCTCGGAAAATGCTTTGTTCGATGATTTTGGTCTGGCGGTTTGGAGAGCATTCGGAGGGTGCTTGCTTTGGCCGGAGTGGTTTGGCGTTGTTGATTCTTGGTCGTTCCAGTGGACATTATCAGGACCGAGCAGCAGAAAAGACCACCGGCGGGAAAAGCGGCAGAGCCGATACCTCCAGACCATCCTAGACGTCGCCCAACCGGCGCATCCAATCTTCCGAGCTGCGTCGGACAGCTCGACCTCTGGATGCATTGTCTGGCGGCGGGGGTGCTGTTGTGCCATAGCACCTGCCATCATCGCCACCCGTCCCTCTGGGCCCTGCCGACTAGTCGCCAACGGGACGTGGCGACACAATGCGACGCGGGTGCCTCAGCAACCGCCCCGTCTTGATCCGGTCAACGAGTCGCCAAGGGGACGCGACGACACAATACGGCGCGGGGGGGGACCTCGGCAACTGCCCTGTCTGTGTCCTGCCGACGTGCAAGCAGCCCCGGCCATCATCGCCACCTCGGGGTCCTGTCGACGAGTCGCCAGGGGGACGCGACGACACAATGCGACGCGAGTGACGTCAGCAACCGTCCCCTCTTCCTCCTGTCGACGAGGAGCCGCCGGAACCGGCCCATTGTTAAGGAAAGAGTAGCCACCGGCCGCCCCGTCGGTCTGGTGCGCTCTTACCAGCTCTCACTGCTTTGACCAGCTATCCCCAGCTAATGGCAGATATTACCAGCTATTACCTGCTATTCCTGCTATATCTGTACATATTTGTACATAGTGTATAAAGCTTTCGTCTCCTTTTCGCCTGCTTCAAGACTCAGTCTCTCGTCCCCGACCCCGAGTCGCAATAATATGCAGACAATATGTAGACAATGTTCCAAATGAGGGGGTTAAATTTGCATTTCCCAATACAATAGAATAGACAGCTGCGCTGTCATAGTTACAACTACAACTGAAGTTTGCTAACATAGGGGGAACAATACGCCAAGTTTATGTGCGATGGTAAATGCGTAGTCATCAAATACAGCTTTTAAAAACTCTAAGCAAGTATTCGAAAGTACCACGCTGCTGTACCACGCTGCTAGCTGTACCAGGCCAGTTATAGCTCAGCGTGTTTACGGGCCAGCGGGCCCAGCGAGCGGAGACGCTATTGCGCATGTGCGGTACGCTGGCGCGGCCAGCGTGTTCCCTCGCTCCGCTGGTTCCCCCCCCCCCCCCCCCCCCCCCCCCAACGGACCAGCGTTTTTGCGAAACAAACATGGCGACCACCCGAGTGAACAGTTGCAGGTCGTCGGCGTCGTATTCAAACGCGGTGCTGGCTCGCCTGCAGGCGAAAAAGCCTCGGATGTGTTTTACCACTGAACAGGACCTCTGTATACTGCGAAAGGTTCCAGCGACGAGGCCGTTTGGCGATGATGTGAAATGGATGACCGCGATCAAGAACCCGAAGCGAGTGCTTGACCGCGAGCTGACGCTAACTCCAACCTTGTTCGACAGGTGGTACAACAAAGCGCTCATTTTCGCAGTCTTAAAGCCCCTTGATCTTGAAAGTAGCGACACTCCCCCCCGCGCACTTTCCTCCTCAATCCGCCTTTTTCATTTTCCTGTGCTGCCCTCTGCCGCACGCCGCCGGAAACGTTTTGCAAGGGTGCCGGGGCTTTCGCCGGTTGATTAGTGAACCTGCGCCCTTGTTGAGTGCGCATTTCGTGGATCGCGAATAATTATTAATGGCTTCTGCGGAGCGCATGTCGTTCCTAGAAGCCATGTAGCACTCACCAACTATATATATCGGGTTAGCAGGCGTGAGTGCGCTGATAAAGGCACGCTGAGTTCCCTCTGCCGGTGCGGCTGCTTTGGAGTTTGTTGTGGCTGTTATGATCGGCTTGGAACTGCACCTGTGAAATGTGGGAATCAAGCTCGAGCGCCTTTCCCGTGACGAGATAATCCTCTTTCATCCCCGGGAGAGCGTCTGACCTCTACGGAGCAGACGAAAACAGCGAGCTACCAAGAAGAAAGACCCGAGGGAGAGGAGGTCGCCAACTTGACCGCCCGACAGAGGTCTGACACTTCCACAAGTTCCCCGAAGGAGTCATCGGCAGGTTATGCCTGGAATCTGTATCTCTCCAATGTGGGAAGCAAGCCCCAGCGCTTTTCCCGTGACGAGATAATCCCCTTCAGCCCCGAGAGAGCTCTCACCTCTACGGAGCAGACGAAAACGGCGAGCTACCGAGAAGGAGGACCCGAGGGCGAGGAGGTCGTCAACTTGACCACCGGAGAGAGGACTTCCCCGAAGGAAATGCCGGCCACCACGAGGGGATTTAAGGCCGTCCTGGCCCCCGTGTTAATTAGAACCGCTCGAGACTCGGATAGAGTCAAAACCATCTACCAATGAAGTGAATACAATCTTTTCTATTTTTCATCATCACGATGCCCGCCTTCATCGTCGTCTCCTGATTCCTGCGGTGACGACCCACCTCACCCGGTCGAGATTATATCATGGCTGACTCCTGCACTTGCATCTCGCTTTTTTTTTTTTTTCAATTCTTTTTGCGCATTCTTTGACATTTTGAATAAATAAGAAGTTTTCGAGCGCGCAGCCCTCCGCGTCGGATTTAGCAAAGCGGTGTACTTGTTTACATCGACATCTACAGCCACAGATCGTTGTTAGCGTCAAAAATTGGGGAAAAGGTGCATTGCTGATATGAAAAAAAAAAGTCAAAACGTCGAATTTTAAAACACACATACCTGCTCATATGAGCCGCGTTATTCCACCGTGAGACGAGTCAGTATGAGCGCCTGAGCTACTCAACGGCGACTGTGATCCAGTTACAAATATCGGGCTGTTAATTTATTACTGATTCTCGCTTTTCTTTAACTTTATCATACTTAGTTTGCGCGTGTCATAAAGCATTATGAGAGAAAAATTTGCTCACATAAGCGCTCATTTAAAGGCGGATGCCATCGCTGACACCGTTGGTATATAACTGAGCGAGGCGGCTGTTTATGCTGCTGTACCGAATGTACCGTACATCTCTTGTTTCGCGTTTGACGCAGAGATAAACAGTATATCTCAGGACTTAAGAAATGCGTGAGCATACCAACACGTACAAACCGACCCATCTACGTTGCGAATACGAGCGGCAGCCTACGGGAATGGTGACCTACAGATGTTGGCACAGCCGTTGGGCACAGCGCTGTGTCGCCGCTTGCAGATTATTGTGTACGCGCCGTGCGAAGCGAAGAGTAGTTTATTTCAAATCGCTAAGGCCAGAACTGAACTACAAAAGCAGTTTCCTTCGTCCTAACTTGCTTACTTTTCAGTACAGGTCCGCCGGTAGCGGGTGCACGAACTCGACGGAGCCAGGCCTAAGCTTCGCTGAAATCAACATTGGCTCAAACTTCATGTGCACGGCTTGAGAGGGTCGAAGCCTTGCGCATTTCAACCTTTCAACTTCGTAGGCATGTTTTGACTCACTTTGAGCGCGATTATTTATATATACCAACGAAGGCGTTGCGGCTATCGCGTTATCGGTTCGACGGCCTATCGCGCGGGTTTGGGTCGAACGATGGTATAGGCACGGTGATTTTATCGGTGCCGTCGACAAGAAAGCCCGTCGCAGTACCAAAGCCAGTCTGCGCTACGCACACTTTCAGTACTGCACTGACGTCGATCGAGCTACCGGTGGAGTTTCAACGCGGTACACGGCACGAGTTGTCAGTAGCGCGCGTCCGAGCGCTTTTTTTTTTTTTTTTTCTCGGGGGACGTTTCCCCCAGATGGGGCAGCACGGCCGCGCGCGCGACGCTTCCAAAACGTTTCGCGACTAATCCGCCAGGGCAGGGCGCATGCGCCGTCGGGCCGTGAAAAAAGGCGGATTCTCCTCGGATTTCTGCCCTCCGGGCTGGCGCGGTGCGCACGGCACGCTGAACCCTCCTTTGGCTGGCTGCAGCCGTATTACCATCAATGCGCGCTCTTGTATAATCGGCCTTTTGAAGCGTTGTATGGTAATTTAACCCTTGTGAAACTGCCATGACGAAAGTAAGCTTCCGATAGATTTTTTTTTTGAGGATGCTTCGATAAAAATGTCACAGTTTCGCCCTAAGGGCGAAGCAATGAATGCGATAGCAACACAGCAATCTCATACGAAGTAAGGTGAGCGGCTTTGGTAGCAACAACACGCAGAACTGTTGTCGACGCCATCGGCGTTTTGCCCGCGTTAGCTCTAAATGCGTGCGGCGTTGGTGACTGTTGCTGGAGCCTCTCATATAAATAGGCACTTGGTGCCGCAGCTAAACGTCGCGTCCCTTCCTTCCCCCTCCCCCACGGCCTCTCGCGCGTCTGAAGAAGGCGCGTTTGCTCTACATATATGGTGATTGTAAAGGAGAAACGAGACGCCTAATTCTGCAGCCCTTAAGCGAGCACGGCGCAGAACGCGCGTTTGTTCTCCGCCGTGCGTTCACTCCCCGTGAAAGACGCGCCCCTCGCGCCCTTTCACTCGCACATACAGCGTTCGGCGCGCGGCGACGATTTCATCTCCAAATGACGTCATACGGAACCTCACGGCGACGGCGACGCCGACGGCAGAAATCTGCTTTTGAGTGTCCATATAATTGCTATCGCAATAAAAACAAGGGGAAGCGCTCCGAAAGAATTAGTACCAAGCAATTGGCTGAGCGGTCTGCCTGTACGTCGCCACTTGGGTTGGCCGTAACGCGGAGGTGTATTAAGCACATATAATATGTGCAGCGTAGAGTATACACGAGAATTTGGTTCATAATCGTGGCTCGGTAACCAAGAAGAAATGTGATAGTTTACTTCAAGTGAATTCGGCGAAATGAGTGGGCCAGAAGCTTTTGTACCAATGCGACTGTGCAAAATACATGCTGTGTTTGCGAAAAAGCCAATATAGAACTTAACACACGCCCCTGTATTCCGTCATAAGGAAACAACGAGAAATAGCATTCCATCACCTCTGGAACTATCGTAAGTCTCTCTCCAAAAAGTTAAAGCTGACTGCTCACACGGAAACTTCGAAGACTATGGCAGTTGATAGAATTATAGAATTATATGATAGAACTTATAGAATTCAAGATGTAAAATTTATCAGAATTGAGGGAGATTATGAGAAGCGCGTCGCATGCACTTTATGAGCATCCACGAATAACACGTGCCAGATAAGTAACTTCGCTTCCGTGCGTATGATTTTTTACTTCACGGCGGTTGCCAAGATATCATTGAGCGGTTGTTAATCGATTTATTTTTACTTTCGATTAACCAACTCAAGTTCATATGCCGGAAAGAGAATAATTGTTTGGTTTAATTCGGCAAAATAATACTTATTCGCGCTTTTTCGCACGATGAAAATCGCTACCAGTATTTCATATCGCCGAAAGTTGCGGACCGGACCGATGCTTGGTTCGATTAAAAAGTGTCACGTTAACTACGAATTATTTCTCCTTGGCGCACACACACAGACACGCGCACATATACTCACATACACACACACATACACGCCCACACACACACACACACACACACACACACACACACACACACACACACACACACACACACACACACACACACACACACACACACACACACACACACAAATTACAGAATAGGAGTTACAGGCATTAACTTATAAATTACGTACATGTGAAAACTAACGCACGCGCGAGAACACACAAAAAAAAAAGCTTTATCACAGCACGAAGAGTCAACAAAAAAGTTTAGCGACTCAGTTGGAAAAAAAAAACACAAAAAAACTATATGCACAGTTATAGGTGCTCTGTATTGAACTGAACGAAGAGTCCGGCTATGAAAAGAGCATTAAAATACCCTTGCAACTTCACCTACAAATACAAGGAAAGCTGTAACATTTCGAAAAGAACGACGTGCTTAGAAGGCGCGAAATCCTTTCTCCCGATGTTATGGAGCCACTGCTTCCGGCGCATGACATTCCGTTCTCCACGGGGGATAGAAAATAACGCTAGCCCTTTCGCTGACCTGCTGCTGCATTGAAAGGCGCAGCAGCAAGGCATTTCCACGGAGAACGAAGCTCAGATTCTTGCGGAAAGGCAGAAAAACTTATGAAACGCACGTTCGGAGTGGCAGGGCGACCACCACTTGGCAAGCGCATGGCGGGCGCAAGAACTAAAAGCGCACGAAAGCAAGTTTCGCGCCCTTTTCGTGACGTCAGGGTCACCTGACAGGGTAGTATCGCGCGCCGCAGCCATTCAGCGTGGCGGATGCGCTGGCTCCGCGAAAGAGGGGAGAAAAAGAGGAGATTGAAAGCGCCGGCGAGGGTTTTGCGGCGTAGATGAGTGCCGCAACTTTCCAACATCAAGAGGTTTTACTCAGTCTAGGCTCCTCTGACCTCCTTGAAGCCCTTGGGTTCAGGGATAGCGGGGGGGGGGGGGGGGGGGGGGGGAGTAAACATGTCTTCTATAGAGATTAATAAAGAGGTGGTTGGAGGGTATGGTGGCAGAAAAGTTGGGATACCTCGAGAAACGGAAACGTACAGAAACAAAGTTCCTAGTAATGGTTCAAAAAGTTTGATGCTTGGAATTCTTAGTAGTTGTGTGTTTTCTAAAACATAAACGTAGAACATTAGGCTAAATAATAGACAGTTTTAGCAGAGCGCCGCTTACGCTCCGCTCCGCTCAGATTTCACGCTCTGGATACTGCAGGGAACTGCGTAGATTTCGCATTTGATAAGCGCGTCTTGCCGAGACGCGAGCGACGCGCTATCAACTCGGGTGCAAAACGGCGAAGAGGCCAAGTAGACACGCTGTCACGCTCCGCTCAGTCGGCTTTGTAGCGGAGCGAGGGATGCGGTCTTCGTTCCGCTGCCGGTATGAGCGTTGTGCGCAAGCGCAATAGCGTTCCCGCTAAGCGGTTGTGTGGCATTTGCTAGCATATGCCGGTTTGAGCGGAGCGGAGAGCAAGCGCTCCGCTAAAACACTCTAATAACAAGAGCTTGGTGGCGCAACTCAGCACCCCGGTGTTTCAAAGGGGATGCTCATAGCTTCCATCCATCCTTCCATCCTTCAATCGATAGAGTTAATACATAGTCAGTTATATTAACTCTATGCTTCAACCGAGTGAGGGATCGCTGAGCTAAAACTTTTCCTTTCGTGCGGAGCTTCGCTGCCCTCTCCGCTCGTCCGCTCGTTCCTATTAGCTAGGCTTTCCAATGTCCCAAGAGAACGCTGCGTTTCAGATACTTTATACTTTGACGGAATAGACAGCATTTAAAGTACAATGTGTTACGAAGTTTTAACGTTTCTGGCTCATTTAGAAGCGCTACAAATTAAGATTGAACCCTCATTTCTTTTTTACTTTGTACTTTTTCATACCTGATATATTGGGTTCGCGTGGTGTCCTCACTGAAATAAAGGAAACAGCTTCTTTATAGTTTGTGACTCTGAGGACCAGGTGACGTTTGATATGCAAGTAAAATTCAAAATAGATGGGTAATTGGGACTTTCGCAATAAATTACGTATATACAAGCACTCTATTGTGTGTTATGAGCCTGTCTAACAAGCGGCGCACAATTGCGCCTACTGCCCTGACAGAACTGTAAATGCCACCAAGACAAAATCTATCGAAAATTGCTGCTACACTATAAAAACTCTCTGTGCGAAGTTAAATGAGGTTGCACCAAACAGAGTCTTTCTAAAAAAATATCATTCAATTGCTAGAGCATGTGATATGGCCACTTTCAGCTATGCTTCCCAGTGTCCCGACATAGCTTCTGGTTATAACTAATTTATATTTTGTGGAAAGGGATGAGGGGTCATGGTAATTGCGCCAAAATTTTTACGCTCCTGGCCTAGTTATCAGCGTTGGGAAAAAATTGGCTGTGGCTTAACTGAGTTATGCCTGGGTGTGCGTAGCGAGAGGTACGGGGCAACCTTATTGTTTAGCTTGGTTCCCTCTACGGTTACATCTTTATCGTTTAGCTGAGTGTCGTAAGTCTGAGTGTTTAGGTTTGGTTGTCACCTCTCGTTAAGTAATGGTTACATTAAAGACTAGACATTTTTGAAGTGTCGCGCATTTATTTTGAAAGTCTTCATCTTGTTGTTTCTCAATTGCCACAAAGACGGCTCGATGGTCGGTGAGGCGGGAGGATGAGGGGTTGTCGCCCAGTGACTTGAACACTTTTCGGGTGCTATCCTCATTTGAATCCACTAGGTGAGTAGGGGCTCGAGGCCCCGCGGAAATCCGAAGCCTGCCCCCCCCCCCCCCCCCCCCCCCCCCCCCCCATTTCTCGCCAAAGTGTCATCGCCAGAGTTCTGTTGCCCACATCATTTGCGGTTTCTTTAGAGTTGCCTCAACGTTTCACTAAAAATTGTATTGTGGCTGAAAGCTTACTGCATCAGCGCGGACGTGCACGACTTTACATTCACACTTTCGCTTTATTTCTGCAAATCCTGACCATAGGACGACAAGCGCATTAGAAGCGCCAGCGGCGGCTACCTCATCAGCATTTTTTCTCACTTCAACGTTTTTTTTTTTTTAATTTCGACTGTGAACACTATACACACACATACAATATATTTAAATATATAAACAGGAATAAGTTTGTTACATTTTTTAAAGAGAAGGATTTAGCCAAGTAACAATTATTTCTAATTGTAAGGATAGGTTATGCCTGGAGAATGAATACGTTGCTCTATGTTCACCTCCAATTACCCCTGCCTTGCGCTAGCGTATTCCTACTTGCGCCTGCAAGTTGGAATACGCTTGGAATACAGGGATAATTGGAGATCGCAGGGAGAGGCCTTCGTCCTGCAGTGGACATAAAATATAGGCTGATGATGACGATGATGATGATGTTTACTTCTCACCCGCCGCGGTGGCTCAGTCAGCTAAGGCGTTGTGCTGCTGAACACCAGATCGCGGGATCGAATCCCGGCCGCGGCGGCCGTATTTCTATGGAGGCAAAATGCAAAAACGCCCGTGTGCTTGCGTTTTACTGCACGTTAAACAACCCCAGGTGATCAAAATTAATCCGGAGCCTTCCACTACGGCGTGTCTCATAATCAGAACTGGTTTTGGCACGTAAAACCCCAAAAGAAGAATGTTCACCTCTCTTCAAATTGCTTTGCGTGCTTTTTTTGACTCTGAAAAAGAAAAACCTGCAGGTTTAGTGGCCCCTTCAGCAGAGTATTTTATCAGCGGCGTGTGAAATGCACATGAATGTTGTGTGTCTGAGTATTGCTACTGTTTCCAGTAGGCAATGCTAACGACTCACGAAAAAAAAAAAAACCAACCAAGAACTGTTGTAATAATTTACAACATTTATTAGGGATGGAAACATCCCCACATGCCTGCAGCGGTCATAAATAAAAATGATTTACTCAGTAACCGAAGTGAGGCTAAGCCGGATTCACTCGCAGTCAGAATCAATAGCCGCCATGCGCAGCAGCGCTTATACTCGCACTAAACGTAAAAAGAAGAAAAAAAGAAAGAGGCGCAGTGTCGCCCGAACGGCGAAGCATCGATTGCAATAGAAAATTAGTAGACAGCTATATGAAGTAAGGATAGCAGTTTTATCGGCCGTATAAACTTGCAAACATTTGCTTACTAACTGAATTATCAAGCATGTTGTCAGCGCGCCCAAGCAAACATGAACACAGCACACTCGATGACCTCTGACACTAACCGTCACAACGCTGGCGTATGAAAGTGCGGCACCAGCAGCAGCAAGCAGTGATCTTCGTACTGTCTATCGCTTCAACGGAAACTGAGCGGCGAAAACACAGCGCGTACAAAGGTATTAGCCGTCTGCGGATCGCTTTCAATATAACGCGCGCAGATTACCGCCAAAATAAAGCGCGCGACCCGCGTATGTAGTACTCCCCAGGCGCGCGGACAGCCGCAGTCACTACAAACTAGCAGATACGCGCCGCGCTTGTCCCCCCCTCCGTTTTTCAAAGCGCACGCTATATCGATAAAGTGACCGCGCGTTCAAGACTTGTACTCTGCGCATGCGCCGCTGCCTTCTCCTCTGAGCCTTGCAAGAACCCTAAGCTTAGCGCGCTGCCACTGCGCCGTCTATAGTGATGTCTTGTGAGCATTAGCAGGAGGCACATTCGCGTTTGAGCAGGTGGAGAATCCGAGATAGGAGAACCAAGCGAAGCGCCATTGTGTCCGTTGTGGTTTTCATGCGCACAACTTTGGAAATGTAGAGGACTTTAAAAAGCTCGCTGGTTTTTCAACGAGGTAGTACCATCGTGTCCAGGCCCTTTGGATGCGCCTCACTCGTCTCACTTGTGAAATTAAGCGAGTGCCTGCCCATGCATACAAGTTGACAACTGACGTCTGCGACCTGATCGGTCCGAACAGGTGAGTGAAGTCTTCCATTATTAACGCATACCCCTTCGAATACACGACGTCTTTGTAGAGGTTCACTGTCCCAGTAAGCGCCGTCAGCACGAAAGCAATGTGAAGTGCATCGTCACATACTTTGACTTGCGTTAACTATAGTACTATACGTGCGCGATCGTACATGGTTCTTTATGGCAGCCTTGCGCATCTGGCGGCGCCAAAGTCGCCTACCACGTCAGCAGGAGCGCAAGTGCCCGCGCTTAAGCCACCCAGAGTGACCAAAAGTGGTCGGCGCTGACTGATTCGGAAGATTGTTCGATCTCGTTGTAATGGAGGGGTGCGTTTTATGAACAGTGCGTGGCGGTAAGTTTTAATAAAAGGAAAAAGTGGGAGCTATCGCATAGTTCTGAGCCGTTCTGTACCAGGACGGCAGTCTTACAGAGAGAGTGCTCCTACAATAAGGCATGTACGAGGTATTCAGTTGGCAAAACTTATCAGGCGCTAATACGAGCCGAGGAGGCAGTGAGGCAACCTTCAGGAACAAGTGAAAAGTGAACGTGCGTGGTTTTGATTGTGAAGACAACTACTGTGTTTATGTAAGGATCGTGTAGGCGCGGAATGCTTGATCGCGTAGAGAATCGGCCTTTGAGGATTATTCGTTCTCGCAAAATTGGTTCCCAGTGGCAGATCTATTATTCCAGTTTAAAGAAATTGAGAGAATAGCTTTTAAAATAGCAACAGTTTGCTCAAGTGGCAATAGATGGACAAAATGGCTTTGTATGTAGTTTGAATAATGTATTCCAAAATGTATGGTCATGCTGCACAACGTATTCACAAACATGCTAACAGCCACACAACTTATTTCTATTTTCACAACAGCCGTGATCTGCACCTTTATGGTAGTTCTTTAACGTGTGACACTTTGTTCAGCGTCCTCATGCCGCTCCCACGCCCGAAAAGTCATTCCTGTGTCAAATTATGAGCCCGAGCTCCTTCGCAGTGAAGCCAGCACACATTGCCATGACGAAAGTTAAAACGCGCATGCGAGCGCCAGCAACGAAAGTGGGTAGACATTCAGGCGTAAGAAAAAGCAAGCTGCATATTCGCTTGGCGCATCGCTCATCGAAACAATTCGTTTTCGCGTATCTCGGCAAAAGAAACGCGCCGACTGCGGTTTAATGTACCGCGGTGTCACGGCGCCTGTAAACAAAGTAACTGCACTGTCTGCACGCCTGTGAGAGATCTAACGGGGCAATCATGGTCCTGTGGCACTTTGAGGGACTAGGAACAGGAGATAGAGCGTGTTATGCCACCGTCGTGCGGCAGTGCGCTCAAAGAATTAAAATAACATGACGTGTGGGTGTAGTTCACAAATGTAGCGCCTGCATCTTCTTTTTACATGAAACGTCTTATCTGCTTTATATTTTTGTTTGATGGCAATAATAATGTAGCTGCAGAGATCACAAGTGTCTGGTTATTCGCGACCGATGATTATACTGTGATATTTTTGTTTGTGTTCTGCTTCTCTTTTATTTCAAAAAGAGAAAAGTTGACGGCGCAGTAATGATGACATCGCAAATTGGACAGCGCAAACAAAAAGATCGCAGTATAGGGGGTGCATCATCGCACAGCACGATCAAACCGGACGTGCGCGCCTGTCAATGGTGATAACTGGACGGCGCGCCCTATACCTTCAGGCTTGTTATGCTTCGGCCACGCGCTCCGCTGCTCGCATTTATTTTCATCGTGATAGTACGTATGCCATGTGCAGGGGCGTAGCCAGGGGGGGGGGGGGGTTCAAACCCCCCCCCCCCGAAATTTTTTTCGCCCCCCCCCCCCCCACTTACCCACCTTTTGTTCTCGTCGCTTTGCGCTGACATAATTCATGAAACCGGTGCTACTATCACAATTTCATTCCTGGGCGCTTCCGTTTGGGTTGGCAATTTACAGCGAATCATGTCTGCATATGGAAAAAACTGTCACGGTGTTTGTCAAGGCTTTGACACTCTGTGAAGTTTTGGGCGATAATGTGGCGGCCGCATTCTGAAGCAACAAATGCGCAACAAATGAAGCAACGAATGCGGCAGCCGCATTTTAGATAATGGCGAAAACGTTCGAGGCCCGTTTACTTAGATTTAGGTGCACGTTAAAGACCCCAGGTGGTCGAAATCTCCGGTATACATTTCCGCCGCTTCCCTTCAGGTGCCGGTTAGGCCGCTTGGTCTCGTTCACACTGTCGGAAGCGGCAAAATCTTGCAAAAATCCGCCCGCCTAGGCGGCAAAACAGGCAGAAAAACAGGCTGCGAACCAAATCGGTCTCGGGCTGATTTTTTCGCCATGGCGAAGCGGAAACGCGGCGGAAAGTCGTTGTGCTTCACTGGAAGCCACACTAGCATGTAAACAACCGGTCGTAAAATTGAACATGGCGCCTAAAGTGTAGGCTGCAATGCTGATCGACGCGATCAAGAACCAGCCCTTGCTCTACAAGAGTGGCACTAAAACGTACTGTCAGCAATACTCGCGATAGTATTCAACGTCGCGCGATCGGAGGTGCCGCAACGAAGCCTTGGCGTGACCTAACTTCTCGCGCTTTTGCAAAGTCAGGCGAACCCACCACCGCCGTTTCCGAGATGTCCGCGTCTTCCGTTTATTCAATGTCCATTTCTAGAAAACAAGTAGGTAGAAGTATAAAAGCCATTTCTTCTTTCACTTCCATGGCAGACAATAGTTAGGCAGATTCCTCGTTGGCGCTCCATAATTATCCTCGCACGTGTACGCGTTATGTTGCAGAAGTCGCGGGGTGCTTTTCTCGTCGCGACGATAGATTGGGAGCGTAGGTCTCACGTAGGACGCGCAGGCTATGGCGAGCCCCAACACAAGGGCCAGCCCGGGTTTTAGCTGTGGTGTTCTGGAGGCGCCGACAATACGAAATGATGAAATGTTATTACAACTTGTAAATAAAAGCTATTAAAGAAATATTATGACGCCTAGGCACCAACCTGTGACTCAGCGCTACCGCGCCCGTGTGAGGAGAATTACGGAACGCCAACGAGGAATTTACCGAAGGTCGCAGATGACACGCGAAGTTGCGTAAAATGATCACTTTTGACGACGGTACGTGGGTCAAAGAATGAACATACCGCTCGAAATAATGCGATAATGAGCGCCACCACACCGACAAACGTACGCAGACTAGATCGATCTGGACGAAAACGGCAGCGGCGGCCGCGGCGGTAGAAAAACAAATGTGAGCAACTTGGACAGGCGCGGAAAAAATTTTCCGGCCGCTTTGGCCTTTCCGGCCGATTTGGGCTTTCCGCTGCTTGCCGCTTAATCAATATCTCAGGAAGCGTGAGCTCCGACGAGAACTGTCAGCGCCTGCAACAAGAGTTTACTTGCAGGTAAACTCTTGCAGGTAAACAACAAGCGTAGCATGTTTTTCTCGAAAATCAGACTCGAGAATAATTTATGTTGTTGACACCCCCAGAAATAAGCCAAAGAACGCAGTCACCTGCTTTTTTTCTTTTTTTAATATAAGCAAGTTCTTCGGTTTTACGTGGCAAAACCACGATATGATTAAGGCACCCGGTTTATATAGTTTTTGCCACCTGGGGTTCTTTAACGTGCACCTAAATAGAAGTACACGAGTCTTTTTCCATTTCGTTCCCATCGAATTGCGCGACCTGGATTGAACCCGCGTGCTCAAGACCGTATCCACTATATTATATAGCCACTAATTAGGCTACCGCGCAGACTTTCTTTTCTTTTTCTTTTTTTGAAGTATCGACTGGAAAAAAAATCCACGTACGGCTTAGGGCCAAATATTAGCATATAGAATGGCCGCTTTAGGCTATGGGATCAAATATCTTTGTACGCATTTTTTATATTATTGTCTAATAAAATTCCCCTTTGATTTGATTTAATTAACGAAAACCGTTTTCGGCGCTCGAGGTCCGACTGCAATAATTAACGACCCCTTAACGATTACTCCGCATTCTGTTACGCGAGAAAGGCGAAAAGTTGAATGAAATGTTGCGCTGCAGCTTTTTTTTTTTTTTTCTATAACAATACTCCTCCCCCCCCCCCCCCCCCCCCCCCCCGCTCCCTCCGGCGCTCGCTTCCCGCTTCCTTTCTTGCGCGTGGAAGATTGAGTGCGTTTGCTCTCCGTGACAGCGTGCGTCCCCGCACGCTTCCGCTCGGGCATACGGCGCGCGGCGAAGATTTTATCTATACGGAACCTCACGGCGACGGCGACGCCGACGGCAGAAATCCGGTGGAAGTGTCCATATAATTGCTATCGCAAAATATTTTTTCTCCGAAGGGAACCGTACAATAACATAGTAGAATGAAAGCCGACACTGCGGCCGCAATGCACGCGCAATGACCGAGCGGTATTAAAAAATAATAAAAAATAAATAAAGAAGAGAAAGAATGTAATTTAATCTTATAGCATAAATACATGTCATATGCAATTATGAACCCCATTTGAGCGGTCTGAACGCAAATACCAGCACGCGAAGTAGTACGAATGACCCTGCCGAACAGTATCGCCAGCAGTTTCCAACGGCGCGACCTTGATGAGGCCCAATCCACTTCGACCGCAGCGCCGCCCCAGTATTTTTCCACGTCGGGCGCCTCACGGCAAAGCATGCGCCGCCCCAGCCGCTCGTCCCACTCAACCATATTATTGCGATAACAATTATATGGACACTTCAACCGGATTTCTGCCGTCGCCGTCGCCGTGAGCTCCCCTATAGATAAAATCTTCGCCGCGCGCCGTATGCCCGCGCGGAAGCGTGCGGGGACGCGCGCTATCATGGAGAGCGAACGCACTCAATCTCCCACGCGCAAGCAAGGAAGCGGGAAGCCAGCGCCGGAGGGAGCGGGGGGGGGGGGGGGGGGGGAGGCGCACTTCTCCTCTGCCAACAACCACGCTCGTCGCTCCGCCCGCACCGTCTCTTATCTCCCCACGGCTCTGACCATTATGCGCCGTGCATTCGCCGCTCAGTTTCCGTTGAAGCGATAGACCGCACGTAACTTCGCCGCTGCGGCGTAGGCGCTTATTGCTGCCACCGTTTTGACAGTCGTTGTCTGCAGTCATTCAGTGTGATCTATTCATGTTTGTTTGTGCGCGCTCACACCACGCTTGTTCATTCAGTTAGTAATAGTCGGGCCACATTTTCCAACGCACGCTACACATGCAATGCTGCCCGGATCGGCAGTGCAGCGCTACAGGTGTGTCCCTTCGCACGCGCTGCCCACGGGAAGCGCTTCTCATCAACACCACCGTTTCACACGCGCCTTCTCGTGGTCATCGAGTCTCTCTTCATGTCGGTCTACTTACGCCGCAGCACACCTGCTTACTTAATCAGCTCATGTTTATATTGCTACCAAAGCCGCTCACCTTACTTCGTATGACATTGCTGTGTTGCTATCGCATTCATTGCTTCGCCCTCAGGGCGAAACTGTGACATTTTTCTAGTACACTCTTCTAGTACACTGTAATTAGAAGCAAGACTCTTGCAAGATTTCCCAGCGATATTTCCTCAGAGATTAGGTAAATGCATATTTAGAAGCAAGATTCCCCAGCATAAAACACACACAGACTTAGCTCACCCTACGGACCTTGTTGCAAGGAACCGCCCAGCCAATTTTGGCCAAGCCTTTGGGAGAGAAATGAGAAAGCGGCCAAGGAGCGGCCGTGCATAGCCGTGCCAAGCCGCTCGCTGAAAGCCGGCCGGGCGTCGTCTGTTCGTTGTGGGGGGTTGTGGTGTGGTTTTGGCGCCTTTGGTGGTGTTTCATGTTGCTCCTATGTCACGAGGAAAGCTGCGAATGGTTGCTGACGTGTGTGGAGACTGCGGCGCTTCTGGTGAGTGTGCCGACGCACCCGCTGCCCGTGTCATCGGCCGAAGTTTGTATACAGACATGCCTGTCTTAACTTGAGTAGTTGCTGCGGATTCCTCCAGACGTAAAGACATTCTATTTTTTTGGAGCAAGCTGCAATAAAGCCGGAAGGCCTGTCATCGTGCAGCTATCAGGAAAGCAGGGCGCTTTGTCAGCGACCCTGTGCGAGAGCATGCATTAAAGGAAAAAACGGCAGCGCGCATCCCGAGAACCTTTGATGGTTTTGTTGTAGCGGGTCCCTCGGCCATCCCTGTAATGTTTGGTTAGTGTTTGACATATATCCTTGTTTTGCTCTCTAAGATGCGTAAGCGTTCGGTTGGTAGTCGCGTCTCGTGTTAATTAGCTCTGGTCACTTTATCGCCGTATTGCTCTACATGTGCCAGCAAGTACTTCGCACTTGTGACGCGCACAGGTGTTTGCGCGACAGTGCCCAACAAAAAGTTGCTTGGGAGACTACAAAGGGAACACAGTACGTAACGGATGCAGGCTCTAAGCTGATATGTAATGAATACGTGGAAATAAAAGATGTGGACTTGTGTAAACTAGCCCAAGCCTTCACATCGCAAATAAAAGCACATACGCATACCAGCTTCCACCTGTTTTAAGGTAAGAAACGCAAATTGCACGAAAAACATTGGACACCGAAACGCACAGTGCATTTGTGTCACAAATGCACTCAATGTTAATTTCTCAGTGTGTCAGCCATTGTCCTGTTTCTCTCTCTCTCTTTACGAGAATGGACGTCACGTGGGTCGCATCAACAGAAGACAACGATAATTTCGTTGGACATATGGCGCTGTGCGTTGAGCACGTTGCTTCCTTTTCTCCACACATTAGAGTTATTGCTGAGGGTAATGTGTATTTGTGTAAACACTTTGTGGTCTGTGTTGATACGTTATCTGCCTCAAATTGCAGGGACATCAAGACATATGAGAAAACTTAGTTTGAACTATGTTTAACATGCAACATATAGCCATCCTTTAGTAAAGTGCTAGACTGCAGCTTGAGGAACAAACTCTGGGCCTTTTGTTGGTTTTATAAGCACTGTTTGTATGCTTAGACACAAGCCTAGAGTAGCACTTCTGCATTTCTGCATTGCATTACAAACTTTGCTATCAGTGGGAGAGTTCCAAGTTCTCCGGACCAGTTCGACGCATCGATGTATTCTCACAACCACGCCCGTACCAAGGGGGGGGGCGCTCAGGGGCCTGCCCCCCCCCCCCCCCAACAAAAAACATTTTTTTTTAATGTTTCCGTGCCCATTTCCACAGAGCTGAGTAACGCTGTTTTATTTCTATTAATGCAATCCGTTGAGATGAGTTGCTCACCTACAAATATTAGGCATATTCATCTCTAAACTAAATATATAGAAGTATTCATAAAATAGTATTAAAAAGTCACATACTTTACTTACTGCAATTTTTACCGAAAATAATTAGAAAATAATTACAGAAAAATAGGTGCTTTCCTCAAATAGTCAAGACCTTCAGGAAGTGCCCCCCCCCCCCTCCCGAAAAAGATTCCTGGCTACGGGCCCGCTCACACCATCACATTTGCTGGCAGGTAATGCGAAGAGCTTATTGCCTTCACCGACTTGGTAACATCATCTGAAGGCAAACCAGCTCATGACTGGAAACAGCACGAATCAATGTCTTTCGCTGTCAAAAATTTGAAATCTTGACATGCGCAACCTACACCGTACACAGTACAAATGGACGACACATGTTTTGCACCAGCTCAGTCACACTTTTGCTACGGAAATGGCGACAGAGCAAGAATATAAACAAATGAGGAGTGCATGTGCTCCCATGTGACAACGGTGGGCCAATAGGGGCGTGGCGGCAGCAGTCCTCGCAGAGGTGGCGTTCTCCTGAGGATGTCGCTACTCTACGAAGTTGGAGGGGCTTTAGGCCAGTGACCTATAAAAGCAAAAGTATCGCTCTTTCTGCTCAACTCGGTGGCCGGATTAGCATGCAGTTGGTCAGGTTGAGTCCAAATTATCGAATGGCACTTTGTGCTAGCGGTGGTTCTGTGAAGCTGTCGAAATGGTTGAGCTGGTTAGTTGGCAACTGTATAAAGGACAATGGGGCAAATAAGCTTAAACTGGATCTTGTGTTTCTCTTCCCCTTGCCAGCCCATCCTGGTCTGTCTGATTTCGCTTCGTTCCAAGCATAAGCGGCACAGTGCCTTACCAAACTATGAGTCACAGTGGTATCCTTTGTCGCTGTATGCTTAGAAACCCTTCTTTCAGTCTATCATGTCTATGTAAAAAAAGCATCCTTATGAGAACAGGCACTATTAAAGTGAGCAATGCCTGTGTTTTCAAACTTTTTAAGGCGTTCTCCTAATTGTTCACAAATACAGTTAAACCTGCTTATGACGAATTCCTGGATATAACGAAGTTTTTCTATTCTCCGCCGTTTGTATTTGAGACCTCTACATAACGAAACTCATGTATTTGAGACCTCTACGTAACGAAGTGGCAGCGAGAGACCCCTCGAAATAACGAATTTTCTCCACCGACAACCTAGAGATTTCGCCCCAAATTTTGTCATTTTTGCGCGAGCAGCAACCGGAAGCACCTTCTCCGCCGCGACGGAAAGCAAAGCGGTGGCGTCGCGCTTGGCGCCCTCGAATTCACAGCGACTGTGAGGCGAGAGCGAGCGCACGTGTGCATGTGCGAGGCGGACCTGCATCCCTCGACCCGGTGATCTTGCCGCCGCGGTCATGACCTTTCCCCCTTCCTTCATTCAAACCTGATCCCGCCACTTGCTGCAGCTGGCCTAGCCAGCCATACCGGCACTCTCCTTTTCCAGTTGATGCTGCCGAAGAAAAAAAAAATTTTTTTTTTCAACTGGCAGAGCCACCCTTTGGTTACGGCGCAAGTCTCTGCACTTAACGCCGCAAGGCTCCGTCGTGTCGCCCCTCCTATTCAACGTGGCACTCCTCAAGCTCCCCCGGCTTCTCGAAAACATCCCAGGCCTGCGTCACGCCTTCTACGCGGACGACATCACGCTCTGGACGCGAGGAACGAGCACCGGAGAGCAAGAACGTTGCCTTCAAGAAGCGGTTGATCTTATCGAGCACTACCTTGATAGCTGCAGGCCTCCACTGCGCACCTGAGAAATCGGAGCTACTCGTACTCAAGGCACGCACGAGGAGTAGACCTCCCACCTACGAAGCTCCAGTCCCATGTGTCACGCTCAACGGGATCCAAATACCGAAGGTCGCCTCGCTTCGAGTACTCGGCTTGCACCTGCACCGAGATGGATCAGGAGTCGCCACGCTCCCACGGCTCCAACGCACAACTTACCAACTCACACACCTCGTAAGGCGAGTAGCCAATCGACGCAGTGGTCTCAAGGAGCAAGACACCCTGAGAGTCGTTCAAGCTCTACTGACCAGCAGAATAACGTACGCAACCCCGTACCTGGCTCTCAAGAATTGCGAAGTCAACAAGCTCAATGTCATCATCCGCAAAGCTACGAAGCTCGCCATGGGTCTACCACCTGTGGCATCTACCACCCGACTTCTCAAAATGGGTGCTCATAACACCTGGCAAGAGCTGGTGGAAGCCCAGAAAACCAACCAACTCGAGAGGTTGAAGCTCACGCCGACGGGCAGATCGGTCCTTGCGCGCCTCGGCTACCTAGAACGCTACATCTCCAACGCGGACCGCAAGGTCAAGATACCGCCATGCTTAAGAGAATCCCTGAGCATCGACAAACTACCGCGCAACATGCATCCCGAGCATCATCGGGGACGCCGGCTCGCTCGAGTCGATGCCATCCGAAGACGCCACAAGCACGATCCAGATGCTCGCTACGTAGATGCGTCCAAATACCCGGGAAAAACTGCTTACGCCCTGAGTGTGGTTAACTCGAGAGGCAAAGAACTGGCATCCGCCACAGTCAGGGTGCGGAACTCAAAGACAGCGGAAGAAGCGGCGATCGCCCTCGCCACCACCACGAGCACGAACGCGGTCGCAGTCTTCATGGACTCCCAATCCGCAGTACGCAATTACACGAGAGGCCGAATATCGGTGGAAGCAGTCAAAATTCTGCAGAAAAGAAGCACTCCGCTCCCTTACACCTACGTCACGTGGGTACCAGGGCACGAGGGGCTTGAGAGAATCGAAGCGGCACACGCCGCGGCCCGCGACCACGTCAACCGGGCCTCTTTCGCCGCCTCGCGAGACCCACGACCGCCTGGTGACGCAACGGAAACGGAGACAATACCCCCCACGTATAACGCCATCCTCCAACACTACCGATTGGGACGCAGGGTGTACCCGCCACCTTATCCAAAACTGACGAAAGGGAAAGCACCGCATTCCGAAGACTGCAGAGCAATACGTACACCCATGGGATCCTCATGCATCGCATCCACCCGACACTACACACATACAACTGCCCAATCTGCGCCGTGCCAGACACTCTGGCGCATTTGCTACTAGAGTGCCCGTGGCACCCCGAAGACGCCGTTACCAAACATACAACGTCCGAAGACGTGAACCTCCTCGCCGAGACGTGGGAGGCCAAGATCTCCACCCCGGCCCTGGACGAACAACGACGTCTTGTCGCCAGAGCCCAGGATGTTATCGCGGCCAGAGGATTCCTGGAATGAGGGACCCTCCCACCTAGAGTGATCCACAGCTCAAACGGTCGGGAACACCGTCTCGAAAATTAAAGTTTATATCATCATCATCATCTCTGCACTTCACTAACCTGACACTAGGTGACACTATACGACGGTACGACGCCATCGTGTCGCTCGCTCTTCGTTTCCGACACCTCGTGCTTGTGCGAAACGACACGCGTCCACACATCCAGTACCGCGTGTGATATTCCAAGGATGAGTGCTTCGACGAAGACACGCAAGATATTGACTCTTGAGGACAAAATGGCCATCTTGGACTCCGTTTCTGGAGGAAACGTGTGCGCGTTACAATCGAGGGCACGTTAGAATCGAGTAAATACGGTAAGCGTTTCTTTTTCGAATTTTCGTGCCAAACCTGCGTATAACGAAATCCTCTTTATAACCAAGTTTTTCGGGAATTTGTCAATTTTGTTATATCCAGGTTTAACTGTAAATGGCATTGCAGCTTCATTTGCTAGAAAGTTACCCTCGCCATCCTTTATGCGGCCCTGTGTGACATTCTACCTAGTGCCTTTAGATGATTCTAAAACTTGTTCGGAGCCTGGTTATCGTTCCTTCATACCTCTGTGACTTTTTTCGGGCAATTGCTTGAGAATTACAGTGTTGTACTCTTCCCATTCCTTTCCATCTGTTCTCTCGTGTACCCTCATTAATCCTCAGCAGCCAAATGTGTTGGCTCTTGTTTGATTGCACCGTGACTACATTAATATTTACCGTGCATTCTGACCAAAACACTGCCCACTCAACCCGAGATATGACCAGTCGTAGCCACAACAGCGTTCTTAGTTTCCGAGAGCTGTCAGAAAACTGGCCACAGCCACCTCGTAAATGTGCCATCCCAGGCCAAAGAAGATGTGCTTGTCCTGTGCAGAGCCCCAGTGGGGGTCCCTGAGCCGAGGCCTGCTGCTCTGTGATGAGTGCTGCAGCGTGCATCGCAGCCTCGGTCCTCATGTGTCCCGTGTCCGCCACCTCCACAAGGCATCCTGGGCACCAGCACAGCTGAGTGTATGCCAAAAGTTTTCACTCATTTTTGTCTTTGACAAACTTTGCAAATTCAAGAGCTAGCAACAAAAGAACACTTAGTGTGTGGGAATTCTTATGGCAACAGAGAGACACTAAAGAGAAAAATGATTTCACCCTTCCACAATGCCTTACCATGAGATGGCACTTCGTGAGCCAGAGAAGAGGTAAAAGCAAAAGACGGGCGGTGATGCCGCCTTAAAATTCCCGCTCCAGCTTGCTGTTGCATCATAGATGTTTGCTTAGGCTTAGTTAACTTTTTATCGGTAAAAATGGTCTGCATTGTATTCTGAAGGAGATAAAGATTGAATTTGGCAAGTTTTGCAAACTGTTTGTGCGTACGTGCAGAAGAATTGACATTTGGGCAAGTTGGTACTGGTTGAACATCTTGATGGGGCAGCGCAAATGACCAAATAATTGGAAGGAAAATTAAAGTATAGCACTGACTTGAGAACTAGCATTAAAGTTGGTTGTAATCCAGCGCTGTGCTGCGTTTTTCCTTCCTTGTGTCTTCATTTTTTGTGGTGCCCCATGTTCGAGTCTGCATAGCCCAAGTACAAAAATATTATCTGAAATCTGATGTCGCATTAACGTACCGGCCACCGGATGATCTGGACACCTGAAGAAGCCGCTCATCTTGAAGCGCGTCGCGTGGAATACCGTGCATAGCAGCACTTAGCATTTCCTAGCAAAACTTAGCCAAGCCTAGTACAACTTCAGTGAACCTCTTTGTTGTCAACTTGAGTCACTGGGTATGCACAGCAACAACAAACAGCATCAATTTGCAGCACATCACAGTAGCAATAATTGTTCACTGCGGAACATTTGTATCATTGATAAAACTATTCTCCATCAAACATTGAGTGCTTCAAATTGTATAGATGTCAACTGGTGTTGAAACGTCTGCTTAAATTTTGCGCATTGAAAGAACAGAAGATGCATGTGTTTCCATCTCAATGTTGGAACCTAACTTGAGTTGTGTATTTTTACCCTTTCAAGATTTTCATTCCTTTTTGTTGGGTTGCTGTATGAAAAGGCATTTGATTCAGTAGAGATACAAGCAGTCATGGAGGCATTGCATAATCAAGGAGTGCAGAAGGCATACGTGAATATCTTTGTAAATATCTACAAAGATTTCACAGATACCTTGGTTCTGCACAAGAAAAGTAGAAAGTTACCTATCAAGAAAGGGGTCAGGCAAGGAGACAATCTCTCCAATGCTATTCACTGCATGCTTAAAAGAAGTACCGTATCTACTCGCATAATGAACGCACTTTTTTGTCGAATAATATGCGTAAAGTGGGGGGGTGTGGTTATTACGCGGGGTATAATTTTGAGCGATCTTTTTTTCCGCAATCACCTTAGATCTAAAGTCGCAGTTTCGCCCGAAAGGCGAATTATCATTTGCGATAGCAAATGCGTAGACAGCTATACGAAGTTTATCGGCCGTGTCAACTTGCAAAGTAATTTAACCAGCATGGTGTCAGTGCGCACAGGCAAACATGAACCAATCACGCTCAACGACCGCAGACACTCACTGTAGAAATGCTGGTGTGAGGAAGCGCGGTAGCAACAGCGAGCGAAGTTCAAAGCAAACTGAGTGGCGATAACGGAGCACGCACAAAGGTATAAGCCACCGGTGCACCTAGACTCAGCCTGCGACGCAGATCGTTTTCAAGATAGGGCGCGCGCGACCGCGCAATCTGCAGTTGCTGCACCGCCTCCCTCCCTCCCCTCCCACCAGCACCATGCACGCGATGAATTATGGCACGTTTCCTCCCCGCTTTCCTCCCGCGAAAGTGGGAGATAGAGCCGCGATCGTGATGATTGCTATCGCAATAAATGGAGGAGACACACGGTACGATACGGTGTCCGATACAATCATACCCGCCGGACACCATATCGGATGCTGAATCATACTGTGTCTCTCCTACTTCACAGCAGCAAGTTTAGGGTGCGTTTGTTACGCGGGAGAAAAAAAAATGCAAATTTTGACGCCTAAAGTTGGGGGTGCGTTCATTACGCGAGTAAATACGGTATTCAAGCTATTAGACCGGGAAGGCTTAGGAGTGAGGATCAACGGCGAATATCTCAACAACCTTCGGCTTGCAGATGACATTGTCCTGTTCAGCAACACTGGGGATGAATTGCAACACATGATTGAGGCCGTTAACCGAAAAAGTGCAAGAGTAGGGTTGAAGAAGAATATGCGGAAGACAAAGGTAATGTTCAATGTTCAAGTGAAGAAGCATTCATGATCGCCAGTAAACCTGCAGAGTCTGTGCAGGAGTATGTTTATCTAGGGCATTTACTCGCATGGGACTCTGATCATGAGAAGGAAACTTACAGAAGAATAAAGTTGGGTTAGAGTGCATACGGCATGCATTGCGAAATCCTGACTGGGAGCTTACCATTGTCATTGAAAAGAAACGTGTACAATCATTGCATTCTACCAGTGCTAACATATGGGGCAGAAACTTGGAGGTTAACCAAGAAGCTCGAGAACAAGTTAAGGACTGCACAAAAAGCGATGGAATGAAAAATGTTAGGCATAACGTTAAGAGACAGGAAGTCAGCGCTGTGGATCAGATATACTATTTTATTTAACATTGAAAAAAAAAATTGAGCAGGGCAAGCCATGTAATGCATAGGGTAGATTAGGGTGGACCATTAGAGTCACAGAATGGGTGCCAAGAAAAGGGAAATGCAGTTGCGGAAGGTAGAAAATTATGTGGGTTAATAAAATTATCAAATTTGCAGGCGCAAGTTAGAATCGGCTAGCGCAAGACAGGGGCAATTTTATATTGCTGGGAGAAGCTTTTGGTCCTGCAGTGGACATAAAAATAGGCTGATGATGATGTAAGAACTTGATAATCTGTGTTTGCACAAAATTGAGCCTCACCTGCTGCTGCAGATGGTGCACAGCCTGCATGCGAGTGGCGCCAACGCCATTTGGGAGCACCAGCTGCTGGAGCCGGGCAAGGCAGCTGGACGACGCAAGCCCAGCGCCCGTGACAGCCTCCAGTGCGTCGTGACTCCCCCATTTATTATGCTGTGCTTGAAATCTCTTATCAATAACGCTTTTTCTATTAGGGATACGATCAGCATGTTGATTGCGCAAATGATTGCAATAACCAAGACCAACATATTTTTTTAGAGATGGACAGGGCTGCAAAAATGTTTGAACAATTGGGCTGTCAAAAATAATGAATATCAATGATAAAATCAATCTAGGCTAGATGGCTAGTTGATTGACATTCATCCTGTGTACTTTCTTAGCTTAGCAAAAAGGCAGAACATAGTCAAGGACAAGGCACTTACTCGCAACTTAACTTATGGAAAAAGCTTCTTACATAATATTCACATGAAAAGTTAGCACAGGCTGTGGCTTTCTGCAGCCTTTCATTGCATGAGTTTTTGCTAACTTCAAGAAAGAATTGAAAGGCATTGAGCAAAATGCATGCAGTAGTGGAGAGCGTAATAGGACGTAAATATATTTACAGAGATTCTTTATCTGCACAGGACAGTGCATGAGTGGAAATATTCTGGTGCCAGAAACAAAGTCGGCATCCTGCTTTCAGCTAAGAACATATTTGCTCATGGGTTCCGAGAAAGTTCCTTGGATGTCCCATCAAAAAGCTTCTTGTGCATTTTAGGCATTTTATATGCGATACGATACCATTTAATGGCAAAGGTTATGTGGGCCAACATCTATAACAATGCTAAGAGCGCACACACCATTGCAGAGCTTGTTCATCAGTGACAGCAAGCAAGAAAACTAAAGGACACCACATTCCAACAGTCGCAGTGCTTCATTCTCATGGAGATCCTCCCATAACTACCACCTTCGTTTATCATAACGTTACACAACAATCAGCACTAAAGTAGTTTCACACGAAAAGTTCAACTGGTTCCAGACTGAACTTACCTTGGGGGTGGTTGGTGTGTGATCTACACCTGGGCTAACCCACAAGGGAGAACTCTGCTTTCTTAAAGGGCCCGTCACCAGGTTTGGCCATATATAACAAACAACCGTAGCATATACATGATGCGCCGACTGTCCTGTCTGCAAAGTATTACACTGCTGCACGCCACGATAACAGCTGAAATTGCAAACCAAATGCCAGGGAGCCACGGTCAAATGCCTCTTCGTGGTGTGTGTTTCATCACTCACTGACTAATGAACCACTGCAAAAGGCGCAATACCTCAAGAAAGGAGGTGTAGCTCAATGCCGTGGTACATCCTTCGGCTCTGGATTGGGATAAGGCGGCGAATTAAAGCCGAAACCACATGAAAGCGATTTCGTGTGCGATGGCGACGAGCGACGAAACGGGCCATCGCGCGAACAGATCGCTGGTTCTTGTCACTCGCTCAGTTCTGGAAATCTAGAATTCGTCGCTCGGTCGCCCGGAAGTGCTATGAGCGACTAGCCAATAGCGCGAAGCCGGTACAGGATGTACATCAGTCAAGTACTACCGGTTGTCGCACGGAACGAGCAAACGACAAAATTTTAATACGTACAAGGATAAGAACCTAGTGCAAGACCTTTAGAAGAATTTATGCTGTTCTTTACAGTAAAACACATCAACTTAAATTAATAAAGCACGCGTCACGGCAGTTTTGGCACATATTTGCTGCCCTCATACCTGCAACACCGGGGAGATGTCGCTCAAAGTCGTCGCTCGCGTGCGGTACGACTTGTAGGCGACGAGCGAACACGACAGCCATCTCCGTCGCGTCGCTTGTCGCTGTCGCGCGCAACATCGCGTGCGTGCGGTTTATACACAACTCCACTTAGGAATGCTGCTAGAGGCAGAGAGTGTCTCTGCTGGCTCTGACGCTCATAGTAACAGGACAGTTAATTTATTCTGTTTCCTTCAATAATGAACGAATGTGACAAATTCTTTTGGTAAAATGCTTTTAAACAGCCTTTTACAGATTCCAGTGTAAACCAAAATTTGCAATGGGGCCTGAGGAGGGGCCCTTTACATCTGGTACATCCTGAGGTCCAAGCTACCCTCAGTTATGCAATGAACTGTCTGGACTTATTAATATTTCAGCTGCAAGCTGTGCACGATGCGATTGAAACCCTCGTCGACAAAGCTCACATCTTTACTGAGTGCCTCAGTGCAGTGAACACACACAGAAGTGACAAAATGCTGCACATTTGTGAAGGGATCTATAGGCTTAAACAATTCCGGCAGGAACCGTCTCAAGAGGACTTGGTAGGATTAGCATTGAAGCCACGTAGCAACGCTGCCAAAGGGCATCGTGTCTGAGGCCGAGCTTATGTATCGCACTGCCCTCTGGACAAGCTACACCATGTAAGAACGGCGCCACGAAGTCCGTGCGTGGCACGTAGCTGATTATGCATCCCAATGAGATTGTCTGAATAATATATATAATGCAGGTTTGATTCCACCCAGCACCAGATAAATTTTACAGCTTTTTTTTTTTTTTTTGATGCCGGTTGCGTTCTTCACACACTTTCCGGGGGCGATGTATGTACGCATGCATGTTTGTACATAACCATTTCCCCACCTACCTAGGTCACTGGGTCGAATGAGTTGCACATCGGGCTGCTCTGCTGAGGGAACCGGGTTCAGTCCGGGTACCCGCACTGAGTGGTATGGCAATGTGTACAGTCGCGAGCAAAAGTTTGGAGATCACGGCATCAGCAAAAAATTTATATATATTCAAGCACAGCTCCGCGGCCTCAAATTGGCTTAATACATTGTATTGGCCAAACATGTACACATAGGCGTGCACTCTTGATTTCAGCCGGAATGCCCAGACTGCGAAGAAAAAAAAATAAAATCGTGGCACCTTTGGTCCACAAACTTTAGCTCGCGACTGTACATATGTGCCACTCTTCAACGAACCTCTTTCACGCCGACTTGGGTCACTCAACCAACATGGAAATAAGCATTGTTATTGTTCACAAGGCAGCCATCTGGCAAGTTAACCGGGGCCTGAGCAATCTGGACCCATCGCTTGCCGCACTGCAAGCGCTCACTTTGTGCACTCATCTGTCATCCTAAACTCGGGCAGCACGTCGCTTCTCGCGTACTACACGGATTACAGATAGCACGCACGCTTGGTTGTGCACTGTAGTTGCCAACCACATGCCCATCTGCTTACAGCCCAGTCAAGTCCGAGTTCATCCGAGCCAAGCACCAGAACCTGGCGTTTGTGCACCGGGTGGCCAAAGAAGGGGAGCAGCCGACCCAGGAGGACCTCAGCAAGGTGGACTACTACTTCTTCTGCATTCTGCACTGGTCGTTCACTTTTTAACTACTTTTTGATGGCACCTCCGTGCACGTATTTGCAGCGTAATGGAGAGTAGCATCCTTCTGTTCTCTTCGGGCAGAGAACAGGTGATACACATTGCAGCACTTAACAGCCTCCTGGATTTGGATTCTCGATGTAGTGTGAGATAACTGCACAGCATGTCAGCAGATAAGGGACATGCACGGCATGTACATATCACAATGACAATCGGTGAAGTACATGAAGGCACTCTGCACCATCTGCTATGCAGAATCAACACGTTCTTTGCAACAGGTCACGTACCCTGCAACGTTACCTGCGCAGTCCTGTTTGCAATAAACTGGTGCACTGTAGAACACATGGATGTGTAAGATGTGCTTGTGAGTATTTGTGTTGCAAGTTTTGTTCTCCTTTTTGTACAGTCAAATCTGCATACCGTATATCGAACTCGCAAAAAACCTGCAATTAGTTTGACATGGCAAAAATGACGTACAGCGCGAAAGACAAGGACTGAGAGAGACGACAAACACTCAAAACACAGAGTAGTGTTTGTCGTTTCTCTCAGTCCTTGTCCTTCGCACTGTACGTCTTTTTTACCATGAAATACCAACTAGCCCAAGCAACCACCCTTGTTTAGTTCGACATATCACGTAATTCAATATAGAACGTTTCAAGAATTTGACAATGTACAAAACGCACTTCATTAAAAAGTGTTCTTTACTTTCTAAATGCATGTATCACGGGCATATTAGTGTCAGAAATAGTCGCCAATCTTCTGCTTTTTCACTTTCAAAGCATTGTTCAGCATACGCTTTTCAGTGTTGTCAAATGACTCGGAACAGCTGAGCCCACAGCCTCACATGGGTGCACAGTGGCGGCGAACAACACTCAGCACATGAAGTGCATCGGAACATGTGGGAGGGTCACAACTCATTGGGTCCTCGCAGTTATTGTCGCCGGTGAGATCCCTAGCCAGATCAGCAGCGATGTCTTCGTCAGCAAGCTCTCCGGTATCACAACATGGTCGTCGACGGAGACGAAGTATGTTGCTTCAGTCCCATCCCAAACGGCACCCGGGAACTCGGGAGGCTTAACAAATCAAGTTTCTCGAGTGGTTCATCGCTATCGAGGGGTTCATCCCAATTTCCAGATAAGCTTGCACCAGCCTCGCCAGAAACACCGAGTCCAGAATGATGGAAACAATTCTGAATTGTTTCTTTTTTGACTTTGTTCCATGATGCATTCAGCATCATTATTGTGCCCAGGAGGTCAATTTTCAACTCCCGGCCGGTGCGAAGATTTAGCAATAGCTGTTGCACAAGGCGCTTCCAGTAGCCTGCTTTCAGTGCACGAATCACACCTTGGTCTAAAGGCTGCAGCACTGACGTGTTCAGTGCGATGTTGCTGACGCTGACGTTATAATGGTGAGCAGAGCAATTAGCGATGAGTGAGCAGATTTTTCTGCCTTGGCTTACCAGGTCGTCATCCCGGGATTTGAGCCACTTGCCAAGAGTTCACTTGACTTCCAAGCTTTCCCGTTGGACCTGTAGTTCACCGGAACAGAAAGTGTGATTCTTTCGGCACCGCGGCGATTAGCTCTTTCCGATCACGAGTGGTCGAAGCTTGGTCGATCCATCGATGTTGGTGGCGACCAACACCGATATTCGGGCTTTTTTTACTTTCCCGCCAGGAGACTTGTCATCACAATACACCGGCATTTTGTTTGGAAGCATTTGCCAGAACAAAGCAGTCTCATCAGCATTAAATTTGTGACAGGGATGGTACCTTGTCGTGATGTCGCTCCAATTTTCTTCAATCCACCTGTGCACACTGCTGACCTGCACCATGCGGCTTTCACTGGTGACACCCCGGCCAGCAATGCTGGGACGCTCTTTGAAACGCTGTAGCCAACCTGAGCCACCTTTGAAGTCGGGTCTGTTGAGAATAGTGGTTTTGGGACGTGGTTCGTGGTTCGTGTATATCGTGGTTTTGGGACGTTAAACCCCATCAATTGTTATAAACATTACATTTTGCACTTGTGGCACAGAACGTGATAGCCATAACTTTTTGCTGGTACTCCATGTCGACATAACATTTTGCACTTGTGACCAGAACATGATAACCGTAACTCGTTGCTGGAACTCTATGTCAACATAACACTTTTGCACTTGTGGCACAGAACGTGATAGCCATAACTTTTTGCTGGCACTCCATGTTGACATAACATTTTGCACTTGTGACCAGAACATAACCATAACTCGTTGCTGGAACTCTATGTCAACATTTTTACAATTGTTGCAACGTGATAGCCATAACTCGTTGCTGGCATTGCTTGCCATAAGAACCATTTGTAATAAACAAATCAAAATAGGTAAGAGCAGGAACACATTGATAACGAACAATGAGACCGTAAAATACATTAGGAAATGAGTAAATGCAAAACAAAACAATGACAAGAAGCGGTATCACACTTTCAGGTGCCATTCAGACAGCAATGAAACAAGGCATCAAGCACTATTGGCATGAGATCACACAGAAAAATGAACACAATTCTGAACACTTCAATCCTCAACTAAGAAATGTGGTTCTCGCTGATGCAGCGTATAATGTAAATGTTCACGGCCGTGATACATCATCACATCACAGCCGCCGTGACAGTACAGTGCACAGTACACGGCCGCTGACACAAGAAGCACAAGTTTGAGCCTGTCGCATTTCGATGGATCAGAAATGCCAGACGCCCATGTACATATTGCTACGCGAGAGACATTCATTCTGGGGCAGACGACGAAGAAGACGGTTCTCTCTGGTGCTGGTGGCTGTCCACCATCTTGGCTACTGTGTCTCTCTCATACTGTAAATACAGTGTAAATAGTCCCGCCTTGTGCCGTTTTACGTAACATCTTTTTGGTGGAGGTGCTGGGTAGTTTCCTGTTTCGATCACGGAGCTTCGCAACGGCCGCCTCATCACGCTTGCGACCATGTCAGTCGGTGCAGGCACATCGTCTTCACCCCCTGCCCCTCCCGTCGCTCCGACCTACATCGTTCTGCCTCCTGCTCATGATCCTGGAGTATTTTCCGGCCAGGATGGGGTTGACGTCGACAAATGGCTCAACGTTTACGAACGGATCAGTGCCAGCTACAGGTGGGACCCGACCCTTATGCTCGCCAACGTGCTTTTTTACCTCGATGGCCCACCGCGGGTGTGGTTCGAGACGCACGAGGCGGAAATTACCAGCTGGGACTCTTTCAAAGAGAAGATCCGTGACCTTTTCGGTGACAGCACTGGTCGGCAGCTTGCTGCGCGGAATGAACTTGCAACTCGTGCACAAACATCCTCCTAGTCATACGTCTCGTACATTCAGGGCGTTATTGCTCTTTGCCGCCAGGTTGACGAGCACATGTCCGAGTCCGAGAGGGTTTCTCATGTGCTCAAAGGTATCGCCGACGATGCTTTTAACCTGCTCGTCTATACCAACGTTGATACCGTCGACACAATCATCAAAGAGTGCCGGCGGTTTGAACACGCGAAGAGCCGCCGTATTACCCAGAAATTCACCCGGCTGCCCAATACGGCTGCAACTTCATCGTGTGATGCCGTTCGCCTGCCGCCCACCTGTGACCACCTTACTCGCATTGTTCGTCGCGAGATTGAAGCCGCCTGTCCTGCACCTATTCAACCCCCCCGTGTTTACAACCCACGCCAGTGACCCATCGCAGCCATCGGTGTCCCTCATCCAAGCTGTCGTCAGGCAGGAGTTTGCTAATCTTGGCCTTCCATCAGCGTGCCCACTGACTCGTCCTGACGCTCGGCCTTATTCCTCTGGACCCACTCGACGCTCCTACACCTTTCCCGGCTCCTTCCGCAATCCTGCGGAATGGATAAGGCCCGACGATCAGCCCATCTGCTTCTCCTGCCATCAGGCCGGGCACATTGCTCGTTATTGCCGTCGCCGTTGGACCTACGTATCTCGCCAGACCTCCATGTACCATACTCCTTTCAGACGTCCAGCCGATGGTTCCCCTACTTACTACTCGTCGTCCTCCCACGAGCCTCGTCCATCTGACGCCACTGCTCCTGTTCGCCGCTTCTCACGCTCCCCGTCGCCGCAACGCCGCCAATCCCGCTCTCCGCAGCCTCGCCGCTTTTCGTCGCCGTCCCTCTCTGGACGATCGCCGCAGGAAAACTAGATAGTGCAGCTTATGGAGGTGAAGCTGCAATGCCATCGTCCCCTGCAAATCCTCTACTTACGCTCCCCACTCACCATAGCCTTCTTGAAGTCAAAGTCGACAATGTTCCTGTGACCGCCCTCATCGACACTGGCGCACACTTGTCTATTATGAGCGCCCCTTTACGCCGCCGCCTGCAGAAGATTATGACGCCGTCTACGACACAGACAATACGTGTTGCCGATGGTGGTGCTGTTCAAGTGATCGGAATGTGCACCGCCCGTGTCAGCATTGCCGGTCGTCACACTGTTGTCCTTTTTGCCGTCCTTGCTCACTGCCCCCATGACCTTATCCTTGGCCTTGACTTCCTTTCGGCACACTCGGCCTTAATTGATTGTTCTTCTGAAACGCTCTGCCTCGATCTTCCTCTTGTATCAGATGCCTGCGATACGCCCGTCAGCCGCTTAAGCCCCACCGATTTTGTTCGCCTACCACCGCGAGCCGTCACGTACGTGTGTTTGTCATCGACCCCTCCCGTTCCTGACAGCGACTATATCGTCTCTCCGATTACAGACGTCCGTCTGACGCGCAATGTTACTGTGCCACATACCATCGCCACATTAGTTGATAACTGTGTGTTTCTCCCGCTACTAAACTTTGGTCTGACCCCCCAAGTGTTGCCCCACAAGATGTCGCTTGCCCACCTCACCGCGATAACAGACTATGACGTCGAGGTTGTCGCCATAACTGCACCTGCGGAAGCTGCAGTTTCCCCGTCACCAAGTTCCGACGACAGCATTTTTCGCAACATGATTGGATCAGACCTTTCGCCTGACCAGGCCGACACTCTTTGCCGGGTTTTGGCCTCATACAACGACATTTTCGACATTCGTGATCGACCCCTGAGCCAGACTAAGATTGTCGCCCACCGTATCAACACTGGCGACTCTTTGCCCATTCGCCGTCGACCTTACCGTGTGTCCGCATCAGAGCGCGAAGTGATTCCAAAAGAAGTGGCTAAAATGCTTGCGAAGGACATCATCGAACCATCTTCTAGTCCTTGGGCCTCTCCCGTCGTATTAGTAAAGAAGAAAGACGGTTCCTGGCATTTCTGCATTGATTATCGGCACCTCAACAAAATCACCAAGAAGGACGTGTACCCTCTTCCACGTATTGACGACGCCCTCGACTGCCTCCATGGTGCCACCTTCTTTTCATCCCTGGACCTTCGATCTGGCTACTGGCAAATCGCTGTAGACGACCTGGATCGCGAGAAGACCGCCTTCGTGACCCCTGACGGCCTTTACCAATTCAAGGTCATGCCTTTCGGTCTCTGCAACGCACCAGCCACGTTTGAGAGAATGATGGACACACTGCTTCAAGGATTTAAATGGTCGACGTGTTTGTGTTACCTGGACGACGTGATAATTTTCTCCCCCACTTTCGCAACACACCTTGAGCGGCTTTCGACCATTCTAGCAATCTTCCGACGAGCTGGCCTCCAGCTAAATTCCTCGAAGTGCCACTTCGCCCTTCGTCAAATTACTGTCCTGGGCCACCTCGTTGACGCTTCCGGTGTCCGACCGGACCCAGCAAAGATACACGCTGTCACGAACTTACCCGTTCCACGGTCTGTCCATGACATTCGTAGCTTCGTGGGGCTTTGTTCCTACTTTCGCCGTTATGTGAAAAACTTTGCGGCGCTCGCACGTCCACTCACTGACCTTCTCAAACAAGACGTCCCGTTTTGTTGGGGTCCTCTACAAGCTGACACCTTCTCTGAGCTCATCGCCGCCCTAACGACTCCACCTATTCTTGCCCATTTTGACCCAGCTGCTCCCACGGAAGTGCGCACAGATGCTAGTGGTCACAGGCATCGGTGCAGTTTTAGCCCAAAACCAACAAGGCGTTGACCGTGTTATTGCGTACGCAAGTCGTCTCCTATCGAAATCTGAACGCAATTACTCTATTACGGAACGGGAATTTCTTGCCCTTGTCTGGGCGGTTTCGAAATTCCGTCCTTACTTGTATGGCCGCCCTTTCCGTGTTGTCACCGATCATCACGCTCTCTGTTGGCTTTCTTCACTGAAGGACCCTACTGGACGACTTGGTCGTTGGGCTCTGCGCCTTCAGGAGTACTCTTACTCAGTTACCTACAAGTCTGGCCGCCTCCATTTAGGATGCGGACTGCTTGTCCCGCTACCCTGTTGACCAACCAGAGGGACCGGACATCGAACCTAACCCCTGCGTTATGTCTATGTCTCAGTTTCTCCAGATTGGTGACGAACAACGCCGTGATGATGCTTTGCGATCGCTCATTGATCGGCTGGAATCCGCACCTAACGACGCCTCACTGCGCATGTTCGCCCTCGTGAATGGCACACTTTACGGTCGTAACGTCCAATCAGATGGCCCTGAGCTGCTTCTCGTTGTGCCTAAACAGCTGCGTTCAACGGTACTGAGTGAGCTTCACGACGAACCAACTGCTGGTCACCTTGGTGTGTCCCGCACGTATGACCGTGTCCGGCGCCGCTTCTTTTGGCGCGGTCTCGCCTGGTCTGTTCGACGTTACGTGACCTCCTGCGACAAATGCCAACGTCGGAAACGTCCTGCCACACCCTCGGCTGGACTGCTTCAGTCGCTCTCCATCCCGACCGAACCATTCTTTCGGGTTGGTTTGGACCTTCTCGGTCCTTTTCCTGAATCACGATCCGGCAACAAGTGGGTCGCCGTTGCTATCGATTATGCGACCAGGTATGCAATCACTCGAGCGCTCCCCACCAGCACTGCTACTGACGTTGCCGATTTCTTGCTCCACGATGTTATTCTGCACCGTGGCGCCCCTAGCCAATTGCTCACAGATCGAGGCCTGCGCATTTTTATCACGAGTAATCGACGATCTCTTGCGCTCCTCCTCAACGCAGCACAAGTTGACCACTGCCTACCATCCCCAAACAAATGGCCTCACCGAGAGACTAAATCGCACCCTCACGGACATGCTCTCAATGTATGTTTCATCTGACCACCGTGACTGGGACCTGGCGTTACCTTACGTGACTTTCGCGTACAATTCCTCGCGTCACGATACCGCCGGTTATTCACCCTTTTATATGCTCTTTGGCCGTGAACCAACGTTACCGATGGACACCCTACTACCGGCTGTTGCCGCGCCGCCTAGCGAATATGCACGTGATGCCATCGCTCGTGCCGATCACGCTCGTCAGATCGCCCGCTCTAGGCTGTTGGCCTCGCAAGCGACCCAGAAGCGCCTCTATGACAGCCGGCATCGCGACGTTCGCTTCTCACCCGGTGCCTTAGTTCTCCTGTGGTGTCCATTCCGCCGTGTTGGCTTATCCGAAAAGTTGCTATCTCGATACACGGGTCCTTACCGAATCGTCCGCCAGATCACGGACGTCACCTACGAGATTGTTCCCGTCTCTCCGACTTTACCGCCGGCGATCGCTCCTAGTGACATAGTTCACGTTAGCAGACTTAAAGCCTACCGCCTTCCTCCTAACGACAATGTGTGAAGTGCGCCGAGACGGCGCTTGCACCGCCGGGGGTAATGCTACGCGAGAGACATTCATCCTGGGGCAGACGACGAAGAAGACGGTTCTCTCTGGTGCTGGTGGCTGTCCACCATCTTGGCTACTGTGTCTCTCTCATACTGTAAATACAGTGTAAATAGTCCCGCCTTGTGCCGTTTTACGTAACAATATGTTTCGGTGCATGTTAAACAACATCAGGTGGTCAAAACTTGTGCAACCCTCTAGCACGGCATGTCGCATAATCACATCGTCGTTTTGGCATACAATATCCCAACAATTATTATCACATCATGGTAACGTAACCAGAACATAAACGAAGTGCAACGAAGTGCAACGAAACATAGAGAGATCAGCAGATTAAACTAAAATGACGTCAATAAGCAATAAAAGTGTAAATAAATAGCAGTGACTGATGGACCTCAAAAGCAATATCACAGTTTCTGGTTAGACACGCGTGTAATCCTTTGGTTGAAGCTTTGAAAAAGCACACATGGAGATGTTCATCGCAGTTCATCAATTCCACTCATGTCAGAGCTGCTCGTAGCAGCTCGACTCATCAGAAGTACTCGAATCTGTGCCCAAAGAAATTCAGACTTTCTCTTTGGCTGTCTATAATGCCATCCCGCTCCCATGGCTCATCCTCAAGCCTTATCGCGTGAGTGCAGTCTCGGAACCAGTTCTGCGGAGTCACACCTGCGATTCCTTCCAGCAGCAGCTTCTCAACTGAATTGATCTGGAAGTCAGTGTTCTTCGAAGCAACATAGCCTTTGACCTGGCTCCACACGAGCTCTATTGGATGGAGCTCGCAGTGGTAAGGAGGCAAGCGCACAACCTCATGACCGGCAGCGCTGGTAAGTGTGTCAATCTGATAAGCAAGGAACATGTGCGTATTCTGCCTAACGAGCTGCAGCACTTCGTTCTTCAGTTGGTCATCAGAAAAAGGGATACTTTTCGATTTCAACCAGCACTGGATGTCGGCTTTTCTTGATGATGAACTTGGCACCTTTTCAACTTGAGCACTGTGATACGACGCATTATCCATCACAATCACACTGTGTGCCTTGATGTTCGTAGCAACTGTTCAACAAACCATTTTTGAAAATGCGCAGCATCCATTTCTGTGTGGTAATCACCAGCGCCCATCTTGGCACGAAACACTAGAGCGGCTCCATGAACAAAGCCTTCCGCACTGCCAGCATGCAAAACAATTAGCCGTCCTTCTTTACCGCTTGGTGCACGGAGACCTGTTGAGAGGCCTTGACGAAGTGTGTCTTGCCGGGACATCACTTTGGTGTCTCTCCATACGGTCTCCTTAGTGTGGCCAGCGTTTACCCAGGTCTCATCAAAGTAGTGTATGGTCCTGTAAAAGAAAAGAAATCAGTCGTATAGTTAAGAGCTTACCTTTAGTGGCAAAAGCCTGTTAATAAACCAGTGGCCTTGATTCAAGGTTATGCCTCTGTTACAGCGCGAGGAATCTACTGACAAAACCCATGTGAATACATATAACAAAGATGAGCTGGCAAAACTTCCCCTGAGAAAGACTGAAGCGAATGTTTACAAAACATGTTTCAGGCTGCTCATAAAAGCTAATGAAACCACATCCCCAATTATGTGCACAGCATATTTGCTGAATAAAATTAGCTATTCTTTTCTTCAAGTCATTTAGATTCCTTGCTCCTACGCGGAAAAAAGGCAGTAAATCTTCCCAAACAATGCGACAGGAAATTCTGCAATAGCGAAACGCTCAGTTACATCTTCGGCACAGAACATCGCATCCTTGGCTGATACTATTATCCACCGTACAAGCGCAAACATGAACAGCTACCTTATTTTACTGGGGAATTTCGCCGCGACTTAAGTTAGGATTATGTAAGGCTTTCGATCACTCGCGTCAATAGCACACGTTTGGCGATCACTGATGCAAAGCATACCTCTCGTTTTCGCTCACCGTTAGGTACACACGCATGCTCACCATTCGCGTCTACACTTTTAACAACAAGCACGCGCAACGAAAGTTTGCAGAAATTAAAAGAACGAAAGAACTTACCGCTGCTGCCTCCGCATTTCTCGGATTGTTCGGAGGTACTTTCGACGCCAAGCAACGATGTCGTGTCTTTCGAGCAATGCGGAATTCCTTTTTCTCTTTCAGAAGACGAACCCCAAGTCGTTCAGCATTCGTTGCATCGTGCGAGTGCTGATCGTCGGCATGTCCATGTCAGGGTCGCTGATCATGTCGTTGCGTAGCTTCTCGGATGTAGGCAGTTCATTGCGCATGAAATAGCTGTGCACTTTGCGCCGCAATGCTGCCAACGCAAACGTGTCGTAACGCAGCAGCCTCGTCTTGGCGGTCATGCGCTTCCCAGCTTCGCCCGAGAAATCCAGTTTCTTACGCTTTGGAGAGGAGAGTGGGGCCCGCAGAGCTTCAGCCTTGATTCGAGTTACCGTTCGCATACTCACTCCGGTGAGCGCGGCGACAGTCCGGCACACAGAATTCGTCGACAGCTTGGGTTGACAGCGCCTTACTCCAGCGTAGACATTGCTGATAACCTGCTTGGTTTGTTTGGAGACACACTTCTTGTCTTAGAGTATAGCCTCCTCGGAGAACGAAATGGACAGTTTGCGGCCACACGCGGTACCGCCGGCACCGGGGACGCCATGTTTACTGCGAGAGCAAGCAGCATGCGTGAGGAAAACGTGGTGCCGTCCAAGAAATAAAAAAGAAAAAAATTAAGGCGCTCGCTAACTTTTTCTCCGTGAACAGATTCCCATACTTGTTCTATATTTATAATTAAGGAAGTTTTATTTATTCGGGCCAAGTAACTCTTAGAATCAGAAAATAAAATAGGTACTATTTCCTGACGCGCGCGCATGCAGGCGGTTCGGCTATGTAGCTTCCAGAGTGCTGTCAAGGAAAGCTGTCGCCGAGTATAGTTTTGGTCCCACCACACCTTGCTCCTATCACTGCTGGCTGTCTGTTTTTTGCTGCATGATCTTCGAGCAAGCCCTTTCTGCATTCCATCTGCTTGCATACCTTTCTTATAACGAGGCCAGTTATAAGGAAAATAGCAATCATATTTTCCCTTGAAATTCCAATATAAGTAGACTTTCTTTAATTTGGCTCTAGCTGATTAGATTTTTCAGATAATTCAACCCCGACTGATCACAACATTTCTATGGGCAAAGGCTTTCATTGTTTCGGTGCTAAAGTTGGCCGCTTCCCAATAAGTGAAACTTGACTTGTTGGCAGAAACATGCCTCGTCTGAATGGGGACCCCAATCGTGATTCCAATGGCCGCATTGCCTGCCTTGGCTGCGCTAGGGATCAGTGAACACATTCAACTCACGTCGTCTCCTACCGAAAATACCCATTTCTGGCCCTGCTTAGAAGATTTTAAAGCAAAAATGATAGCTCATGATGAATGATTGCAATATTTACCTTCCGTAAAATTCGAGCAAGTGCCCCCACCCATGCAAGAACCCCCCCTTATTTCACTGCTAACTTCAAATTACCACGCCTTCCGGGAAAGCCCCCTGCTCCGCACCCTTATCACGCACTGCGCCCAGAAAACACTGGCCTGCGTCATCTAGTCCACGAAAATAATGGCAAATTCGGCAAATCGCATGCGCACCGAGATGCCCCAATGCGCCGTTTCATCCAATCATGGTCGCACCCGAGCGCATTGGTGTAATTTGCCGAATTCACCATAAGTGTCAGTGGCTTCCTACCTCTTTTCTTTCTTTTTTTTTTTATGTGTGTGTTGTGAGGATGCGCGACTCTCGCGCATCTCCTGTAATCCGGCTTCACCGCGTAGCTAAGTGCCGACGGCGGTCGTGGTGGTTGCGGCGCATTGCGAGAGATGGCGCGAGTTTCGCGATGCTAACGCCACCGAACGGCGGGGTAACTTGGGAGAAAAAGGTCGAAGGCGCTCTGCTCTCTCTTGGGCTTGGGATCGGCGACCAACACGCACGGACTCTTCGCGCGTGCGCCGGCCCGCTTCGCGCGACCGTCGCGCGAGGCTAAGAGCAGGACACCGGTATGGACGAACACGGATCGTTCGAGCGCGCCACCGTTCGCGTGACTGTACACGTGAACGACTAGGCGATGGTGTCATAGCATGGGGCGAACGTATTCGCTCGATATCGGGTCGCGGTGAGTCGGACTTCCTTGATTTGTCGTGTGCCCGTGTGAATGTTCTATTGGTTGTAATTCGGTTAGTGTGTATTAGTGTATGAAAGGTGCAATAAATGCCCTTGTGATTGTTTGCACTACTGTATTGTCGTTCCTTTGTCCCAAGAGCACATGTGAGACCCCACAGTGTAGGTCGCTGAGTGGTAGTGTAGCTGCGACCACTCAGCGACAGAGGAGTGGTCGCCGGCAGCTTCACCACTGCTGATCACTCTACCGATATCGTTGCTAGGTCTTTTCCGGTTCACTTCAAATCTGTAGCAGACGGTGCTTCAGAAAGAATCGCCAACGTGCCCAAGCAGCTATGTTTTGTTTCCTTTGTTGCCGCTTTACCCTCTCGTTGCAATAATTTTGCACGAAGAAAAAAAACATGCTGATATTTGCGGCGCCGCCAGCTGCGATGCGAGCATGGCCGAGCCGCGGTTCGCAGTCCGCCGTCGGTAGCCATGCATTGCAGCTGAGCTTGACTTTTTGTTAAATGTTAGCACTCGTTAGTGCTAACATTTTGACCGTGGACATGTTTTTTAATAAAGTTGACATTACATGTCACTTTAATCTAGCAGACATCATTTTGTCCGGAATAGAAGCTGCAATACCAATGTTCGTGTCGCCAGCGTGGTGACGTGCCGGGGCAGCGTCAATGCACTATTTCTCCAGTTCTTTCGATGGTTTTAAGAGTGATAAACAATACTAACAGATCTCTGCTTCATGTTAAATAAAATTTTAAATCCATTTCCACTACGTTGTTGTTTTTTTATGACGGGAAAATTTTGTTGACGCTGAACTGCAGATTCTGCTCTTCGTCGCTGTAGTTGCATCCAATGCACAGAATAACAGTCTTTTTGAGAAGCAGTCTAGCATGTTCATGGCACATTGCAGTGATTTAGCTGTACAGCTGTGCCTTCTACTAAAAGTTCACATGTTACGTCACATTATTGGTCAAATTGATTTTCCACATCGGCCACGATGGCTATGAGTGGCACTGGCTAACACTCCTTACGTTAGATACATACATAAATACCCAAGAATGTGAACGTGAGTACAGCTGCCATCGTAGGTCAATTGTTAGTGCAACGCATGCGTAATGCAGAGGTTATGGGTTCAGCTCCCACTGGCAGCAAGTTGTTTTTTCATCCACTTTTATTTCCCTTTAGCTTATCATTTCTGCACTTCAATTAAAAATAATGCTATGCTATCCTTGGCTTCATTAACTGTTGGAGAGAAAGAGAAGGCAGGGATGTTGGTAACTGTTGGCTTCATATGGTAGAAACACAACAGCAGGTTTAGATCCCATAGACGTCATTGCGCACATTCTGTCCACATTAAGCCCTGAGCAATCTTGTGCTCAACATGGCAGGCGGGAAATTTAGGAACTTATAAGGCATCTGTTTACTGGGCTTCCTGCAGAACGGACAGGAATACTGGCAGCACTGTTGGCAGTTGCCAGCAGATCCAGTGACCATGCAAAAAGACAGTTTTAGTATAGCGTACGCTATATGCTATAGTACAGCGTACGCTAAACAGCGCACGTTTATTACAGTTTTAGTTGGCCTTGAGATCTTCCGATCTCAGAGGCCACATGTCATCGTCGCGCCTATCTCTCGACTTCACCGACAGGTGGCGCTGACATATATCGAAGGTTTTCCTCGTTAGACTTCGTGTCGTTCGAAACAAGAAGCGATCTCGAAAACTCCACAAGGTTATCCATAATGCACTGTTGTCGAAGCGGCCTGAGGCCAAGCGAAAGCCGTTTATGCAGTCAGTTGCTACGAATTTGAAGCTAAACATTTCGACAGAATTACCTGTCTGGCTGGGAAAATTGATTAAGACTTAGAGATTGACTCCGAAGAATACCCCCTGAAGAAGGAGCCGAATTGGTTCCGAAACGTCAGGCTAGTAAATTTCCTTATTTGGTTGGAGTCAATCTCTAAGTCTTAATTTGCTACGAATGAAGCGAATTCTACAAAAGCCATGCCAAATTCAATTCGAAGTGGGCAGCGGGGACCGCTGCCATGTTTTACGTAAACTGTGCAAACCACGCGAAAACGGTAATGCTAAATCTGAGAAATAGCATGCATACGCTATACGCTATCGGTCGGATAGCATTCTGTGCATGCGCAGCGATGACCCGCTATTTTATAGCGTATACAATGGCATAGCATACGCTAAACTAAAACTGTCTAAAGTCTGTCCACTATTTATTCTGCACCCTCCTAAGTTCCAGAGCCATTGATATTCTAGTTGACATTAAGCGGAAAAAATGAAGCTGGGCAGGCCATGTAATGTGTTGGATGGATAACCGGTGGACCATTAGAGTTACAGAATGAAATACCAAGAGAAGGGAAGCGCAGTCTAGGACGGCAAAAAACTAGGTGGGGTGATGAAGTTAGGAAATTTGCAGGCGCAAGTTGGAATCGGCTAGTGCAAGACAGGGGTAATTGGCGATCACAGGGAGAGGCCTTCGTCCTGCAGTCTACATAAAATATAGGCTGACGATGATGATATCTTTAACTACAGTGGCGAAAAAATCTGATATGATGAGACCATCTCACACTGAAATGAGTGATAACAATGATAACCTGATGAAGCGATCATCAGTGAAAAAAAAAATTGCGCAGACATTGTCGACAATAATTGTCAGTGTAAGTGAACAGCTCAAACAAACAAGTAAGTGAAGAACGAACGAATGAGCGCGTGAACGACCAAATGAATGCTTTTCTTGCCGAGTCCGACTACCAACCAATTACGAAAGTGGTCTAAAGAGGCACAGAAAGCTATTCACTTTAAAAGCAAACCAGCGCATAAATGGCAATCTGATGTTGCACTGCTGGTGTGAGATAGCAAACATGCTACTTCTACTGAATCTTTGACCCACTAGAAAAAGGCATGAAAGTGGGCTGAGAGAGTAACAAAAATTATATTATCTTAGAAGGAACAGGCATAGCTCTCAGTGTTCGTCCTGCCTTCTAGAACCCTGCTTTATTGACAAGAAAGACCTCTCGTTGGTGCTCGTTGGTCCAGAACAGGGATCGCTGCACGTCTGCGCATGATGGAAATACAGTGTAGACCGCTTATAACGTAAGTCGCCAGAGTCGTGAATATCTGCACTATAAGCGGTACTGCACTGTAACCAAAACAACGATTTTCAAGCCCTGCACGTATGCAAAACATGTAGACCAAGCAGCCGCGCGTATACAAGAATCGAAGCGTGTGACTGGGAGTTTTGCATCCGTTTAAATTTACGAACGTTGAAAGGTTAATGTCCAAGTACCCACGATCTTTGCATGAAGCAAATAATAATTTTTTTAATGTTGCAGTTTCGCTCGAAAGGCGAAGCATTAATTCCAATAGCAAATTAGCAGAGAGCTATAAGGAGTAGGGATAGTAGCTTTATTGGCTGCATAGACTTGACACATTCGCTTACTGACTGAATTAACAAGCGTGGTGTCAACGCGCACAAGCAAACATGAATAGACTCGATGACCACAGACAACCACTGTCAAAACGCGGGCATTGGGAAGCGCAGCCACCGCAGCGAGCGAAGGTTTGTGCGGTCTATCGCTTCAACTGAAACTGAGCGGCGTAAGCACAGCACATACAAAGGTCAGAGCCGTGTGAAGATCGCTTTCAAGATATGGTACGCGCACAACACCTACAGCCGGCACAGGCACAAAGTACAAGAACGCATTTGCTGGCAGAGTAGAAGCCGCTGCCCCCCCCCCTCCCTCCCTCCCTCCTGTGCTGGCTGCCTTCCCGCTAGCTCCTTTCGCTTGGGAGATTGCGTCGCCAGTTGCCCTTGCGCCCGATTGCAAGACACACATTTGGTGCCGCAGCACAGCATTGCCCACCCTCCCTCCCTCCTTCTCATACCCCCACGGCCTTTCGCGCGACGGATTTGCTCTCCACTGTGCGTTCGCACTCCGTGAAGGCGCGCGTCCCCCGCACGCTTTCACTCGCACATATGGCGCGCGGCGACGATTTTATCGCCCTTGGACTCATGCAGGAGGAGCATGAGACGTGGAGCATGAGTAGTAGTAGTAGTGATTTTACTGAAGAAAAATGACGCTTATTTCTGCTGCCGCTTACAGTGCAGCCGCGTGAGACTAAATACCGGTTATAATGCGGCTTCCGTGGGAAAATCTCGCCGAAAAGGGCGGTAGCGAGCACGCTTCTCAACGAGGTGCACCCACCGATGGGAGAGGAGATCAATGGGGATGATGCAGAGGAGGAGCATGAGTAGTAGTAGTAGTGATTTTATTGAAGAAAAATGACGCTTATTTCTGCTGCCGCTTACAGTGCAGCCACATGAGACTAAATACCGGTTATAATGCGGCTTCTGTGGGAAAATCTCGCCGAAAAGGGCGGTAGCGAGCACGCTTCTCAACGAGGTGCACCCACCGATGGGAGAGGAGATCAATGGGGATGATGCAGAGGAGGAGCATGAGTAGTAGTAGTAGTGATTTTATTGAAGAAAAATGACGCTTATTTCTGCTGCCGCTTACAGTGCAGCCACATGAGACTAAATACCGGTTATAATGCGGCTTCTGTGGAAAAATCTCGCCGAAAAGGGCGGTAGCGAGCACGCTTCTCAACGAGGTGCGCCCACCGATGGGAGAGGAGATCAATGGGGATGATGCAGAGGAGGAGCATGAGTAGTAGTAGCAGTGATTTTATTGAAGAAAAATGACGCTTATTTCTGCTGCCGCTTACAGTGCAGCCACATGAGACTAAATACCGGTTATAATGCGGCTTCTGTGGGAAAATCTCGCCGAAAAGGGCGGTAGCGAGCACGCTTCTCAACGAGGTGCAGCCCACCGATGGGAGAGGAGATCAATGGGGATGATGCAGAGGAGGAGCATGAGTAGTAGTAGTAGTGATTTTATTGAAGAAAAATGACGCTTATTTCTGCTGCCGCTTACAGTGCAGCCACGTGAGACTAAATACCGGTTATGATGCGGCTTCCGTGGGAAAATCTCGCCGAAAAGGGCGGTAGCGAGCACGCTTCTCAACGAGGTGCGCCCACCGATGGGAGAGGAGATCAATGGGGATGATGCAGAGGAGGAGCATGAGTAGTAGTAGTAGTGATTTTATTGAAGAAAAATGACGCTTATTTCTGCTGCCGCTTACAGTGCAGCCACATGAGACTAAATAGCGGTTATAATGCGGCTTCCGTGGGAAAATCTCGCCGAAAAGGGCGGTAGCGAGCACGCTTCTCAACGAGGTGCACCCACCGATGGGAGAGGAGATCAATGGGGATGATGCAGAGGAGGAGCATGAGTAGTAGTAGTAGTGATTTTATTGAAGAAAAATGACGCTTATTTCTGCTGCCGCTTACAGTGCAGCCACATGAGACTAAATACCGGTTATAATGCGGCTTCTGTGGGAAAATCTCGCCGAAAAGGGCGGTAGCGAGCACGCTTCTCAACGAGGTGCACCCACCGATGGGAGAGGAGATCAATGGGGATGATGCAGAGGAGGAGCATGAGTAGTAGTAGTAGTGATTTTATTGAAGAAAAATGACGCTTATTTCTGCTGCCGCTTACAGTGCAGCCACATGAGACTAAATACCGGTTATAATGCGGCTTCTGTGGAAAATCTCGCCGAAAAGGGCGGTAGCGAGCACGCTTCTCAACGAGGTGCGCCCACCGATGGGAGAGGAGATCAATGGGGATGATGCAGAGGAGGAGCATGAGTAGTAGTAGCAGTGATTTTATTGAAGAAAAATGACGCTTATTTCTGCTGCCGCTTACAGTGCAGCCACGTGAGACTAAATACCGGTTATAATGCGGCTTCTGTGGGAAAATCTCGCCGAAAAGGGCGGTAGCGAGCACGCTTCTCAACGAGGTGCGCCCACCGATGGGAGAGGAGATCAATGGGGATGATGCAGAGGAGGAGCATGAGTAGTAGTAGCAGTGATTTTATTGAAGAAAAATGACGCTTATTTCTGCTGCCGCTTACAGTGCAGCCACGTGAGACTAAATACCGGTTATGATGCGGCTTCCGTGGGAAAATCTCGCCGAAAAGGGCGGTAGCGAGCACGCTTCTCAACGAGGTGCGCCCACCGATGGGAGAGGAGATCAATGGGGATGATGCAGAGGAGGAGCATGAGTAGTAGTAGTAGTGATTTTATTGAAGAAAAATGACGCTTATTTCTGCTGCCGCTTACAGTGCAGCCACATGAGACTAAATACCGGTTATAATGCGGCTTCTGTGGGAAAATCTCGCCGAAAAGGGCGGTAGCGAGCACGCTTCTCAACGAGGTGCACCCACCAATGGGAGAGGAGATCAATGGGGATGATGCAGAGGAGGAGCATGAGTAGTAGTAGCAGTGATTTTATTGAAGAAAAATGACGCTTATTTCTGCTGCCGCTTACAGTGCAGCCACGTGAGACTAAATACCGGTTATGATGCGGCTTCCGTGGGAAAATCTCGCCGAAAAGGGCGGTAGCGAGCACGCTTCTCAACGAGGTGCGCCCACCGATGGGAGAGGAGATCAATGGGGATGATGCAGAGGAGGAGCATGAGTAGTAGTAGTAGTGATTTTATTGAAGAAAAATGATGCTTATTTCTGCTGCCGCTTACAGTGCAGCCACGTGAGACTAAATACCGGTTATAATGCGGCTTCCGTGGGAAAATCTCGCCGAAAAGGGCGGTAGCGAGCACGCTTCTCAATGAGGTGCGCCCACTGATGGGAGAGGAGATCAATGGGATGATGCAGAGGAGGAGCATGAGTAGTAGTAGTAGTGATTTTATTGAAGAAAAATGACGCTTATTTCTGCTGCCGCTTACAGTGCAGCCACGTGAGATTAAATACCGGTTATAATTTGGCTTCCGTGGGAAAATCTTGCCGAAAAGGGCGGTAGCGAGCACGCTTCTCAACGAGGTGCGCCCACCGATGGGAGAGGAGATTCTTCCTGCCGGTCATACGCTCGATGACATACTCCTTGAAGTGGCACTGGCACATGACTAATGCGGTTGAAACATTTTTCAGCACGGCGAAGCACAAGCTCACGTCTCTCGGAAAGTTCTGGGTCTCAGCACATCGAAACCAATGATTCTTTCGCGCGTGACTTGCAAGTTTGTAGCCGAACTTACAGTTTGGCACAGAGCAAGTGGTGCCCTTCCGGCTTGTTTTCTTCTGTGCAGGAACACTTTCAGTCTGTCCCGGAGTCTCACGAGCTTGGTATTCACGTTCATCACCCTCAGTCTTCACTTCGCTCCTTAAACGTCTAAGGAAATTACAAGAACTCGGAGAACTATCGTGACTGCGAGCACAGCGCTCCGTGAAGTGAGCCTGTTCACAGACGATATAAATGACCGCTTTTGAAAAATATTCATTGCAACAAGAAACATCGTACTGTTAAGCACTCTCTCAACATAATGTAACCATTTTCTTTCAGGTTTTACTGTGAAAAACATATTATCCTAAATATAACAGGTGCGCAATAACAACACTTTCAGTAGCAGACGACGTGCGCTTCACGGCAAACCTCTGACCGTAGCGCCACCCCTGCTGTCATGATGCGGAGAAGCAGTGAACTACGCCGGTCGGCACACCTACCAATCTAGCCACCGTACCGCTGCCGAGGAACCCCATTAGGTTCCCATGATGAGCCCCAGCTCCTTTTTTTTCTCTTCACTTTCTTCTTTGTTGCACAGTGTATTTCCAGTAGCGGTATGCGCGTTCTGCATTAGATGATTAACTTAAGTCACGTGCCATGCTCGGTGACGTTGCAAGCAGTGCGTTTGCCTAGAGGCATCTGTGTGTGGGGCCTTGACTCTCTTGCTCGAAGTGCAGCTTTCCTCGAGAAGGGTGCGCGGCGTTCTATTTGAAAATTTGACTGTTTTCGTGCCACGCAGCTTTTTTATACTTTGCTGACACGATCGCCACCTCGTGATCTACCATCTGTGCTTATTTGTTTGCAATGCCCAGATCTGGTGCAGCGGGGCCCTTTAAAATAAACACTCAACATCTTACGTGATTAAAAAAAACATTTAGTGTTTTTTGGCTTTGACAGTAGTATTTTTCAACTGACAGGTCAGGCCTCACGTGAACAAGGCGTACTAGTCCTTTGTGAATTTTATTGCTGTTCACTAACAACGGGTATCAAATGATGTGCAGCAACAGAGGAATGTGGCTCTCTCTTGGGGAGAGATCTGTGTGTGAAATGCCTGGAGTATGTATTTACTTGAACAAGTTCACCGAATTCACCACATTTTTCTCGTCAACATTCTCGCGAATGCAAGACATGTGCACATGAAGCGTGTGACACAAAAATTACATTGTGTTGGAAAATTCTAGAAAGTGTGGTAGATTGACTATTGCTTGTTGTCTATTCCTTTTTCTTTTTTGCTTTCTTTTTTTTTCATTTCCATCAAGAGATGCATGGAAATTGTAACATAATGTGCTCATCTACTCAGAATTGTGGCTTAGCATGGGGAACTTTCTGGAACTAAGGCTCAGTCTTGAGCTGTAACTTATTTTGCCAGCGACCTGCTCTAAAAACGATTGGTTAATCGAGTTCTAAATGAGTGTAGGTATGACTTTGTGTCACTGCTGCAGCAACTACATGCCAGTGTGCGCACAGCCAACCTGGAGACCAGCCTGCGCCTACTTGCCCAGGGGGCACTACCTTCCCACCTGCACCCTGTGAGTCAAGTTCCCTCTGCTTGGCATGCTTGACAGGGCATGACAACACCAGTAAAAATTCCAAAGGACGGGGAAGGAAGCTGTTTATTACTTTTAAAGGACAACTCGTCCGGTGACTTTTTACCATATCGGGGTAATGACAATTTTATGTTCCCCGAGACTCTCTTGTTATGCGTCTGATAATAAAATTTCTCCGCAAATTCGAAAATAATTTTAAAAGCATAAAAGCGCAATAACGAAACCGAAACTTGGCAAAGCACCTGAGCGAACTCCTTCATGTGACGTGCAGGTCTCGCCAGTGCGGAGAACAAAAGTGGCGAAGAGCAGACGCTCAGCTAATTCATGAAAGCGCCAGAGCATTGACCCATTGTCTTCGTGTGACCATATCAGCTGCACCAGCTCTTCGGAGTTGTCACAGACAGTGACTAGCACTACACCCGTCACCAACACGTTGCACTGCAACATGAAAACCGAGGGTAGCCCTAACCACTGATTTGATATATGCTGCTTGCTGTTTTAGATGTTTTACCCCTTCTCACTTTAAGATAATGGGGAGTGCTGTATGTCGATGTATAGCGCACACAATTGCCCTGGAAGAACGCTTCTGACACTCCAAAGCACTGACCGATGCATTTGTTTACATCAGTGGGTGCAGCGACCGCTCGTCGTTTGCTTGAAAGATAATGCAAGGCACACATCGGTGACATCAAATAATGTCAGAACATATCAAAACATGCAGAGTTTGTGCGTGTAAGGACTGTTGCATCACTCTGGGTCGCGCTGGTACAAGTGACCGGACAACTTCGAAAACAGCAAGCAGTAGACCGTAGTAGGTGTCGTTATACTGCCTACTCTATTCATGCACACAATTCGTGTGTTCCATAAAGTAGACATAAATTAGGACTTTGCGCGTATGATCGTTCATTTATAAAACATGTAATTTTCTAGAGGGAACGCCGATGCCATTACTGACAACGTTGGCAGCTGAATGAGGCAATTGCTTAAGCTGCAATATCAAAGGTGCCTCTGCTTGTTGCCCGTTTGGGATAAGATGCAAACAGTGCACCTTAAAATCTAAAAAATGACTAAGCATACATCAAGTAAAAATACACAATTATGTAGTAAAATTAAATTTTACTAAGTGTCGACGAGTGCAACAGGCAGCTTTCGAGAACGGCAACGTACCAACGATAACAGTGCACTGTGTCGTCGTTTCTCACTTTTCGCGTGCAAGATGGAAGCTGTATACAGTCGACGACTAATAATTCGGACTTCATGAGGAACTTAAATAAGTCCGAACTATCAAATGTCCGAAAAAACAAATGTGCCCAAAAAAGAGAATTTTATTTACGTTTTAATGCCCCAGTGCAAAAAGGAAGTGGTCGATTCGTTGCTGCGCACACTTCCGCTTGCATGCAACCAAGTATTGTGGGGATGCGCGACTCTCACGCGTCCCCTGATGTGGTTTTCCCCGCATGTCTCCTGTAGTCCGGCTTCTCTGCGTGGCTAAGCCCGGCGGTGGCTGCGGCGCGTTGCGAGAGATGGCGCTAGTGTCGCGATGCTAACGCCACCGAACGGCGGGGTCACTTGGGAGAAAAAGGTCGGAGGCGCTCTCTCTTTGGCTTGGGATCGGCGACCAACACGCACGAACGCTTCGCGCATGCGCCGGCCCGCTTCGCGCGACCGTCGCGCGAGGCTAAGAGCAGGACACCGGTATGGACGAACACGGATCGTTCGAGCGCACCACCGTTCACGTGACCGTACACGTGAACGACTAGGCGATGGTGTCATAGCATGGGGCGAACGTATTCGCTCGCTATCGGGTCGCGGTGAGTCGGACTTCCTTGGTTTGTCGCGCGCCCGTGTGAATGTTCAATTGGTAGTAATTCGGCTAGTGTGCATTAGTGTATGAAAGGCGCAATAAATGCCCTTTTGATTGTTTGCACTACTGTGTTGTCGTTCCTTTGTCCCAAGAGCCCGTGTGAGACCCCACAGTATGCCTATATTTCTGCCAGTTTTCTGTTGTCGCTGTACGCAAGGACTGCGAGTCAGATCCGCACGGCACATCATCATCCGAGTTAGAGTCGCTGTTTGATGGTGGGACAACTTGCTCAGTTATTTCGTCATCGTTCAGTTCGGCACACAACACCGCGCTGTCGACGTCTGCAAAGTCTTCAAATGTAATGGCAGCAGGAATCAGCACCCCGCAGCCTAGCAGGTCATCAATGTTGTCCTCATTTAAGCTCGTCGTGGTAGGCGGCAGTTCAGGCTCTTCAGTTGCGAAGTCGGGGTCATTCGGACTGCAATTCAAGACTCATTCGGAGTCAGACTGCCAGGGGACCGTTGGTGCCATTTGGCGCAGCCTGTCGATAACTTCATGGGAAAGACTTCTTGGAGCCAGCAGAGCTCTGTCTGGAGCGCCAACTAAACAAACAGAATGGCGAGAGCGGGCCATGCGCTGGGATGCCGAATAGGATGTGGTAATCGCGATGCCATCGCAATTCAGACAAAGCCTCCAAGATCAGCATTTGTATTTTAATCTGAGGTGTAGTGCTGCAACCGAGACAAGGCCTCGGGGATTACCATTTTATGTGTAATCTCTGAGGCCATACTTCATGTCTCATTGAGGTTGCCAGAGGAGATAATGGCCTCAGAATCCGCGTATGCTACAGTCATGGACGGAGTCTGGATAATCGAATGTAGAGCTGGCAGCATCATCAATAACAATGATGCTGCCTCTGAAGATAGGCTGTAGCATGCAGGCAACTTACAGACCACTTTTCTTGGAAAGGTGCATTGGAATTAGGTAGAAGTGATAGTCATTCATCGTGAGTGTTGCTGTTCGCGCTTCAAAATCTACTGAAGTTAAGCCGAAAGTCATCATTTTTGGCAAGAGATAATATGTCTTGGGCACATTCACTCTCCCCTAAGTGCCGTCAAGACAGAAGCTACAGCTGTCGGGGTCATGGTTAGGGTCACCAATGCCATTAGGGTCAAACGTGTGCGGGCTGATCAGTCAAGTTGGAATCATCTGGCTAAGGCAAATTTCAGTATTGGAGCCACGAGAGTTTGAGCCCTTAGAAATAGATGGGCACCATTTGGGACCTTCCGTTGGGATTTAATTAAATGAAAAATTTTAATAATTAAAGGTAAATTAATCAGTCTACCGTATTTTCTTCCATGGCACCCTGAAGAATTGACCACAATGTCAGCCATGGACCTGTACTATTGCTGCCCAGATTTAAATGCAATTAGCGTGGCTGTTGATACACGCGGCACAACCCCAACTGTACCCAAGAAAGATGTAGTACGCAGTTCATGGCTTTGCATCTCTTGTTGCTTGCAAACTGTGAGCTTGCCTGTGAGAAAGTGCAGCAAGATGCATCTGGATGCTCTGACATTGTAGGAAAGCTGAGGCTTGTAGCACTCGGCCTGCATGCTACAGCTTCAGGGCAGTATGTGAGCCCACAAATCTCGTATCTTAACTGCGCAGGTGCAGCACCGAAAACTTGGCTGTTTCATTACTGATTGTTGCTGCTTGTTGTAAGGGGTGCTGTGCATGTGTACGTAGGACAAAGGCAGCACGGCACTGCACGTGGCTGCGCGCAGTGGCCAGGCCTGCCAGGTGGAGCTGCTGCTGGTGTATGGGGCGGACCCGACTGCCAGGGATTCGCAAGGCATGACGCCTGCGGACTGTGCCAGGTAGGGTGCTGGTTGGGTGGCCTCGTCTACCACTCCTTACCACTGACGTGTTACAGGAACATTTTCACATAGCCAATTTTATGCTTGTTTCGTGGCTTTTGCTTATTTGCAACCCGCCAGCTCCCTTACTTCCTGTGCCATCTACTTGGCAGTCTTAGGAGTTTCGTTTTTTGAGTAGTTAATGCCATGTTGGGGAAATTTCTAGCAAGCGTGCAAGGGCGTGCACCCAGTAAGATGGCAGACGCTCGGGTAGCTGAGCCCTTGCAAGAACAATGTTGGTCTCGCAATTTTGCTTCATCCTCAGATGACTGTTTGGATGCCGCTAGTAGCACTGACTCTGAAGATGGTGTCCAATTGCATTGTTTTATTTCGGACAATGGAGACACAAAAGGCCAGCCCAGACAGTCGTGACTCGTCAGCTGTTTGGCAGCAAGTTTCGCTTTATGCCTTTTGTGGGCTAACTAAGTTCTTGTGCCAATGAAGATGTTGGCAAGATTTTATATATTTACAGCACCTCTGTAGTGTCTGGTGTAGATTTGCTGCCCTCAACCCAGCAGAGTGTGATGTTTTGCGCAATATTTTGGGCACCTACTGGAAAGAGGCAATTTCAGCTGTACAGAAAGCGGTTTTTGTAGTACAGTTGGTAATTATTAGCTAGAACACTGAAACTTTCATGTTGAGAAATGGTCTTTAGTGCCACAATTGAAAGAAGAAGGGACGGAGGATCAAGCGCTACCACCAATGTGGTAGCGCTTGATCATGGGTGCATTTTATATTGGGTTGCATTTATATTGACATTTACTCGTGGCACCCTTCTGACACGAGTAAACGTCAGCTGGTGGTACTGCTTAATCTTTCATCTCTTCTCTCATTTTCGTTCAGTTGTGGCACTAAAAACCAAGTCGCAATATCGAAACCAATTAGCTGAACAAGAAGTTCTTCTCTAAAGTTTTCACGGTTCATAAAAAATTGAAGTGAAAAGATTTTGCATATTTCAGAATATTTCTGCCTTTTAGTCTTTTTATGTTATCAGCTCATCATTGTAAACAGTTCCTGTACTTTTCAGTAAAGTTTAGTTTGCACAAATTATAATAAACATGACTCACTAACATGTTCTTGAAATTTAAATCTTTGCAAAGTGCATTTCTTTCGGTTTCTATTTATACACAAGCATATTGTTGCAACCCTCATGTTGTATTCAGTAAAGAAGTAATTCTTACTAAGGCATTTATTTATTTACTTATTTGCAATACCTCAGAGGTCCCAGTCAAGGTGTTTTATTGTGATAGCAATTACATGGACACTCCAAGCACATTTCTGCCGTCGCCGTCACCGTGATGTTCCGTATAAACTCCAAACACGATATCGTTGTTGTCATGCGTACGAGTGAAAGCTTCCAAGGGTCTGCCGACGATCGCAGATCAATCTCGCATGCGCGAGGGAGTAAGCGCGCTGTCTTCCGTTGCGCGCGAGGCATGGGGGGGGGTGAGGGAAGGTGTTCTGCTCCTGTGGCTGCTGCTTAGGGACGCCCAGCGTACCTTGAAAGTGATCTGCGGCGTGGTCAAAGTGCGCGCCCGCGTGGGCCTCATCTTCAAAGCGATCTGTGATGTGGACAAAGTGCATGGGCCGAGTGCTGGTAGCTTCGTATGCGCTGTGCTTTCGATGTTTAGTTCGCGTTTATGCGAGACGCAGCACGAAGTTCAATTTGCTCGCTGCTGCTGCTGCCGCGCTTCGTCACTCCACGTTTTGACATCGAGTTTCCATGGTCATCGAGTGAGATGAGTTCATGTTTACCTGTGTGCGCATGACACTGTGCTTGTTAATTTATGTGGCCGATGAAACTACTATGCGTACTTCGTATAGTTGGCTACTAATTTGCTATCACAATCGATGCTTCGCCTTTCGGGCGAAACTGCGACTTCTTTATATGCCGTCAAGAAAGGGTAATTTTTTCCCCTTTTTTTATGGAAAGAGTTAATGAACTGTGGGGTATATTGAAGTAAGGATCCTGGAATTAGGTCAAATCAGCCATGGTGTCAGGGCAAAAGCGATGGCCTCCAAGATCGGTGCAGAGCAGTTACTGTGGGTCTCGTAGGTCATGCAGTGGTCAGTCAATTCATTAGTGCCCCTGAAATATGTCTTGCAAGCACACAGGGCGAACAACACAAAACAAAGAATTATTAAAGGAGTACTGACACAAACATTTGACGTCGAGATAACTCGTGAGATCGATTTAGGTGGACACACACATATCGTCTACAAGATATCAGCGGCAAATACAGTGAAATCTCGATGATACAAATCTCACGGGGTCACGGAAAATATTCGTATTAGCCGAAATTCGTATCATCGAAACACAATTAAAACTTGCTAAATTAAAGAGTCGGAGGTGAACTCGCTCAGGCACGCGCACGTAAAAAGCATTTACGGTATAGATCACTTATAACGTAACTGTTTATAGCGCAGAACTGGCTACAACGCGGCCTTTTCCGACTCCCGTTTACCCTCCCATAGAACTCCATGTATACGCATACCGCTTACAGTGCAGCCGCGTGAGACGAAATACCGGTTATAATGCGGCTTCCGCTGGGAAACTCTCGCCGACAAGGGCGGTAGCAAGCACGCTTCTCAACGAGGTGCGCCCACCGACGGGAGAGGAGATCAACGAAGGCGATGCGGAGGAGGAGCATGAGACGTGGAGCACGAGTCGAAGGGCGATAAAATCGTCACCGCGCGCCGTATGTGCGAGTGAAAGCGCGCCTCTCGCGCGGGGAACGCGCGCCTTCACGCACGGAGAGCGAACGCACAGCGGAGAGCAAACGCGACGGGCGCCCCAGTTGAGCTCGGCCCTGCTTCCGTCGCGCGAAAGCCCGGGGGGTTTGGGAGGGAGGGAGGGGGGAGGCGACGCTGTGCTGCGGGGCACCAAATGCGTATCTTGCAACCGGGAGCAAGGGTAACTGGCAACGCAATCTCCCACCCAAAGGAGCAAAGCGGGAAGGCAACGCAGGAGGGAGGGAAGGAGGGGGGGGGGGGGGCGGCTTCTACTCTGCCAACAAATGCGTTCTTGTACTTTGCGCTTGTGCCGGCTGTCGGGGTTGTCGCACGCACCGTATCTTGAAAGCGATCTCCACATGGCTCTGACCTTTGTATGCGCTGTGCGCCGCTCAGTTTCCGTTGAAGCGATAGACCGCACGAACCTTCGCTCGCCGCGGCGGCCGCGCGCAAAAGCAAGAAAAGCGCCACCGCGTCAGTGTCAAACTCTTCGCGCCCAGTCGCGGCCTCCGCGCTGTCCGACACCGCATCGGCGCCTCCGCACCAAAAGAGAAAGGGAGAAAGCGCATGACTGCGCGCTGTTCTTTTGCGCAGCCGTCGGTGGGGCGGCATTTATTCGTATCAACCGACGCGGGTCGAAAATCGATTCGTAACAACCGTTCTCTAGCACGTTGCAAAGTAATGGGGCTCAGCCGGGACCACAGAAAAATTCGTATCATCCGGAAATTCGTATTAGCCGTGATCGTATCATCGAGATTCCACTGTATAGCTTAGAACATATTTAAAATCAATTTTAAAAGTATGTGCGCGCAGCCACCCGCAAAGCGCAGCACCTCGCGACATTGACATCAAGGAGGGATTGTAAATAACCGAGAAAACGCTACGTCACCGTAGGTACGTCAAGAGTTTGCGCTGCCTTCGGGGCGGGGCCGGCGAGCAAGTTCCTCGCCGCTCCGATCGTCCCGGTGCTTTTTTTTTTTTCCCTCCCTGGTCGAGACGTTGGCCTCGTTCGCCGCTAACGGCGGCACAAAAATCGGCTCAATTGTTTCTGACACGAGATAACTCTTAGAGTAAAGTGACCTCGAGAGTGTGCATGTTATGAAACATTGTGCGATATGGTTAATCCTTGGCATGACTTTGGTTCACAAGCGATCAGCACAGCCGCCGCATCAATCGTCTCTACGAAGCAGCTCACCTTGCTAATGTGTTTTCTCATCGCTACCAACGCCGTCGGCAAAACTTATTGTACTGTCAGTTATGAGCGTCATAAATGTGCAGACGTTGATTGTGTTGACGAATATAGGCATTTTATTACGAGCTGCGGACGGATCGCAAGGGTCGTCGGCCCCGGATCAGACGGCCAGCGAGCTAGGCCTATACGGTTTTCCAGCGATCGCCAGCTCGCCTGTGGTGGATCGAATCAAAAGTGGTTGGCCACGTCTAGTACAGTGGTGACTCCCACCTGGAGGAAATAGTCGCCGCTGGACGACGAAAACGAGGACGGCGACGACATCGGAAAGCTCGTGCAGGCGTAGCAGACAAACTAGCAACACGAAGCTCGCTTGCCTGCGAGCGCGCTGGCTTGAACACGTCACAGTTTTGTGCGATCACGTGCTCACTGTGTTTACAAACCCGCTTCTCCCATCTCGTTGCTCTATGAAACCGAAACGTGGACTGGTCGCTGCAAAGAAGACTCCAAATAATTACCTGTAGCGCTCTGAAGCAAATGAGGTTTCGAGCCGTGATTACTGGGTCATTAGCTACTTATTATAGCAGAAAAAACAAGTTCGAAAATTTTTGTGTCAGTACTCCTTTAAAACGATGCGAACACGTCACGGCTGGCCTTTCCTATCAATACGGGCTACACGGATATGTTTGCTCTTTTTCTGTCTACGAGATAGATGCCCGACTGACACAAGCTTGTCCTGTCTTTTTAATGTGGCATGCCTCCATAATTTTCCTGTTAATGTGCCGGTTTGCAGCCACAGCTACAGGAGTAGTCTACCAAGTGCGTAGTGGAAAGGGTTAATGGCATCTGGTATATTACAGCAGTCTTGCACTAGAGTGTACTAGAATGGGGAGTGGGTCCAGCGGATGCCTTGGCAAGTGCGGAAGGTGAAGCAAAAAATGTTGAAATTGTGGCGGCGCTGCCGTCGTCTTATTATGAATCTCCGGCCAATAAACGTTGGCTCCGGCTGTTTTGGCAGCGCTCATTGGTTGAGGCGAGCTCACGGGCTGAGTAGCTGTCGTCTGCTTGACGCTCCATCGTTGTTGCATCGTTTGCATTCTTTCCGCCGCTCTTTTTCCATTTTATTTGCAATAGATCGGTGGGGAATAATATCAGTGTTGCCATCACCGAGTGTCCGCCTGTCAAAGCTCCCTGCAGCTGTGGTAAGGTCTCCAACGCGACAAGCGTCCGACCAGCGCATGGGGCCGCTCATTTGGAAGAAAGCGACGGTGGCGCCAACAACTTTTCAATAAAGAAAGCCTCAGCGGGGAGCCTTCGTTGGACCCACTCCCCCAATTTAGTACACTCTACTTGCACGAAGTGCATTACAGCAGTATTGCACGCCCGTGACACAGCGTAGCACTTCTTGTGCTACACTACACACAACTGGCTTCGTTGTGCTCAACTGAAGCTTCAATTTTCTTCCAGACCCACGTGTACAACTGTGAAAGTCTCTTTGGTGCGGTAAATGCTGCCGTGACACCATAGCGTGAGGGAACATTTTTTAGACTGTGTGAAAGCGTGTGCACGTACGAGGAGATTGCAACCGTTTTTGTGCCCTCATCATGTCCGCGACTGCTAATAACATTTCCTTTTATAACAGGGATGAGTCTGCTGCAAGCAGCACCTATTATGTGACTGGGGTATCTGGCTGATTCTAGCGAAACGATCTGATTGTGAAAGCTGGTTTCAAGCTCGTTACTGCAAGACCTGAGCAGCAAAGAGTGCAAGAAAGCCACAGTTTCGCCCATAAGGCAAAGCATTGATCGCGATACTAGCTAGATATTTCGCAACTACACAAAGTAAGGTTCAGAGTATTATCAGTTGTGTAAATTGCAGTAAAAATTCACTTACTAATTAACCCTTTTAAGGTTGATTTTTTTTATTGCTGATTTAAATTCTTTGAAAGAACCTATTTCGAAAAATATGGTCGTAATTTTTTTGGAGTGACGAAAAGTGAGGAAAAAATTGTAAATTGTTTGTGTTGTAAAATTTATAATTTTTATTCATGAATAAGAAGATAAGCGCTCTGAAAAATGTTTGTGTGCACGTCCGGAAACCCAAACAAGTGAGAAGGCTTCATCTTATCGCCAACAAGGTGCGCTAGAGCTTTTGTGGTCTCCAAAAAAAGGAAACACAAGAACGGCAGCATCGTTTGTGTATATACGCGCCTGCGTGGGAACAGATGTAATTGCGCCGCTGTGGGCGATAAACGATCGAGTAATAAGCGGTCACCCTTTGAGAGATTTGAAACCAGATAGCCATCAGTTTAGCGTGTGGAACAAGCGGGATCCGCCGCAGGAGAAAACTGAAACTTGCTGCCAGTGCCACGCGTTCGCGCGCCCGGATGCGCGAGCGATAGCCGACGCACCGTTGCGGCGCAAGTAAAAAATTCCACGTGTTTCGGTCGAGTGGCAGCACATGCCAAGCGAAAGAAATGATCTAAAGAGGCGCGCTTTTTAAATGTACAAGCGATATCGTAAATGTACGTCATTGACCATTTTGAAGGTGTTCGCGGAGGACGTACATGTACGATATTGACCCTGAAAGGGTTAAATTACATGCGCACAGGAGAACAAAAACCCATCTCACTTGATGACCGTGATCACTTGCTGTGATAATGCTGACGTAATAAAGAGTGCCAGCGTCAGGGACCAAACAGTTCATGCGGTCATCGAGTGAGATTTGTATGTTTTCCTGTGCGCGCGTGACACCCCGCTTGTTAATTTAATTAGTATGCAAATGCTTGCTGCAATTTACACGGCAGAAAAAAACTATGAACCGTACTTTGTGTAGTTGTCTAATACTTTGCTATCATTGTTGATGTTGTAAAGCCGAATGTTCAAATAAGACTATTTGCAGATGATCATGTCTTGTTTAAAGAAATTACCCCCACTAGTGACCGACATGATCTGAATGATAGCCTCGGTAAAATTTTCTATTGGTGCTCTCAATGCTGGATGACCTTGAATGATGAAAAAAGTGTTTTTCTTCCCATTTCCTGCAAGAAAGCATTTCTCTTATAGTTATATGCTAGGCTCCTCTGCACTTAAACGAGTTACTAACTATAAATATTTAGGTGTCACCCTTTGCAGCAACCTGTTCTGGAACCTTCACGTGCAAAATATATCCTTCTCTGCTTTCTGTAAACTGTGCTTTCTCAAATACAAGCTTAAACACGCCCCATTCTCTGTTAAACTACTCGCTTATTACTACTTCATTCGACCAAAGCTCGATTACGCCTGTATTATCTGGGATCCCTACACTCAATGTAACAAAGAAACTTGAACTGAATCCAAAGACAGGCTATCTGGTTTGTTTACAACAAATTTTTGGCATTCAACTCTCCAACTTAACAAATGAGGTCTAATAGTATTCCTACACTTGAATCGCGTCGAAAATAAATTACAGCTCGACTTTCTTTCTCAGTTACTTAATAACAAATTGGCACTCAACCTGGCAGCGTATGCAAGTCCACTAATAACGAGACCTACTCGCCAACATCACCAAAATGCTATAACCCCCTATTTTGCCGGAACCAACCTATCTAAATACTCTTTCTTTCCACGCACCAATCATGACTGAGATGACTTGCCTTTGTAAAAGTTGTATCAGCATTATTGCTGAATTGTTGCAGCATTTTGTTGTATTGGCATTGTTTTACTTCTTGTGACCTAATATTTGTATTTTATCCACTCTGCATGGACTTCGTGTCCACAGTATGTATTAAATAAAATAAATAAAACTATGGTTTTCTTTAGTTCCTTGCTCTCATTATTGTGGGCGCAGCTCACTTTAGTGTAGACAGGAGCCAAAGTGCCCAAGCGACTGTTTTTTGTTAGGGGTGTGCGAATATTCGAAAAGTTTGAATATTATCGAATATTATACAGTCGAATCTCGTTAATTCGAACACGCTTAATTCGAACTGCCGGTTTATTCGAACTGACGCTCTGGTCCTGTCAAAGTTATGTGTATTTCAATGGGCGAAAACGCTCGGTAATTCGAACGCGAAAGCATTTGCGACGGTTAATTCGAACAAAGCGCGGACCGGCAACGATCTCAGCAGCGCGCCGAATAACGCGGCGGCGCCTCCGACCGGCATTGTTACGACACCGTCATAGAGCAAAAGCTTAGGAGAGACCCCTTCATGCAGCGGCGGAGGCCCACGCCGGCCAACGCTCGCTTCCCGATAACAGCAGAAAACGAAACTTCAGGGAGCGGCCTAAGGGTACGGCCACGCTAGCGGCAACGCGTCATGCCGCGGGCGGCAAATGCGTCAGGAGTCTGGGGTGTTGGGGCGTGCCGCGCGAAATGGGTTCGAGACCCATTTCTGCGGCAAATGCTGCATGCCGCGAGATGAAGAAGCATTCAAGAGCGACGAGGGTGACGTCACGGAGCCATCACAACCGCACCGCCGCCGCTCCGCGCCGGGTTTTCAATCGACGATCGTTGTCTCGCATGAAACACCGAGCACTCGCGGTGTTGCTCGCGCGTCGGAGAGCGCGGGAGATCTTATCGCGCTGCCGCGCGGCGCGCGTCATGCCGCTCCCGCTCGCGGCATGACGCGCGCGTTTTTCTTCTTCTTCTTTTTTTTTTTTTTTTTTCGGCCGCTGGCGTGGCCGTACCGTAAGCTGGCGCTGGGCCGGCTGGACCGGCGGCGTCGGCACCCAAAGCCAGCAAACGCTCGCTTCCCGATAACGGCAGAAAACGAAACCTCAAGGAGGCTAATCTGCGCTGAACCGACTGTACCGGCGGTACCAGCGGGCGCGCACGAAGACAGTCGAAGGTGAGGGAGCTGCGAGGGAGTTGAGAGAGAGGGCGAGCCACCGAAGCACGGTGTGCACCGAAGCCACTGCCACTAAAGCGGCAACTCCGCTTTCCTGCCGCCCTCCTCCCTCCCCTTCAACGGTCCCCGCGCGCGCGCGCGCGCGCCCGTCGCCATGTCGGCGCCGTTCGCTCCCTGAAGTTTCGTTTTCTGCCGTTATCGGGAACCGAGCGTTGGCCGGCGTGGGCGCAACTCGCTGTGCGCTTGCGCGCCGCGAAATTTCACGACTCGCGCCGTTCGTTCAACTTGCTATGGTGCTCGAATACTTCAAAGATACGTCCTTGCGTTAATTCGAACAAATTTTCGGGCCCCTTCGAGTTCGATTTATCGAGATTCGACTGTATTTTTAACATTCGTATTAATACGATTCGAAAAATAGATATTCGAAAATGTTCGAATATTCTGTTGGATACGAATATTCGAATCAAATCGAATATATTGCTGGCTGTGCGGGAGTAAACACGGTTATTAGCATTTGTTTCTATCTAATGTAAGAATATTGGGCCGATCTTGTGCTGAATTTTCTGATGATTTCGTGTTGCTAGCGAAATTTCGCCTGTAAAGCACACTTGGCCACTAAACCGCTAAACTGTGCGGGAAAGCCAGCCTCTCAATAGCAAGGGGCAAGCGTTTGCAGACAGCGAGGGTGCACTTTTTTTTTTTTTTTTTTTTTTGCAGCACCACCTCTAATTCTGACCTTATTGCTTGACGCTTGACAGCAAGTGGGATGGGTGGCGACAGGCACAGGGTCAAATGCCTCAGAGTTTACGTGCATTTGATGCGGTATAATAAGGCACGGGATGGCAAGGACAGCTAGTGGGAATTAATAAATTTTCCAAGTTAACATGAGGCAAATACACAATGTTTTAGTATAACGGCTTTCTAGCCTAGCTTTTTAACATTTACAATGTAATTGCAATGTTCCGACATAACAAATTAACCAACTTGCTAATAAATGCATCTGCATATCATTGTTTGATATTCGCACACCCCTATTTTTTGTCTTTCAGGGAAGCCGGCCATGCTGACCTCGAAGCACGCCTCATAGAAAGCCAGTACGAGGTCACTGACCGACTGGCCCACCACCTCAGTGGGCGAAATCCAGGTTAGTACAGTGGAGTCATGTTGATACGATTCTGCATAATACGTACGATTCTTTTTCTTTTCCCGATAATACGATTTGGTTGGATGATACGATTTTCTGATGATACGCTTTATTTTCCGGTTCCCATGAAGATGTATCAACGAGATTCCACTGTATTTTATTGATGACAGCCAGTGAAACGTGGATTTCTTTGCTGAGTATGTTGTGCTGTTTCCACAGTATCGCGCGAATGATTCTGGCAACGAGCATTGTGCATCAGTGCGCCATCTTTCTGGCACGTGTGGTCTAGCAAGGCTGCATTTTACATAAAAAATGGCACACTTCTCTAGAAAAGCAGTGTGCAAAAACCAAAGGCCAATGTTTTGGCTAGGGCACTTGTCAGTGCAATGGCTGTTTTCCTTGGCAGTGCTTATGCAGCTCCTTCAAATCCAAACCTGCAACTAAAGCATTCAACTATTTGGGGGATTTCTATGCAACACACACATTCCATGACAGCAATGAAGAGAGAGACATATTGATGAGGGAAATTAGCGCAACAAAATACATGCACACTGGAAGACAAGTGCCATTTCCTTCATCAGCTATGCAAGACCAACTAGACCAACAATAAATCCTTCTAGAGTGACTTTCTCTGCTGTTGTACCCAAGCCCGTTAACCCTCCTGCCAGTTTCCCTGCACAGTGTAAGCAATATTATGCCTCAGCGCAGACAGGTCATTCATCTTGGCTACACATGCAGCGCAAGACTTCATTTCAAGGTGTGTGCTGCTGTTTTTGTCACGCTGCTTGGAGTGTCGGCAGCCTATGCGTGGCAGCATGCTGAGGATCCACACCATCACTGCACCCCAGTAGAAACTCCGTAGTATCCATAGCATCCTGGCTTCGGCTTCCTTGCTAAGGCCATCCATCCAGCGGCTGGGCTTGACGCGGACGTATCTGTTGCAGATTGGGCGCTATTGCTTCAATATACTGTGGAACCCTGTTGATATGTCTTTCGAAGAACCATTGAAAAAAAAAGCATAACAGCCAGGAAAATGTAACAGTGTTAGGAAGGCTGCAAATCGCCACAGAAATGTCAGAAAGAACTCTGAATGACTGCCTGTACAGTTATCACATGTCTTGGCACTCGTACTGTGGCGTGTACCGTGTACTGTGCGTATATAATTAAAAGATCTTGTACTACGTTCTGTGACAGCAGACCTTTTCCACCCCCTCACCGTACTAGCTTGTGCATGCTTCACCGCCTAACGTGGCTGTATTGCGGCAAAGCTGACTTTAGGAAACTGGAATAACCACAATCGCGCCAAGACATGCTTATAGGGACTGACTTCCAGCTCTTTGGGGCAGCATGTGGGGCTTGACAGGCTTAACCACGAGTATACTTTTATTGTCTTCATAGCAACATGCAAGAGCAAATTTCCCTCTGCATCACTAAACTTGTGTGACCGCAACATTCAAATGCAATGTAAGATGCAAGGAACATTACAGAATGGCGACATATAAAATGGGAACATAATGCTAAGGAGTCAATAAACTTTAGGTCTGGATTGAGAGAATGCGATGCAGAAGCCAGGAAAAAAAGCAACAGCAAGGAAGATATCGACGGGGTCCCACTGTACTTAAGGACCCCCTTGTGTCACCTTGGCCCATTCATTCTTGGGGATTAACAATGATTGGGCACACACCGATATGACATGCCCAGTGAGCCAAGTCGTCTACTGGGACAGGCAGCAGCAATTCATCTGTTTGGGCACCTGCCCAGTGGCCCATCTTGTCTGCTCTGCAGTACACAACTTGGGCTGTGTGCAAGAGGTTAGAAACACACCAAAAACTGGATGCCCAGAGAATGCAAATCACATAAACAGTGGACAGAATAGGAGAAAGTAGAGAGAGAATAGTGGGAGGAAGAAAAGTGTGGCTATTTGCAGTCTTTGCATTACACTCGAACCTCACTATAACGAAGTTGAAGGGGCACACAAAATTACTTCGTTATATCCATTATTGTAATTTACTGCAATATATGCCTAATGGAGTGCACAATTGTAAACATGGAAATAAAAAGACGTCCTCGCTGCCACCTGAATCGCTACAAGGCCACGCATGCAATGAAATTTGACTAAAACAACAAATAATGTGGTTGATCCCTCTTATATAGGAATCGGTATAGAACACGAAAGTGAAACGTGTCTTCACAGAAGTAGTGTAATGTTTATTGCACATTGATATATAATGTCTATTGGTGTTTTGTGGCTAAAGCGCCCTTAGGCGTTGATGCACCCACGCTGACGCCTGGTGGCACGTCTCCTCCATCACGACTACCAACGTCGATGACCATGAGCAACCGTCGTGCATATGGAAGCTGCACTACGCTGCACACGCTAGCACAACGCGAAAGACGAAGCACGTAACTGACACACTAATACAACGCGCAAGACAAAGCACGTAACTGAATCGTCACCGAGTCAAATCAGCGCGTACAGCGCGTCGTAATTGCAGCCTCCGCGATCAACTTCAGAAACATTTTCAGAGCTAATTGCGGAGGCCACGCTCCGCTGTGCTGAGTACGGTGAACGCCGCCACCTAGGTGGCGTTGGTAGTGCTTCTTGATGCCAGCGTCCCTTCGAATGCTGGCATCGAGGCGTCGTAGTGCTGAGACCACCGAAGCGTTCACTGTCGGTGCGCGTTAGTGTCATAATGCAGTACTTCTCTTTTCTGCTCGTAGGCGGCGGCACCGCCCCGAGCAAGAGCGCGGGTACACGGAGGAGTGTTAGATATATAAGGCGCGTCTGTGTAGCTCTCTGCAAATGCGTTTGTGGCGCAATGGGTTAAACGCTCGGCGATCTATCGTCGCGGACCGAGAGGTCGTGGGTTCGATTTCCAAATTTTGCATGTTTGTGGAACTTTTTCTTCTGGTTTCTTTCTTTGTATTATGTTCGTGTACATTGTAAGAACGTCATTCCGTATTTCCGTATGACGTATTTCCGTGACGGAAATACGTCAGTGAAGTCTTGGTGGACCCCGGCATAAAACACTTTCGTGTTAAAATATCTTCAGCATGTGCAACACGCGACTTAGCACCTCACGCGACAGCCTTTAGATAGCTGCCTTCTGTTCTATTGTGATGGTCTTTCACGTCCACTTTCCACTTGACTCGTCGCGGTTGACCAGCACGTTGCACACAACACACATTCCGCTGTGGGATAGAAGATGCAAGTGAACTTCACCGTGCCGACTGGTGTTAGCCGAGGTTGCACCATGGTCAATGCGATCTCAGAGGTCACACCCTGCTGCCAGCCCACACGGCGCACCGCGGGGAGAGGAAGAGGTCAATGCACGGCTTGCCCGTGACCCCCGAGTTTGCACTGGGGAGATCTCGGAGGCCATGCCCAGCTGCACCTGCTTGCATGGTACGCTGCGCAGAAGTGAATGCACTGATCTTTTGCACTGCCACACGTAGCTGCAAAGCGGGGCGCGGCTCGCAGAGCCAGGTGCGCGTAAGAGAGAGAGGTCAGTGGAGAATCACACCTGCGCACAAGTGCAGGTGCATAGCTACGCGAGGCAGTCAGAAGGACCAGTGTTGCTCAATGACGTATTCAACACGGGGACGTGGGAGTTTTGAACTGCTGTGGCAAACGAGTGCCGAACCTTGTGGAAAGCAATGTACTCGGAGCGCTACGGTAGAGTATTTCTGGTTTCAGAGAAGAATTTAGTTTGTTGCATCCATTGGCAGGATAATTTCACCTCATTAAAACGAGGTTTTAAATACTTAAATCTTTATGGGAATTTCAAGGGGAACTTTATTTACTTCATTATAACCATTATTTCGTTATATCCAATTTCGTTATAAAGAGGTTCGAGTGTATTTACAATAGTACCAACTATTGGTGCCTCTCCCGTGCAAGAGACATCCATCAGTGCATGCCAGATAGTGGACACAGATAAGGTGGGCACACAACCTATTTCAAGACCTACCTGGCCTTTGTGGATCGATTCCAGGAAATTGCAGGGGCCTAATCTTTGTTTGCAGGCCAGTGTCGAGGCGTTATTAAAATAGACGTACCACGTCCCCAACACAAGCATTTACGCCAATACCTGGCATGTGCAGACCTGTGTAGTATCAGCAAGTCTCCCTAACACTTTCGTGACCGTGCCTATTCCCGTCGACAGTATGTTGTCGATGGTACAAGTTGAATTTTCGCGCCTCTCCGAGCGCTCCGGACAGCTAACGCCATCGAGCGGGTTAAAAGAGAGACTATTTTATCGGTTTCGTTTTTGTGTTTCTCTTTTCCGCCGCGCGGGGATTTTTAAAGCGCCTGCATAGTCGGGGTGACGAGCGCTCGTCGTTTGGCACCTACGTCGCGCGCGTCCGCTCCACGGAAACGGCGAGTTTCGACGGTTTCCGACGCATCTGGGCTCGAATTTGCGGATGATCGCAGCAGCACAGACTCGGAAGACGACTTCGATTCGTCGGACTTCATTACGGACGAAGAAAGTGCGGCAAACCGCCCCGGAACATCGACGGGTATCCGCCGTTCAGTTTTGCTTTCTTCTCGGACCGTGTTATCGCTGCCGCGTATCGACGTAAGGATTTCCGGCGTGTTCTAAAGGTCACAGTTCTTATCTGCAAGATGTAAACGTCGTTCGGACGGAATCATTTACCGGCGGACGCGCAGAGAGTCGAGTCTTGTCCACGAAGACGGCCGGTAGTGCACCTTGGAATCGCGCTCCGAAGTGTTGTGTGTACCCGTGTGCCTCAAGAACTTTTGTAGATACAGAGCTTATATTTGCAGGCTGATTTCATATATCCCTTTTCTTGAAAACGTATATTTCGATTTTTTAAAATATTTTTTTTGTGCAAAGCAGCATTGATGTTTTTATCGATCTTTCTCGTTCTTGATGCGATTTTTTTGTTTTGATAATTTTTTTCGAAGTATTTTTAATAAATATGCTGTTTGAAATTAATACCATTGGAAATATAATTTCTTCTTCTACAATTTGATACCATACACTTCAACATGAATCATTTCCTGTGGCAGGAAAAAAAATAATAGCCAGACTACCCGAAAACTACCGATTTTCCCGCGGTCACGAAAGTGCTAAGCAAGACGTGCATAACAAATGCATACTGATTACAACAGAGGAGCAATAAGGACACTTTATTGAATGAAGTCGTTCAGTTTTCAGAGGCTCTCAATCTGGAGCTTCGAAGTGCTACAGGTACCGAGGCACCCTGTATGTTGGAAATGAGATAGAGACGCTTTAGGGCTATTAAAAAAATGAATGCAGTGCAGGTTAAAGTTCTGAAAAAGCACCGTCCTGAATTGCCATGCCTCTCAGATGCAAAACCTGAAGTGCTTTTCTTTTCCAAAGTATGCAACGGAGATGGCAGAAACAATGGAAAGTAGCGCAAAAATCTAGGAAAAAAGAAGGGCAAAAGGACAGAGAGCTGCCAGTTCCCTGACGAGAACCTCTGCATGTACATGAATTTTTAAAATTTTCAACTGTAATTAATATGCCTCTAAGACAATTCACCTTTCTTATTCTGCTGTTTCCTTCCCCATATAAATACCGGGTGCACGAGGTATTTGAGAACACTATTCCTTATCACCATAGGCATCAGCAGGCTCATCATATTTATCTAGGCATGCGGCTTCTTGCTGGTTGGCCCCTTAACATTCATACTGTGCAGTTTGTTCAAAGATGGAAGCGTACAGGTTGATGCAGGAAATGAAACGCCATGCAGTCCTCGTCGCCCTGGCTGCACACTACAGTGACTTAGAAATTGCCACCTTTCTGAATGTAGCGAAGTCTTTCGTTTACAAGGTGCGGACAGAACTGATGTGTTCTGACGGTGACGTGGCAGCTGTGGCAAAAAGGGAAAACACAGTCAGCGGTCAGACGTCGTCAGAACCCCTGATCTTCTCCGGCGGCTACAAGTCATTGCGAGTGGTGACCCAGGGAAGCCAATGCGGGCCACTGCAAAGGAGCTCCAAGTTGCAGAGTCGACTGTCAGGCTCGCTGTACACGAGGACTTGAGGTACCATTCCTATGTCATGAGGAGGGGCAATTCATGTCCGATAAAACTCTGAAGAATCATCTACTCCAGTCCAAGCGCTTGCTAAGCAAGCTAAAGAGACCTGAAGAGCCTGGAATGCTCTGGTTTGTTTCAGATGAAAAGAACTGTGACCAAAAAGTTAACCGCCATAATGACAGGCGGCTTTGCGCAAGCACTGATGAGTTGCCTACAGGGATAAAGCCCTGGATAGAGACTTTCGAAAGGAAGACCTAATGTCTTTCAGCAAGATTTGGCTCCCGCCCACACCACCTGTGTCACCCAGGAGTTGCTGGATGACAACTTCTACTACCACGTCACTCCCAGAATGTGGCCTCTTAGTTCTCCAGATTTAAATCCGCTCGACTACTATGTCTGGGGCGTCATTGATAAAGAGGCCAACAAACAGCCACATAATACAAAAGACTCGCTGAAGGCCACCATTGATGACTCAATGGCCAACTTCTTTTAAGGACCACCTGATCCGTGCATGCAGCCATTTCTGAAGTCGAATTGAATCTGTTATTGCTGCGGATGGCGGGTTCATTGAGGAATTGTGTAAATAAACCATAAGAGAAGTATTTCCCAAAGTTTGGTGAAAATACAGTCGAATCTCATTAATTCAAACACGCTTAATTCGAACTGCCTGTTTATTCAAACTGACACTGTGGTCCCGTCAAAGTTATGTGTATTTCGATAAGCGAAAACGCTCGGTAATTCGAACACAAAAACATTTGCGACGGTTAATTCGAACAAACCGCGGAACGACAATGCTCTCAGCAGCGCGCCCAATAATGCGGCGGTGCCCCCCGACCGGCATTGCTCCGACACCACCATAGAGCAAAAGCTTAGGAGAGACCCCTTAATGTAGCGGCGAAGGCCCAGTCTGGCACACGAAACTGCCCATGCCGGCAAACGCTCACTTCCCGATAACAACAGACAACGAAACTTCAGGGAGCGGGTTAAGCTGGCGCCGGGCCAGCTTAACCGGCGGCGGGTGCTCACGGAGACAGTCGAACGGGGGGAGCTGCGAGGGAGCTGAGTGAGAGGGCGAGGGGAGCCAACGAAGACACTGCCACCGACGCGGCGGAGTTGTCGAAACCAAATCCGCTTCCCTGCCGCCCTCCTCCCTCACCTTCGACGGTCTCCGTGCGCGCCCGCCCGCCCGTCGCCATCCGGCGCCATCCGCTCCCTGAAGTTTCGTTTGCTGCCGTTATCGGGAACCGAGCGTTGGCCAGCGTGGGACAGTTGCGCGCCGCAATATTTCACGACTCGCAACGTTTGTGCATCGTGCTATGGTGCTCGAATACTTCAAAAATACGTCCTTTCTTTAATTAGAACTTCTTTTAATTCGAACAAATTTCCGGCCCCCTTCGAGTTTGAATTATCGAAATTCGACTGTATGTCTATTTTTGCTCAAGATATTCTTCTCTGTCTGAAGCCAACATTGTGTTCTCAAATACCTCGCCCACCTGACATGTGTGAGCAGCTTTCCAATGTCAAGGGCCAGAAACGCAAACTAAAATGGTGGTTCTGTAAAGAAACAGAGTCAGTGCGCAGAGTTTACAGAAGAAAATAAATGCCGGCAAATGCCTGCCGAAATTTGAAAAGATACGTCCCCAAAAAAATTCAATTTTCAGCTATAAGAAACAGACTTTGTTTTTCTTAGGTGCTAGTGAAGCTTTCACTTGACGACAAATACACTGAGGGACAACTGGCGCAGGGTCAACTGCCTCTGATTTAAGGGGCAATTGATGCTGTATAATAATGTACAGGTTGGCGAGACCAGACTTATAGTGCAACTGACTCAATTTTTTTTAATGAGTGAGGGTCAAATAAACAAGCTTTTATTGTAATGGCATACTGGTCTATTTTTTACTGTGGGCAGCCTAACTGTGATGTTCCCAACATGCAACATTAAAAAACTGGCTATGTAAAGGCACACGAATACCATTCTATGATGTTTAATTTAATATTCAAAGTTAAGAGTTTGTGTTCAATTTGTATTCGTATATTTAGAAATTTGCATATCCCTAAAATTTTGCAACCAGGCGTTTCATTAGATCAAGGTATGACTGAACTCGTAGAGTTTAGAATTAAGGAGTCTTAAAGGAACGCTGAGAAGTGAGCCATGACACTTTCTCGTGCATTCGCAGAGCACCACCTGGGACAGCACTTCATCCTGCCTGAGATGGCTGACTGGTGAGTGGCCCTTTCCTGTCACCTCACTGTGTTCATGTGGCACCAGCAAGGGTGTTGCAAAACATTGAACACAAATTACGGACAGTTCATGGTCATTAGATGGAATGCACAACACAGGAACCTTTTGGACAGTGCGGAACCTTTATGTGGGAACAAAGCTTGTACGACAGAAAAACCATCTAATTACATCTAAGAAAAAGAAAACCCAAACACATTACAAGTTGCACGCTAAACATGTGCTACAAACTACAAGTGCAATAGAACCATAAAGAAAATTAAGTCCTGTAGTATTTACAACTTTGTTCGGTTTACGATTCGGAATGTGTTATTCCGTCAACTCTTTTAAAACTTCTTTGATGTATTTGACATTAATTGGCGCACTCAACTCCATGTGACTTTCCTTCATTCGCTGCTTTATGTCAGGTGCATTGACTTGTTTCTGCTTCCTCCGTGTCTCATCGTCTTCTTTCTTCTTGAACTTTTTGTTCATTGAATTATGACATGGTCTTAACGCTGTCCTGGTGGATGTCTTTGGTATGCTGAATACCAGCATTCAAATGCCCATTAATTATGCAAGCAAACAAGTTCTGCAAGAATGCACAAAGTGGAGGATGCTTTTTGAAAGGAAAACTCATTCACTGTTCATTTGGATGGCTAGGGAATGGCCATTATTTTCCCCATCACTTACAGGAGTTTCAATTCTATCTCTTTAAGATGTAATTAATTAAACACTAATCTTATACAGGACACAATCGTCAGCATAAAGCCGGATCATAGATGAGGTGTCATAGGGCAGATCATTGATATTGCCACGGGCATGAGAGTAGCCAAAATGGATAGGAAATTGTATTTACAAAATATATACAGAGAGAGACCGCTGCAGGCAATATGGCAGAACAACAGCACGAGCGCTACTCTGATCGTCGTCTTCACCGTCTCTCTGGCGCATTCTTCCATGCTCGGCAGGATGCGTACTTCAGTGCGCAGGAATAGCACATAACAATATGTACAATACAGTAGAACCCTGCTGATAAGTTTTTCACGGGACCGTAAAAAAAATATAAGAATCGGGAAACGCAAGAGCCTAGAAATGGGAAAGATTGAGAAATGAGAGTAGTGGTGAACTGCACACCATTTTATTTTAATTCCTATGTTTGAAAAAAAGTCGCAGTTTCGCCCGAAAGCTGAAGCATCGATTGCAATAGCAAATCAGTAGACAGCTATATGAAGTAAGGATAGTAGTTTTATCATCTGTATTAACTTGTAAACATGTAAACTATATAACAAGCACAGTGTCAGCGTGCACAAGTAACATGAACACATCACGCTCAATGAGCGCGCACACTCGCTGTCAAAATGCTGGCGTGAGGAAGCGTAGCGTCAGCAGCGAGCAATGTGACCTTCGTGATGTCTACCGGCTTCAACGCAAACTGAGCGCCAGGAACACACAGCACGCACAAAGCTATGAGCCGCCGATGCACCTACACTGCCTAGACTTTGCCCCCAACGCAGATCGTTTTCAAGATGCGGCCTGGGCGGCCGGGCAGTACGCAGTTGATGCCAGAATACAACGCCTCCCCCTATCCCACCACACCCCCTGGTGCCTCGAGCGCGACAGAAGGAGGGGCACTTCCTCCCCTCTTTTTTCTCTGGCGCGCACGAGATTTAGCCGCGGTCATTGGCTCCCCTCACATGCTTTCACTCGCACATACAGCATACAGCGCGCGGCGTTATCGCCCTTGGACTGTATACGGAACATCTATGCGCCAAAACCAATTTTAGGGCCCCAACACGTCATAGACACCATCTTTAGATAGCAAGTACGGATCTCAAAGGCCATGCTTTTGCTGGCGGAAACCGAAAATACATCATAGGTGACACCCTCGGCAATTTGGGCAGCCAATCCCATCGTCAAGCCATCAAGTTAAGGGACATGATAAGTCAACCTGGCTGTTCGGGCCGGCGTGAGGTGGCAGTTCGCAACGCATGATGCAGGAACGGTCCCACAGTTGCGACGCAACAGCTGGGTTACCAATGCATTGGGTCCTATGCTGGGACCGGCCGAAAACGATGTAACGGCAAGGAAAACGCAGCACCTGGGAACGTAATAGTGGGGTTCTAGTACTATATACTTTGGGCAGCGAGGAACTGGGCATGTCCAGCATTACAAGGCCCCCCACCAGGCCACATAGCAAATTTTGGTTATATGCTGGAAGTTGTTACGTGCCCTCTGGGGAGTGTTCTGCCGCAAGAATTTTTCAAATTGGTTCATTAATAGCCGAGATAGAAATATTTCAATGCCGCACAACCATGATTTCAGGAGGCGAGCGTCACTGCCAACATAACGCTTTCTCCACTTGCCCTTGTCTTGCCTCAGCACGCGAAATTCCTTCCGTGTGTTCTCCCGCAATGGAGCTTGAGAATCGTGCGATATGTGTGTGTGTGTTTTTTCCCTCACTTTTTTGCTGCGCACCACATTTCCGCTGACGGTGCCGCACGTGAACTGTTGCATTTTTCTTGTTGCGCACAATGCACAATTTTGCGCACTGCACACGAGAACACCTGACTAGCGGTACAAGGCAGTGCTACACGGACACTGTGGCAGACACAGGCGGATCACAGAGCATGATTGTGCGCTGGAACACGGCAGAAAATCACATAGTTTCAATGTCCACGTACGCGAATGCACGACGTGGTTACAAGCAGACGAAACGGAAGTACATCCATCTTGCTACGGTACGAAGTAAAACAAAAACACGCAGACATTCAGTTTGTTTGTTTTATTATTTCTCTAAACTTTAATTTTACTATGGAAGCAACAGATTACACAAATAACAGATGTTGCCTTGAATAATTCTCTAAGTGTTACTTGTCACTATGAGTGACGTCACAGCATAGACATGTACGTAGGCGCGCTTGCTCATATAAGTCATCATGCCATCTTAGAGCGTGGTGCCCATGAGGAGAAGGGCAAACGGTGCTTAGTTTAAAATTTCAGCTCTTTCTACAGCGCGTAGCGTTTTAATTATTAGCAGACACAATTGTGAGCGTGCATCGTATGCACTGCGCTTGTCAGCTCAATGTAGCCATAGCTGGTGAGGGGCCCTTTAAGGCGAGAAGGTGGGCAAGTTGAAATTGATGCGTGTTTGTGTTTGGTGCGTGATGATGTGTTTGTGAATATGCTCCAACATTTCATGCGAGTGGTGGAGTAGACATATTGATCTGTGATTAGAGAGAAGCTGTTTATCGCCTGATTTATACGATGAAAGATCTTTAGCTGCTTTCTACGAGCTTGGCACTTGGCCAGAGTCTAAGGATATGTGGAAAATAACGGTAGCGTACTGTAATGTTCATAGGGAATAGCGTGGGAAAAAAAGGATACCACGAGAACAATGTAGACCTTTTTGTGTCCAGATCCAAGATTGAGCTTAGGACACTATCAGAACTGATAACATTGTTAATGACCAGGTTAGGCAGCACATCATAAACAAACTCTTGAACATTGTTGTTATCTAGCGTTGAGACGAACTGGAAATAACAGTTAAAGCGTTAATAACTGGGTCATTAGTAATTGTGTCGTCAGTCGGGAAAGAGGTACGTACTAGATGTTGCAGTTTGTTAAACGCAAGTCCAGAACATGTGAAAATTTGGTTTAAAGGGATACGGACACAAAAGTTGGCGAGTGGTTTTTTTGCGTCGGAACAAAAGTTGAACTGTTGAAAATGACGAATACAACAAGCTGCTTTGAAAAAAAGAACGAGAAACATCTTTTTTCTGTTGCACCTTGCCTCCAAGCGACCGCCGGCAGAAGCTGAAATTTGACGTAACACCCACCCGTGGCCAAGGTCAGGCCACAGCTGTCGCAGTGTTTCCAGGGGTGTCGGTCCCTTGCAGCGTTTGTTTAACCCCTTTCGGTGATCTTCACACGTGGTCCATCCGAAACACTATCCCCGTCGGCGCTCCACGCAGGTTGTGCGTCTTACATGAGGCTTCCCGCGGTTGTCGCTCGGCATTGACGCGTTCGTCGCAGCGGAAGGAAATGCCCAGACATTAATGTTATAACAGCATCGTCGGTCGTGACACGCCGTCGCACACGTTTCCCAGAGACGAGAAGGTGCCTAAACTTTGGATACCTGCCTGTCGCAGAAACGAGAGGAGACAGCTGCGTTCGATTCGACAGCTGCGGTCGTGATACGCCGTCGCACACGTTTCCCAGAGACGAGAAGGTGCCTAAACTTTGGATACCTGCCTGTCGCATAAACGAGAGGAGACAGCTGCGTTCGATTCGAACGAAATCAAGATTCCTCTTTTTCTTTTCTTTTTATTGCTTTCTTAGCGCGCGCGCCTTTGGAGCCTGCCGTCTTCTTTCTCGTCTTGTCCGCTCCCATGAGTTTCTATAGCTTCCGGCCGCGAAAAGTTTTCTTCTCATCAGTGGAAGCAACCTTCGAGTGTGTAAAGGTGTTGAACAGGTCTCCGAACGAGTTTTCTTTTGGATTTTAAGAGACAGGAGCGCGGCTTCCCGTCGACTCCAGAATATACTTCAATGACTTTAGCCAGGTTCCAGAAGGATCTAGGAGTACTTGCACCGATCAAAACGATATCTCCTTGGTTCACTGTCATTTCTTGCTTTCTTGCGATACACTGCTCTCTCAGTTCTTTCAGATATTCCTTGTTCCATCTTTTCCACCAATCTTTCGTAATTTTTTGCCTATTTCTCCACATTTCTTCTATGCTGATCTTTTTTTCACCTTCGGTACTGTCTTTGATCCTATGCTTTCCACCTATTATATCAGCTGGCACAATAGGTAGAGGCTCATCCGGTTCTCTGTATACATATGTCAACGGTCTGTTCTTAAGTACAGCTTCAACTTCAGTTATTGTTTGCATCTCTTCTCTTGATAACAGTCTTTTTCCAATAACTTTCCTGATTGTTGATTTTATGCTTCGTACCATCCTTTCATAAAAGCCTCCCCACCAAGGCGCTTGTTCTGCGATGTACTTCCATTTGATTTGATCTCCTTGGCTTGCTCTTTTGGAGACTTCTTCCTGTAGTTCTTTAATCATACGATTTATGTCTCTGTTGGCCTTCTTGAACGTCCTTGCGTTGTCACTGTAAAGGATGCAACATAGCCCTCGTCTCGCCGTAAATCTTCAGAATGCATGTAAGAATGCTTCTGTGTTCGTGTTGTCCACAACTTCGAGATGTTGTGGGTTCTTGGTGTCTCACAGGAGACCAACCACCGCGGGTTCGAGCTTAGCGAGCCACAGGGCCGCGTCAGCCGTCGCCTCCAGCACCGCTCGCGCGCGAGCTCAGAGGCCGCAAGGGGCTACCGAGCGACGCACGCAAAAACACAGTAAAGCCCTGAGTTGACGGAAACCGTTTACTGAAACCGTCGGCACCAGCACTGCACAAACGCCCGTACGAAGGGGAGCCAAAGGGGTCCCGCACCAGGGTGAAAATACAATAACAGGCGCCTATAGCACGTCGCAGCGAGAGCACAGGCTCAAGCTGGGACACGCCGCTAGGAAAAGTCCCGGCGGCTATGCTACTTGCTCTGGCGATAACCAATGGGTCAACTCGCGAGAGCACGGGCAATATCCTTCGGCTTAGGCTTTCGGCAAGTGCGACTCGGCCGGGTACGACCTCGTGCGAGCACTAATGGCACCGCTCGTCGGCTTAGCGTCGGGAAAGGATCAGCACAAAGTACGCGCTCCCCGCACGGGCAAAGGCACCGTGCGCGAGCTCCAGTCCTAGTCACAAAGGTGTCGGCGGACGAGAGGAAAGCATGAACGTACCGTGCGCTGGTCCCGGAGAGAAGTGCCGTCCTTCGCCTTTATTCCTCGTCCGCGTTAGGGTGGCTAGAACCCTCTCCGCGCTAACCGGTTCCCGCGGCGGCGCTCCGCACGCGGTGGTTTGCGGTGAGGGCGGGGTGCTGACGTCACTACGCGGCGTGAGCGGTGCTGGAGGCGACGGCTGACGCGGCCCTGTGGCTCGCGAAGCTCGAACCCGTGGTGGTTGTCTCCTGTGAGACACCAAGAACCCACAATGTACAGCTCGTGTAGTAGCACATACAAATATTGCAACATACTGTGTTGTAGTACCTTTCATCGCGTCCTTTATAAGTAACGGAGCCGCAAAATCCACTCCAATCACTTCAAATGGTTGTCGCTCATTGACTCTGTCAGCAGGAAGTGGTGCTGTTTCTTGGTGTAGCGGTCTGGCGTCAAATCGTTGGCACTTTAGAGATCCATGAGCTTACAGTTAAACCTGCTTATAACGAACCTCGATATAACGAATTCCTGGATATAACTGAAGTTTTTCTATTCCCCGCTGTTACTCCATAGAAGCGCATGTATTTGAGACCTCTATGTAACGAAGTGGCAACGGGAGACCCCCTTGATATAACGAATTTTCCCCGCCGACAACCTAGAGATTTCGCCCCAATATTTTGTCATTTTTGCGCGAGCAGCAACCGGAAGCACCTTCGCCGCGACAGAATGCGAAGCGAGCGCACGTGTGCGTGCGTGCGTGCGAGCGTGTGCGAAGCGGGTCTGCATCCCTCGACCCGGCGATCTTGCCGCCGCGGGCGTGACCTTTCCACCTCCCTTCATTCAACTTTGATCCTGCCGCTTGCTGCAGCTGGCCTAGCCTGCCAAGCCGGTACTCTCCTTTTCCAGTTGATGTTGCCGACGTGCTGGCAGACGCTGTGACACATCACACTCGATGAGCGCGGACACGCACTGTCAAACGCTGGCGGCCGTGGAAGTGCCCCTGCTGGAAGCGCCCCTGCAGTAGAAGTGGAAGCGCCCCTGCAGAAGCGAGCGAAGTGACCTTCGTTCTGTTGTCTATCGCTTTAACACAAACTGAGCGCCGAGAACACACAGCACGCACAAAGCTACGAGCCGCCAACGCACCTACACTGCCTAGACTCTGCCCCAACGCAGATCGCTTTCAAGATACGACCCGCGCGACCGCACACCACCGCGCAGTACGCAGTAGATGCCTGTACGCAGTACGCAGCAGTATGCAGTAGAAGACTGCAGGTTCGTGTGATGTCGCGGGCGCCAATTTGTGATGACAGGTTCTTTTGTGTTAATGTTTCTGGCAGTTCTCTGAGGCGGAGCCTCCCAGAACCCAATCGAGGACAAAGCCGTTTGTTGAAAAACACACAAACTTTTAATAAAACTAGAAGCGAGAATAAAGAATCAAAGTAAACACTTAGCAATACATTACAGCAACAAACACAGGAAAGTTCGGGCAGGAAACGGGCGTGTGCGCGTGCTATAGTCTCGACGCGAAGCAGCGGAGACGAGACGACGAGAGAAGTGGTGTTGGTCTCACCATAGAAGGTCGTTGTATCGGACCGTCGTACAGGCTACCAGTGCAGGGCAGCTCTGGTGTGGAGTGAGAAGACAGGCGGCTCAGCAGCACGGGAAGACGGCGCTGGCGTTCTGGCCGGGCAGCTGGTCGTGGAGCTCGGCCCCGTAGCCCGACAGCTCTCGTTCTGCCCACGGGCGCAGACGCTCACCGGCCTCGGGCAGCAGCAGTAGACTTATCGGGCAGAGTGACGATGCCCAGGAAGGCAGGCGGCTTGGCAGTACGGGTTGACGGTGGCGGCGTTCTGGCTGGGCAGCTGGGCATGGAGCTCGGGCCCGTAGCCCGACAGCTCTCATTCTGCCCACGGGCGTAGACGCTCACCGGCCTCGGGCGGCAGTTCCCCAATGTATGGAATGGCGACGCCCAGGAATGGGTTGGCAGGAGGCCCTGGTCAGTTGAAGTCCTGGTGGCTCGGGTCCGGAACCCGACGGCCGTCTTCAACCCCCGATCCGGTGACCGACCTTGTCCTGGTGCCGCTTCTGGAACTCTTCCCCCCTCCGTCTGCCAGCGTGCCTCCTTTTTCTGCTGCTCTGTCCGTGTTCCTTTGTGATTGGATTGGCTTTGTTTAGTTGTGTTTCTTGTGCCGGGGGGGGGGGGGGGGGGGCGTGTTCACGTGCCGGACGGTCTTTGGCGTCGTCGTTTTCGGCGCGCGCTCTCCTTGTCGTCTGCTTCTTGTTTGAATGCACCGTACCTTGTCGCACACCACAAATATCACCGTCGCGCACCACACATCACAATGCCAGAGTACAGTACAACGCCGCCCGCTACCCCCCCCCCCCCCCCTTTTGCTCCCTCGCCGGTGCCTCGAGCGCAATGGAAGGCGCGCTTCCTCCCTGCTTTTCTTTCGTGCGCGCGTGAGATTTGGACGCGGTCGTCGGTTCCCCTCACACATACAGCATACGGCGCGCGGCGACTGCGTTATCGCCCTTGGACTTTACACGGAACATCTATGAGCCAAAACCAATTTAGGGCTACAACGCGTCATAGACACCATCTTTAGATAGCAAATACGGATCTCAAGGGCCATACTTTTGCTGGCCGAAACCGAAAATACGTCATAGTTGTCGCCCCTGGCACTTTGGGCGGTCAATGCCATCGTCAAGCCACCGAGCCATGGGACATGAAAAGTCAAAATGGCCGCTCGGGCCGGCGCGGGGTTACAGTTCGCAACGTACGATGCGGGAACGGTCCCACAGTTGCGACGCAACAGCGGGGTTACCAATGCATTGGGTTCTATGGCAGCTGTGCCAGGACTGGCCGAAAACGACGCAACAGCCTGGAAAACGCAGTACCCGGGAACGTAACAGCGGGGTTCTACTCTAATACTATACGACGCTACAACGCCATCGTGACGCTCGCTCTTGGTTTCCGATGCCTCCTGCTTGTGCGAAACGACACGCGTCCACACATCCAATACCTGGTGTGACATTCCAAGCAGGGGCGTAGCCAGGGGGGGGGGGGTTCGAACCCCCCCCCCCCCCCCCGCGAATTTTTTTGCGCCCCCCCCCCCACTTATCCACCCTTTGTTCTCGTCGCTTCGCGCTGACATAATGCCAGAAACCGGTGCTACTCTCACTATTTAATTCCTGGGCGCTTCCGTTTGGGTTGGTAATTTACACCGAATCATGTCTGCATATGGAAAAAACTGTCACGGTGTTTGTCATGACTTTGACACTCTGTGAGGTTTTGGGTGAGAATGTGACGGCCGCTTTGCGGTGGCCGCATTCTGAAGCAACAAATGCGCAACAAATTAATCAACAAATGCGGCAGTTGCATTTTAGATGAAGGCGAAAATGCTCGAGGCCCGTTTACTTAGATTTAGGTGCACGTTAAACACCCCAGATGGTCGAAATTTCCGGTATACATTTGCGCCGCTTCCCTTCAGGTGCCGGTTAGGCCGCGCTCTCGCGCGCGCGACATGTCTCTTGTTTGCGATTACGCCCCTACGGAAGGCTGGTAGTTACTGTTGTGTTGTTGAATCCCAAACCAGCAATTACGGAAGGCTGGTGGTTGGTGTTGTGTTGTGGAATCCCAAACCAGCAATGTACACACGAAGGGGTTGATGCCAGCAGTAAAATTCCACCGACTCGCAACAGAATGCACGAAACAGACAGCCGACAAGCATGGATTACTGCTGTGCGCAGTACAGCGTAAGTAAACTCTTGTTGCAGGCGCTTACAGTTCTCGTCGAAGTTCAGGCGTCCTGAGAAATTGATTATGTGCACTATGCACTGAACAAGACAGGAGTTCATTCCTGCATCACTAGTACACCAATCAGTCGAGATTCTGTGAGGTACAAGGCCGCTTCCTGTTTGCACCGGCGTAAGTGAAGCAGAAATTAGTTGCACGCACTACTTAAAATGCGTACACATGCCATATCTGTGCTGTGCGGTGAAATATTCTGTACAATTCTGAATCTGTTGCCATAAAGGCAAATGACGGCTGCACGCTCGCACACAGCGGAAGATACAGCGGCCCATGCACTTGCCGCATGAAATGCAACCCTCTCGTATGAGGGAGCAGGGCGACGAAAGCTTCGAAAAAAAAAAAAAGAAGGCTTACGCGTTTTTGCGCGTATTTAAGTTTTCTAGCGCAACGACGCAGCGAACAAGCTATTGCTATGGGAGTAGGTATAGCCTGGTCACACGTGCATTTTCACGTGTATAGCCGTCCTTGACTTGTGAAACGCACTTTGCCCCGACGAGGACGACGCCATATACGCTTAAAGCTTAAAGCTAGTGTCATTAAAGGCTCATTCACACCGGCGACTCGAGGAGGTCGCGCGACCATTTGCGACTCGCGAACAAAAAGCGACCGAAGGCAACTGATGTTCACACCGGCAAGCCCGGCTGAGCGCAACCTGCAAGTCGCAATCCCGGACATTCTCGTTCTTCAGCAAGAATTCTAGGGATCTACGCAGTTAGCGCGCGCTTCGCTGGCACTGTGTAAATTGGTTTCGCGTTCCGGCAACAGCCATGGATTTGATTCGAGCGATGGCTGGATTTTGATTCGAGTGAACAGGAAGACATCGTCCCTGTGCTGATGTGCTCCGCCGGGGTGTCAGTTGTGGCAGCGCGGAAGCCTCCGAAGAAAACGCAATGCTCGTGGGTGCGCCCGTGCTTCCGCTCGCGTGAAGTGACCGGCCACGCAAGCCACCTCCTGCTCGAACTTTGTGCGCATGACAACGAGTATTATCGATAGCAAGTTGTAATTTGTAGTTCGCATTGCGTGTTATTCGGTGTATTCGGTGCATAATATTAAAGCAAAGCTGTTCACCCGCTGTTCACCTTTAGGTGGTGTGCTCATCCAACGAACGGCAGCTGGAAAAAGCGATCGTGTTGTGCTTTCTTTTCCTGCTGTTTAGCTTCCAGCGAATGCGACCACGTACATTGGACACGTTGCTGCAACTGCTGCGTCCCAGCATCACAAGACAAGACTCCCATTACCAGCCTCTAGTCTGCATATGGTTGAGCAGCTTTGCATAGTCTGCGTAGGTTGAGCAGCTTTGCATGGCCTGTAGTTTGCTTGGTTGAGCAGCTTTGTGACCACGGTCACGTGACTGAAAAATTGAGCAGTGAGCGACTGCGCCAAAATGGTCGCTTTTCGAGAAAAGCGACCATTTGCGACTGGTCGCTGTGCGACCACTGTCAGTCGCCGGTGTGAATGAGCCTTAACAATTAATGATGTCTTCTCCGATCGGGCGGGTCGTCTCAATGACGCGCTCTCGAAGACTGGTCCATTCAGCGGCGCGATGAGAGACCGTTGCTCCAAACGCCCACTGTACCTGTCATACTTACGGTATTTGACTGAGCTTACGTTACTTTTTACTTAATTTCTTCACAAGCACGCGCACACGCGAGGGGGGGGGGGTCCCATGTCTTGGATATACATGTATAGAGTCTGTTTAAACTGCCGATATGCATTATCGATCACTTCACGTAGAGAAAAGCAGACGCTTGCCCCCCCCCCGAAAAAAATTTCTGGCTACACCCCTGATTCCAAGGATGAGTGCTTCGACGAAAACGGAAAATGGGTGCGCGTTACAGTCGAGGGCATGTTAGAATCGAGTAAATATGGTAAGCGTTTCTTTTTCGAATTTTCGTGCCGAACCTGCATATAACGAAATCCTCTTTATAATGAAGTTTTTCTGGAATTTGTTAATTTCATTACAGTATAGACCACTTATAACGTAACTGCTTATAGTGCAGGACCGGATATAGTGCGGTCTTTTCAGACTCCCGTTAATTTTCCCATAGCACTCCATGTATACACGTATCGCTTATAGTGCAGTTGCGGGAAACGAAATACCGGTTACAGTGCGGCTGCCTGGGAGTACGGAAGTTCGTGGAGACAGCGAACGCTCCCCTCAAACCGGCGCCCCAAGGAGTGCTCGAGGAAGAAAGAGAGACGAAGTGGAGGAGAAGGGCACATGGTGCGAACGAACAGCCAGTGAGGCTGAAAGCAGAACCTTGAGTGCGAGAAAATATCGCGGCGCGCATAGCGAGCGAGAGCCACGAAAGTGCCAACGCCGGCAAACGCTCGCTTCACGATAACGTCAGTAAACGAAACTTCTGGGAGGGAACGGGCGGCGCCGGGCACGGCACGGCGAAGGGCGCACGCAGAGACCGTGGAATGTGAGGGAGGAGGGCGGCGGGGAAGCGGATTTCGCTTCGGTGGCTCCCCTCGCCCTCCCTCGTAGCTGCCTCACTTTCGACTGTCACCGTGCGCGCCCGCAGGCGTCGCCGCTCCAGCCGGCCCGGCGCCAGCTCCTCGAAGTTTCGTTTTCTGCCGTTATTGGGAAGTGGGCGTTTGCCGGCGTTGGCAGTTTCGTTGGCCAGCCTGGGACAGCGCCGCTGCTTCCCTCTGCGCCGTAGCCGCAGCGTGCAAGGTCAACACGTGACTAAAAAGTAGAGGAAGCATAAAGGAGAAAGAACGTTTCACTGCCATTTTCTACACGTGGCTATGGTAGCGTGGCTGAGACGTCAGCACGTACACGCAACGTACACGCATGTTCCGGCGCAACGCAGAATCGGCGACCTTGCCAAATGAGAGAGAGTGAAATTTCCGCCGGGTTTTTTTTTTTGCGTTCGTGCGCGACATTGAGGGGTCTCTCCTAAGCTTTTACTCTATGGCAGTGCTGGAGCAATGCCGGTCGGAGGCGCCGCCGCGTGATTTGGTTCGCATTAACGAGATTCGAGTGTAAATTGAATGCAAACGTTCTAGCCGCATTCCTCGACTGTCGCATTCGCGTAGCGGCTCGGTGCACATGTTTTGCATGTGTGGGGGCCTTGAAAATTGTTGCTTTGCTTATAGTGCGGTACCGCTTATAGTGCGGATATTCGCGACTCCGGCGACTTACGTTATAAGCGGTCTACACTGTATATCCAGGTTTAACTGTATCTTCTTCGCGAGCTGTCTTCCTTGTATTATCCAGTACTTAGTTCGAAGCTGATAATGTGATGCTTATTCCTCCATGCAGCGTGAGTTGATGGATATGGCATACCAGCAGCTTTGTACCAGCCGTCCATTTTGGCAGCACAATAGGATGTCTTTCATTGTATGATAATCCACTTTGAAGTAGCCAACCATTGTGTCTTATCAGACCTTGATCGTCTTCAAAGACTTCCGTACCATGAAGAAACATCCTTGTTGTCTTCGTAGGAATGATCTTGCTCTGTACGATGTTTTCTCGTATGTGTTGTTGTTCTAGCTTAATTACTGTCGTCTCAGCATTCTTCAGTTCCTCAAAATTCAGATCTCCGATGATCGGTCTCTTTTTTCGTATATTCTGGATATACCTGAGAACCCAAGCTGTGACTCTGAGTAATCGTATGTATGTGCCCTACTTCTCCGCGTCTATCACTGTCGCATTTGACGTGCATGTGTTAATCGCATAACTTTCATCATGCTCAGTGTCGTCTTCTGCTTCGGTTTCTTCTGTAGTTTTCTTTTTCAGAACTAACCATTTTGGACCATGCCACCATAGTTCTGAGTTTATCAGATGCTCTGCGATTTCACCTCTAGTCATCAAATCAGCTGGGTTTTCTTCACTTGCAACGTAATTCCACTCTGACAGTTTTGTTTGTCCTTTATCTCCTTCACTCTGTTTTCGACAAAATTGTTGCGTTTTTTCTTTTTGCGTAACCAACTTAGAACAGTGGTCGAGTCTGTCCAATGTCTCATTTCGTTTCGTTTTCTTAGAAATCCTCTTCTGATATATTCAGAGAGGCGTGCAGATAGCGTCGCAGCCATTAGCTCGAGTCTTGGTAAAGACATTTCTTTCATTGGAGCTATTCGTCCGTTTGCTATGAGTAGCTCAGACTGTTTTTGGTTTTCGTAGGTATTTATCAAGTAGGCTGCTGTTCCATAAGCGTACGGGCTTGCATCGGAAAACAAAAGAAGATCCGTGTGAAGAGGCTGGCTGCCTTGGTTAATATCAAACCATCTAGGTATGCTGAAGTCTTATATTAATCGTAGCTCTTGAATCCAGTTCCTCCACGACGCGGTTTCATCTTCTGGTAGTGGGTTGTCCCAAGATGTTCCCTTCCTCCACATGTTTTGTATTTCTCGCTTAGCTGTCACTGTGAATGGAGTGAAGACACCCAGCGGATCGTATATTCTTGCTGTTAGCTGTAGCATTTGCCTCTTCGTAATTGGACCGCTCATACCGATGTCCTTTATGTCAAAAGATGGGAGATACAATCTATCTTCCTCGTAATTCCATCTGATGCCAAGTACCTTTAACTGGGTTGAGGTTTCCATGCCTGTGTTTTATGTCTTATCTTGTATGTTTATAGTTCACTGTAATCGAGGTTCATTCGTTTTGAACTTTCTGAGTGTCATTGACGCCTCTTGAAAAATGTCTTTTGACTCTTTATAAAGTTTTTCGGCTTCTTCTGGTGAGTTGGCTCCCAGTATCACATCGTCGACGTAAATGTTGTTCTTCAGCTGCTTAATCGTTTCCGGAAAGCTATCTTCCAACTTGCTTAGGTGGTTTTGCACAGTTGCTGCAAGTAAGAAAGTACTCGGAGCTGTTCCAAACGTAACTCTTGACATTCTCCACATCACAACTCTTGCATCACTACCACTTGGAATTCTGTCCCACCAAAGAAAACGCAATGCGTCTCTATCTTCTTCGTGTATTGAAAGCTGCAGAAATGCTTTCTCTGTATCAGCTGTCATTGCTATGTGATGGTGTCGGAAGTTCATCAGCATATGCACCAGATCACAATTGAGCTTCGGTCCTGTTTCGAGGTTATCGTTTAAAGAAAACACTTTTGTCGACGATGAAGATGCTTCAAATACAATTCTTATCTTTGTGGTTTGTCGATCTTCCCTTATTACTGCCTGATGCGGCATGTAGTAGCAGTGTGTCATCGGTCTACTTTTTTAGTCGACCACTTCTGCTACTCTACCATTTAAATAATCTCTGATCGCACTGTCGTAGCGCCGGAGTATACTTTCATCCTTCTGTAGCCGTCGAGTGAGTTGTCGTAATCTGTTCATAGCTACGATCTTGTTTTCATCAAGTTCCACGTTATCTTTCCATGGAAGTCTGACAGAATATCGCTTTTCTTCAAATTTTAAGTGCCTCTTGAAGTGCTGAATCACTTCCTCTTCTCTCCTGGTTTCTTTCTCAGGGCACTTTATGCCTAGATTTTCAATATCCCAGAAATGGCTGAGTTCTGTCTGTATGTCGCAGTTATCCACGTTGATGTTAAGTACAATTACGGTTGACTTCTCCATTATTGTTGCTGATATCCTAGTTTGACCTTGTACTGTCCAGCCAAATATGGTTTCTGCTGCTGTCAACCTTTCTTCTAGTCTTTGGATCCCACCTGCCATTACTTGCCAATACTGGTCTGATCCAATAAGTATTCCAATTTCTATGCATGATGTGCTTCTACATGAACTGTCAGCCAGCTTGAATCTGTCCTCTTCATACTTCTTTTGCAGTGAAATAGGCAGGAACGGTAATCTTTCTTTTGAAATTATGTCTACCTCCAGTGCTTCCAGTACCACTTCTTCACTACTGGAGGTACTTTTCAGTTTAACTTCAACTGAATTCATGACTCTTTCATTTTGACCTCCTCCGAATGAGCCTATCGTGAGTCTTTCTTTGCCTTTAACTTTACAGCCAAGTTTCTCAGATAGGCTTTTCAGTATGAATGATCTTTGGCTGCCATTATCCAGCAGAACACGACAATAACATGACTGCCTTCTACCTTCTGCTAATGCAACTGCAGTCTGCAGAAATACACTTGATGAGATGTTCATAAACTGGCAAGTAGATGTTTTCTCTTCCTGATTTGCACTTTCACCAATAGTAGATGTACACTGTGCTGTCAGTTCTTTGCTTCGGCATATAGATGTCGCATGCCATTTTCGACATATCTTGCACCTAATGTTTGTCTTACATATTTTAGCAGTATGGCGAGGCCTGGTACAGCGGAAACATCTCTTTGTCTCTCTGAGCTTCATTTTCTTGTCTTCATAAGGCATTGCTTTCCTACAATCATCAGTATAATGAGTGGTATTCTCGCAAAATATGCAAAACTTTGCAGCTGTGCTTTGAAAATTAACAGTTCTTGTATGCTGCTTACTCTCAGTCCTGTGGCTGTAGCTTTCTCTCCTTTCTGTTGACCATTCCTCTCTGCACTCTACTTGATCTTCGATGTATTTCATCAAGCGCCTAAGAATATCTTCTTGACATAAAGCCACATTCTGATCTCGTGATGAAGATCCACTGATCGCTTCTCTTTGTTTTAACTGGAATCCAATGTTCATATCCACTGGCAAAGCTCTTTTCAGGATCGGAAGCAACATCATTGCATAGGACTCTCTTTTCAATCCTAAGGATTCCAATCCACGTATGTGCACTTGCACCTTTTGCAACAGCTTTCTTAAACCGTCAAGGTCATTGCAGCTTGCTACTGTATTCAAGTTGGTTAGTTCTTTCATGTGCATTTCTACCAGCACGTCATCTTTTCCGTACCTGTGCTTGAGTAGATCAATGGCGTTGCCATAGTTACTGTCGGAAAACTGTAGTCCCTCCACGGCAGCTGCCGCTTTCCCGGTTAGTGATGACAGAAGGTACGTAAATTTCTGATTTTCGTTCAATCTGTTCTTACGTGTACAGCTATTTCAAATTGCCGCCAAAATCTCTGCCATTTCATTTTATCGCCGTCAAACTTCATAAGTTCTAGCTTTGGTAGCTTCACTGTTGTTGCTTGCTGAGATTGTCTAGCTTCGCCATTAAAATTGGGTTGCTCCCTCGCTGTTTGCCGTACTTCTTGCCAAGAAAGGTATGCGTTGATGTTGTGCAGAGCACTTATTATCTTTAGCTCGTACTCATTAGTTTTCGCAAACTCCGAGTCAGCTGTTTCGGGTGTTATGAACTGCTCCATCTGCTCGTCCGCTTTCTTTAGTGAGTACACAATACCTTTATTCTGGCTGGTTATCAGCAACATCGCTGTAGGATCATGATTCTCCTCCAGTTTCTTTTCGGCATCGTTCACTAGGTTTGTTATTTGCGTCCGCAGCGTTTTTCGCTTCTTCAAAATCACTTCTCTGTTCATCTTGAATAACTGAGGAAACTGCTGGTCGCTTACAGATTCTAGCGGCGAGGCGTCATCCGAATCTTGGTCGCCCTCTGTGTCCGTGCCGCTCCTTGCCGTCGATGTCTCATCTCGCTGCCGTTCGTTCGCTCCCGGGCCTCCTATTCGTCCATCTTCTGTGGCCAGTCCGTCGTTCTGGTAGTCCGCGGCCAGTCGGAAGAGGAGTAGCCGCTAATCCTGGTCACGGCACCATGTCGCAGAAACAAGACGAGACAGCTGCGTTCGATGCGAACTAAATCAAGATTCTTCTTTTTCTTTTCTTTTTATTGCTTTCTTAGCGCGCGCGCCTTTGGAGCCCGCTGTCTTCTTCTTTCTCGTCTTGTCATCTCCCATGACTTTCAATACTGCCTATTAGAGAGCTTTAGCTTGTCCTGTTATCGGGTAAACGCGGGCGTTGGGGCGTTCGGGAGGAACTGTAAATGTGAGCGGCATGTATGGTGCTGCCACCTGGTGGCGCATAGCTCACAGACAAAAACAGCTAATATTGCAGTAACCAAGTGTATTCTACTTCGCCGCTGGTGTAAATCTTCGGCAGCAACATGATTACGCCACTGCCGAAAATTTACACCAGGAAATGATCAATAATTCTTGCGTAAGTGTCTGGTGCAGAGCGAAATCTTCGCACCACGGTCTGCAAAAATCTGACCGGCACTTCCACGGCCGCCTGCTCTTCTTCGTCACTTGACGTGGAAGGCTCGTAACCGTAAGCGGCAATATTTCTTGCCAAGTTGGAATGGTCTTCGTCATCAGACGTGTACTCATCGCTGGTAGACGCACCAGAACTCGAATCCATGCTCGCGATGGCGGCGTCGGTGCGCTTTGAATGACTGCGGCCGGCCGGCTGGCTTTCCGACGAGGGTGTCGTGACGTCACACCTTCCAACTCCTGCGGGTGGGGCGGCAACGCGCGCGCTCACAAAAACGCCAAAAATAAAGCCATTGGCTAAAAAATGAGCTAAGCGACTACTTCTTTTAGGTGTAATTACACACTGAGGATTCATTTTCAGCATTTTCGTAAAATTTTCAGATTCTGTGTCCGTATCCTTTTAAGGGGTAAAGGCAGCTGCACAGAATAGAAGACGTCTTTACCTCATTTAGTCCGAGATTGAAGTTCTTTCTTGGAACATTCAAAGGAAAGGCCGACTTCACGATTGGACTTTGTTGATTTCTGCAGCCTGCTGTTTGCTGTTTCATTCAAGGAAGCCGATTTATTCTTTCTTTAAAGGAACATGATGATCAATGCATGAGTCCACGAAACAATAATGTTCAACAAGACCATTGACACTAGACACAGTAGTGACAAAAAATGATCAAAGTTGTCCACCAATGCGTTCGTAATGCACATATTGTCAGCTCTATCAAAATCACAAAATGTGAAATAGCATTGCTTTGGAGTAGGAGAATTAAGGTCTATAAGAACTGCATTGTGATTGGAGATTCCATTCAAAATATCACATCTGATACTTGAATCAAGCTGAGGGTGCACACTAGGGGAGGGAACCTCTAGTGCTGCCGTGGCTGCGCAAGGTCGTCCACGTGGCCGAACGGACACGCAGCCCGTGTGCCCCATCTCGGAGGCAATATTCAGCGGGGACATACTTTGGGCTAGCCGAGATAGCTGATGGCTTCGTGTGCACTGTCTTTTCGTCTGCTTAGTTAGTGTTTGAGGTCACAAAATCTCGAGTGTCGGACACATGTTGAAGCGAGAGGAGGCAGCCGGAAGCATTCGCTCCCTTCTGCCTGTGCTCTTCATCACGCCAGCATTGTGACAGCGAGTGTTCGTGGTCATCGAGTGAGTTCGGCTCGTGTTTGTCTGTGGGCCAGAGTTTCATACAACAATTACTAGCGAGAACTGTGCTGCTAGTGTCCTACATACGGGAGCCACAAGCAGGGTCCTGGTTATGTCACCATGGGAATGGTTGCATGGCATGCAGTTGCCTAAACTTTGAACGGCTTCGGGACTCTGCAAACTGCTCATTTTAAACAAGGACTGCCTTTTAAGTAATGAAATGCAGGGTTTGTCCGTAAAATAATGCAACTGCCTGCCGTGCGGCGCATTAGTCGCCAGTAGCACGCTCCCCTGAGGCAGGATCTGTGGTGGGGGTTGTTAGCTAAGTAACGCACCGAGCGGCAGTCGCGTCCAAGTCCCGACGCAGTGAGGATCTGAAGTTGCGCAAAAGTTGTTTTCGAGTTTTTGTCACGACAGAAAACGTTAAAAATGCAGCGTTCGCTAAATCAGCGGTATGCGATTACATTTTGCTTGCAGCTGGGCAAAACTGCTTCCTAGACACTTGCCTTGGTTAAGGAGGCTTACAAAGAGGACACCCTGTCAAGGGCCCAGGTTTTCCGGTGGTTCGGCGAGTTCATAAACGGATGGGAGGCCCTTGAAAACGTGGAACGATCTGGACACCCTTCAACGAGTGGTTTGGACAGAAATGTGTCCAAAGTAAAAAAACCTCCTGGACTCAGACCATCGTTTGAGTGTCAGATTAATCGCCAAAGACCTCAATGTGTGCAAAACAATGGTTCTAAAAATTATTTCTGAAAACTTGAACATGCGGAAGGTTTGTTCGAAAATGGTGCCGAAAGTGTTGAATGATGTATAAAAACAACGACGAGTTGACGTTTCCCGTGAGATGTTGGTGCACTTAGAAAGTGAACGGGACTTTTTAGATGACGTAATAACAGGTGACGAATAACGAGTGTTCCAGTACGACCTCGAAATCAAGCGCCAACATTCAGAGTGGCACACCAAGAAAGCGAGAATGTCAAAAGTCCAAGGTAAAGAAAATTTTCATTGTCTTTTTTCACAAGAGTGGGGTGGTCCACAAAGAAATTGTAGCTCCAGGATGAACCGTCAATGCCGTGTTATCCAGAGAAGTCTTTGAGCGTTCACAGAGCTGTCAAACGGAAACCACACCGCCTTTGTTTTGACCGCCTACCTGGCCCACATAGGGGTTGCAGCCTTGCCGCAGCCACTGTACAGCCACGATGTGAGCCTGGCAGACTTTTTCCTGTTCCCAAAGCTCAATTAAAGCCTGCAAAATCACCGTTTCGACGATGTTCCCACTATCCAACAGCTGTCACAGTCTCTCTGATAGAGGCAACAGACTTCTATCGAACCTTTGCGGCACGGGAATCATGTTGGCAGCAGTGTATCAACGCCCAAGGAGACTATTTTGAAGAATTTTAATTATATGTACCGATCGGATCAATAACTTCTTTTTACCTGACCCAGACTCATTACTTTATGGACAAACCCTGTAAACATATATAAAATTGTCCAACAGCAGGATTCAAACAGACAATCTCTAGCACACAAGCTCGATATTGAAACCATTACACCAGGGACGTGTACATCGACGAGCGGCGGAGAAAACCTTCAAGAATTTTTCGCGAGCAATCCAGCACATTGCCACGCTTAACTTAAGTCTTTCGATTTGGCCACTTCGACAGGCGAAACCGCTGCATTTAGTACAATTATGCATGTTCGCAGAGTTTTCTGCATTTAGAAAAGTATATTTTACTATCGAAACTTTTTTTTTTTATTTAGTAATACTGCAGGCCAATACTTTGGCCCAAGCAGGAGGGGCATTACAGCAAGCAAAAAGAAAATACAGACCGGCGTAAATAATGTTGTATTACAGCAAGCAAAAAGAAAATACAGACAGGTGTAAGTAACGTTGCAAATAACATTGTGCATAAAAAGAAGCGGGGATCACACTACGACATCACTAAAATTCACAAAAATGCTTTTCCAATGCAGCCATGAAATCATCTAACTCAAATACACCAATGGGAAGTGAATTCCACTCGCTCACCGTTTGGGGAAAAAAAAACGTTCTTGTAAGCGTTTGTTCTAGTGAAAATTGGGGTCAGCAAATATTCGTGACTGTGTCGTGTTCTTCTCGTAGTAGGCTGACATACAGAAGCGGGTAACACTATATTATTTTTTCCAGAAAGAGTATTGTGTACAAGGCGATTAATTTTTTTGCGTGTTTGTAGTTTCTGTATTCTGTTTTGTAACATTAATGAGGACGGAGAATCTGTCCTGGCATATTTTCCGTATATAAATCTCACAGCTTTTCTCTGGACTCGCTCCAGTTCCATGATGTCCTTTATAGTATGCGGGTCCCAGACTTCTACAGCATATTCTAATTTGGATCTCACTATTGCATTGTAGGCTAATATTTTAGTTCTTATAGGCGCGTGTTTAAGCTTTCTCTATACAAACCACAGTTTCTTTAATGCCGCTGAGCAGATATCCGAGATATGTGTTGACCATGTGAGTTTATCGGTAAGAGTAACGCCAAGATATTTATATTTTTCCACTTCGGTGACAGCTCTGTTTTCAAGCTGGTAATTAAATTTGCTGGGAAATTTCTTTCTTGTTACACCTAAAAGTACGGTTTTTTCCACATTGAGCTGCATTCCCCAGTTCGAACACCAGTCAGAGATTGCTATAAGGCATCTCTGTAACACATGGTCATCATGAGACACAATTTCCTTTAAAATAACACTGTCATCAGCGTATAACCGAATGGACATATTAGCAGGAATAACATCAATCATATCATTGACTTACGCCACTAAAGGCAGATAAAGTAGCAAAGCCACAAGAACATCTGCAGTCACAAGCATGAAGATGAGACAAATCCATGCACTGACCATCATTCCCATGGCAGCCAAACAATCTCAGCAGTCGTAGCAGCTCGTAGCAGCTGTGCCAAGTGGTTGCTAGGCAATGCGCGGTGACGTCATCGCCAGGCGCAGTTTCTGATCCACGCTGTATGGGCCAACCTCTGGCTTAAACAGCTCCACTGTTAAAAAATAGAGGAACAAGATCATATATATATATATATATATATATATATATATATACACACACCATTGACATCACACAGCCAAGAGTGCATTCCATTTTTGCATGCTGATGCATTATTAAAACAGTGGGCATATTTTGGATAAAAACGGCAGGACCAGAACCAGACACACAAATGCTTCACTTGAACATTCTGAAGAATATCCTCCAATGCGTTAACTGTATAGTTGCTGGGTGACTGCTGGGCAGCAATTGTTGGGGATGGATGGCGACACAAGATCGGTGTACACTTTGAGTATTCTGTACGCCTTGGTCAATCAGATGAGCAACCGAGCACAAACAAAACCTTGCTCACCAGAAGTAGCTGCTGGCTTCGTTCACTTGCCTCTTGGTGTAATTTCATTGTTTTCACATAATCAGCTGTTAAGAGGAAGCTTTAGCTCGGGCCTATCTCCGAAGCCGCCTATTCAAATACATATTGTTACGGGTTATTCTCTTAGGAGAGGGTTTATTTGGACACGACGTACCCAACGGTTTTGAGTGCCAGCCTAGGTTCCGTGATCCCTTGGCAAAACGTCCTTTTCTTCCACGCCTCTTATCTGCGTCCCACTATAGCTTATGGCACATACCCAAATAACACAAGACTTTCACGCTTGTAACACATCCCCCCGCGCAGACGAAGCCCACCGGGCAAGTCAAACAGCATCTCGAGAGGTAAAGGTCTTCAAGCGGGCAACATGAGTTGCTTCAGTCTTTGAAGAGCGTCGACCATTTGAATGGAGGCGCGCTATACGGTAATTCAATTCTCTTATACGCTCTAGAACAACATAAGGTCCAACATAGTGTGCCAGTTGTTTTTCACACAACCCACGTTTTCTTGTTGGCGTCCATAGCCACACTAAGTCACTTGGATCATATGTGACGTGTCGGCGGTCGTAACGTGCCTTTGAGCGATCTTGTGAAGCACGAGTGCGTAAATAAGCAAGGCGTCGGGCTTCTTCTACACGACAGATGGCCTCAGATATGCAGGCATCATCGTGGTTCATAAATGTAAAAATCGTATCAATGGTATAACGTGGCAGCCGGGCGTCAAGGAGAAAGAAGGGGCTGTAGCCAGTAGTTTTGTGCTGGGCGGTGTTAAATGCATAAGTCACGAAAGGTAGAACACTGTCCCAGTTCTTGTGATCTGTTGAGACGTACATGGACAACATGTTCGTGAGAGTTCTGTTGGTGCGCACTGTCAGACCGTTCGTTTGGGGATGGTACGGCGTAGAGTGTCGAAAACTTGAACAACATAGCAGTAAACTGTCACCCACAATCGCTAATAACGACTTTAGGAGGCCCGTGTCGGAGAATGATAAATCGTAGCAAGAAAAGGCACACGTCGGCTGCAGTAGCCAATGGTATTGCAGCCGTCTCACAGTAGCATGTCAGGTGGTCAGTGCACACAACGATCCAACCATTTCCGTTAGAGGACCGTGGAAACGGGCCGAGAAGGTCGACGCCGACTTGCTCGAATGGAGTCCTTGGGGGTGGAACAGGGTGCAGTCTACCAGGAGGAGTACTTGTGGGACGCTTGCGACGTTGACATTCGTTGTAGCTAGACACGTACTGCCGCGTCGTCTGATGCATATTAGGCCAGTAAAACCTTTCTTGAAGACGGCAAAGTGTTCTAGCTGCTCCCAAATGACCGGAGGTTGGGTCATCATGCATAGCCCGCAAGATGGAAGTGCGTAGACTTTTCGGGACCACGAGAAGATATCGTGAGCCTGTGGTAGAATAGTTCTTATATAGGAGCCCATCAAGTGTGCAAAAGCGATTGGCTGTTGATTTCTTTTTGGCAGCCAGCAGTTGCTTTAAAGTGTCGTCATTTTGCTGCTCAGTTCTAAAGGTATTTAGATTAGGAAATGCTGGCTCCAAGGATACGATGTAGTGGTCGAAGTTGACCACGTCACAGTCCGTCGTGGGAAGCGGTAGCCGCGAAAGGCAGTCTGCGTCGGAGTGCCGTCGACCGCTTTTATAGGAAACGGTGATGTCGTACTCCTGTAGACGGAGGGTCCAACGTGCAAGCCTACCAGATGGATCATGCAGATTGACGAGCCAGCACAAAGAGTGATGGTCTGTGATGATCGTGAAAGGGCATCCGTACAGGTATGACTGAAAGCGCTGTACTGCGAAAATCACTGCGAGACATTCCTGTTCCATGACGGTGTAATTGCGCTCGGGCTTGCTTAGAGAGCGACTCGCGTACGCGACGACGTGTTCTTTGGTGTCGAAGCGTTGAATAAGAACAGCGCTAACACCAATACTGCTAGCATCCGTGTGTAGTTCTGTTGGAGCCGCAGGGTCGAAGTGTTTGAGAACGTGATGGGACGTCAAACGGAACTTCAGTTCACGAAAAGCAGACGCACATTCTGGGGTCCAGTCAAATTGAGCGCCTTTCTGAAGCAGACACGTCAGTGAATGCGGGATGTGAGCAAATCCGGGATTAAACCAACGGAAGTATGAGCAAAGGCCCAAGAAGCTTCGCAGCTCTTTTACTGAGCGAGGCTGTGGAAAGGCTTCAACCGCAGCCGTTTTCACTGGATCAGGTATAATGCCCTCTTTGTCCACTAGGTGACCTAGAACCAGCGTTTGGCGTTCGCCAAAGCGACACTTCTTGGAGTTTAATACCAAGCGTGCTTTGCCTAGGTACTCTAGCACAAGATTGCGGCGTGCGTTGTGTTCACAAAACGTGCATCCGAAAATCACGACATCATCCAAATAACACATGCAGACTTCCCACTTCAAGCCACGCAATATGTTGTCCATGAATCGCTCAAAAGTTGCGGGCGTGTTACTCAGCCCGAACGGCATCACATTAAATTAGAAAAGTCCGTCTGGTGTAACGAATGCCGTTTTTTCCTTGTCTGCCTTGTGCATCGGAATCTGCCAGTATCCAGACCGCAAGTCTACATTCGAAAAGTATGAGGCCGAAGAAAGGCAATCTATACCATCATCAATCTGTGGCAAAGGCTATACGTCTTTCTTGGTAACGGCGTTGAGGCGGCGGTAATCAACGCAAAATCGCCATGTGCCATCTTTCTCTCTGACTAGAATTACTGGGGCTGCCCACGGACTACTCGACTCTTGAATAACGTTTTTCTTTAGCATGTCACGGACTTGGTCATTGATCACCTTGCGCTCCGAAGGGGACACCTGGTATGGCTTTTGTCGCAGAGGCTGGTGAAATCCTGTGTCTTTGCGGTGCTGTCCACGAGAAGGGGGAAAGGATGGTGGAGCTTCTTGCTGGGAAAAGTCAAACACCGCGACGTGCTTTTGTAGAATATTCGCGAGCTCCTGACGTTGGTTCGTACTGAGCGATTTGTTTACCATTGCCATTATGGAAGTGTCCGTCGCGCATGCAGCTTAATGGGACTCATCCGTGGCATCGGGGCCTTCTGCGAGGATGGCGAGCGCCAACACTTGATGTTCACGAATAGCTGCAAGTTTCAGACCCTCTGGTAGTATTGTGGGTTCATTGGAGCAATTTATCGTCCATAAGACAGTTCACCCGTCAATAACCGACAGCGTGCAATAGGGGACCAGAACATTCTTCTTAATGCAACTAAGCGAGACGGGCCCTACAGTAGCATCAAATGTTCTGTCGGTGGCAGGAGAACAGGCGACTGGGACACATTTCGCAGAGAACAGCGGTACAATGGTATCTGTAGACACACAAAGGGCACTTTCACTTTCGTAACACGGCGGGTGATCCACAAATACGGCCGGAAGGCTAGAATCTACAGTTATTTCGCCCGTTCGGCACTCAACATTGGCACCACACAGCTTCAGAAAATCGAGGCCCTACGCATGAGGTAAAACTACGAACTCCGCGTTATATGTTTCACTGCCCAAGCTAATTTTCACACTGCACAGACCTACAGCGTATAATAGTTCTCCACTTACTCCACGAAACATGTCGGCACGCTCCCATGAAAACATCACTTTTCGTCCTAGCAGGCATTTGAATGCGAGACTCATTACTGAAATGGTCGCTCCTGTGTCCACTAAGGCCATTGTTGGCGGAGGTATTTCTGTCAAAATCGAAGACTGTCCAGCGGCCTCACCTCCAACGGCCGCGCTAACTAGTTTTCCGGCGAAGGCGACGGGTAGAAGCGCCGGGGAGATGGTGACCGGTGTACGCGAGGAGCAGGCGGTGGTGTCAAGCTCTGATTGGAGGCAGGGGAACGGTTTCGCAGTGTTCCCAAGGTCTCGTTGGACATACGGCTTGGATAGGTGTACGCACGGCCAACGCGTTGCTGGCCAGGTATTGTTGATCGGTCGTACCTCAGCGGCTGGCGGCATGGTGGGGCCGCGTTACAGTACCTGGCAATGTGGCCCTCGACACCACAGTTGTAGCACAAAGGAGGAGGGCGATCGATGACACGTCGCTCAAAGCGCTCAGCCGGCAGAGGTCGTCGAACTGGGTACATCATATCAGTACGCTGAACAGGAGCCATACGCCACTGTGCACCACGGTTGGGTTGAAAGCGTTGCCCATATCGCTGTTCTGACGGACACGTCTCCGGATGTGCCCACATAGTTCCAGCCACATCGACGTCCGCGACACACACAGATGGTGGAAAAGTAGCGCATGGTGCTGCGGGCGCTGAGTGAGGTACTGGGTAAATAGCCGGCGGTTGAACTGTGTTGTACATTATTTCATTGTGCCGCCGCAGTTCGCATACTATTTCCCGGATAGTAGAGGCAAGGTCGGTGGACGGGCTCGTATCGACTCTGGCGACAGTGGTCACGTTTCCCAGTCGTCCAAATTTGGGTGCGATACGACGGGTCCTCAACGTCTCAAATGTGGGGCAGTGACGCAAGACACCAGAGACGGAGGTGAGGTCTTCTCTACATATCAGGAAATTGTAGACGTCTTCCGCGATACCTTTCAAAAGATGTCCGACTCGGTCTTCTTCAGACATCCGCGGGTTTACGATCTTGCACAGCTTGAGCACCTCTTCTATATTGACCCTTTTCGCGGAGCAGTTTGTTTTAGAGAAACGAGATGGCGCTCACGGTGGCGCGCCATACCTCTTCTCAGCGACCGCGCACAAATATGAAACCATTACCGCCTCTACCTTGCTTCTGTGCGATCAGCTGTCGGAAATGCGACTGAATTTTCGCTAACACACTGTGCTCCAATCATGCTAGATTGAATCATGTGGATTGAAGACGTGTGCAGTAGTTGGCTGCAAAAATAGTGACTGGCATGTTAAGGAATAGAATGAATCTGTGTGGCTAAATTAGCGGACCTCTGCTGCAATTGTCCGAACGAGTTACCGGCATTTCGTGATGTGCGGCTTTCCTGGAGGATACAGAAATTTGCTCATCCGCCAGCCGTGTATAGCTAACCTTCAAAGAAAGCGCGTCATCCCCAGAACGTCGGCAAGATAGAGTACCACTCGTTAAACAATGACAAAGGGAGTAGCACCGCTTGCTGTCATAGTAAGTTTCGCGCACGTTATGTATACACATTTGTCCCAAATGGCAGGAAAACTTACGCCCACTATATCGCCGACGTATCAAGAATAAGTGAATGGGCGCACACCTGAATATATGCGCACTGTATATGCACAATAAATGACGGACTACACCTATGGCGCACGAATGGTCAAAGCTGAATGTTTCGTGACGGTCCACAAGAGTAAGCGAGTTACTAGATGTAATATATGTTTGCTACAAGATATTACTATGTACAAAACAGCCACGTTTCAAGCCTTGTGCGCAGTAAGAATAAATCTATCGAAACTGAGCACACCCGCGAGCGATTAGGCAGAAAATAATCAGATAGTGGCTGCACCGAGGAACTTCACTGAGTCAGAAACTGGCAGGCCACTGCTTCAAAATATTTGCCTAATAAAGAACAAAGAACAAAACACACTAATCCTGACTGAATTCATAATCGGAAAGCTTGGATAGCTTGGAATACATATTTAGCCCCGCTTTTAGAACAAGCACCATATACGCTGCCTGCGCCGTTTGGACATAGCTTAATCAGATCCGAAAGCGCTTTTGCATGTTCTCTGAAGCTGTGATCAAAGCTTCGTGTCGTCCACCTAGGGCGCGATCTTGTACGCGTTCCAAAATGGAACGGAGGCGTTACGTTCCATCGAGCTGCACACGATTGGTCAATTTGAACGTCGCGGTTGAAATTGACCAATTGTGTGCGGCTCGATGGAACGGAATGCCTCCGTTCCATTTTGGAACGCGTACAAGATCGCGCCCCTGGTCACCGTCTACAATATCTCCGACAACAGAGGTTTTCTAAACCGCGCCGGCGTCATATACTTCCATTGTAAACAACGAGGCAATGGAGGCAGTTGAGGCAAGCAATGGACGCGTCACCACGTGATCAAACGGCAGCGCCCACGGGATCGCCGCGAAAAGGGACAATAAGTAGTGCATGTCTCTCCCAGACTTTGAGCTCTTTAGGCAAGCGTTCGCTCCGCACGTTTCTTTTTTGCATCAGAGTCGCCAAAACATTTTCCGATTTCCTCAACAAACCGTTCCCATGTTGTTAAAGACTCTTCGTGATTCTCGAACCACATCAGTGCGGTTTCTCTCATAAATAGGACGATGTTGTCAAGCTTGGTGACCGAGTTCCAGTTGTTATATAGGCTCACCCGATTATAGTGCATAAGCCACTCGTCCACGTCTTCTCCCGCTCTTCCCGCGAACGAGCGTGGTTCCATGTAATGTTGTGTGGGTGCAGCTGCCGTTGACCCTTGCGCGGTTGCAACTGGAGCTGGGTCTGGTTCTCCGTGCTGTGGCATGATGACTGTTGGCGAGAGACCAGCAAGGCGGCGGCTTCGGCGAAGTTAAAGCACTTGGGACTCCGTAGTACGTCGACGTCGTGTACCCAGCATCTCCACCACTCTGTTATGGGTTATTCTGTTAGGAGAGGGTTTATTGGGACACGACGTACCCGACGGTCTTGAGCGCCAGCCTAGGTTCTGTGATCCCTTGGCAAAACATCCTTTTCTTCCATGCCTCTTATCTGCGTCCCGCTATAGCTTATGGCGCAAACCCAAATAACACAAGACTTTCACGCTTGTAACAATATGAGACGCTTTTCTGAGATAACCACTGGGCCGATTTTAATTAAATGTGTTGCATTTGAAAGAGAAAGTCAAGTTCTAGTGACTGTTGGAAGCGGAATTTTGATTTAGAGCCAGAATTTTTCTCATAGAATTTTCAAAATATTGGTAAGTTTGAAAAAAATAGAAGCACAATGTTTTCAGATTTGTAGTTCAGCACCTAGAACAGATATCCCAGTTCTGTAAGCTGCATCCTTTAGAGCATCCAAAGCGGACAAATTTGAAATGTCAATTTATATCTTCCGTCATTTTGTCACTTTGTTTACAAGGGTATTGCAAAAGTTCTACTCACAATTTAGTGGTCTGTTTGAGAGCCATGTATAATATATCAATTTTGTCCACTTTAGGTGTACTGTTAGGTGCAATTCACAGAATTGTGATATCAATTTTCATTGCTGAGTTACAGAGTTGTAAGCGTGATAGTTTCATTTTCTGAAAATTTGCAGTTTTTTGCAATTTTTATTAAGGAATTGATGACCTAAATATTCGCAGCCAACAGTCACTAGATTTTAACTTTTTCTTTTAAATGCAACAAACCTCATTAAATTTGGTGCAGTGGTTGCCGAGAAAAACAATTTCTCCTTCCTCATGTACAGTAGAGTCCAGCTACAATGAAATTCATGAGACATGCGAAAAATTTCGTTGTGGCAGAACTTTGTTGACGCAAAATTAGTATGTATATACGTATGCTAAATGGCAAAGCCGTGAACGAAACCAAAACCATTGCCTGGGAAATTTTCGCGATGGCATGGGAGCTAAGGTTGAGATGTACCGAAGGAGGTCAATAGAGTGTCAACTTCATGAGAGAATGCATTTCACGCCGCTGCTATAGCATTTTTCGTACATTGCGTCTCACGCCTACCTCAACATGCGTGCCCAGCCAATCGCGAAATGCTCATTTTGCGGCACATGCACCGCCGCAATGAAGCGTTTGAATTATCACAATTTCATTGCATATTTATGACAGAGTCGGCAAGCTTGGCAAGCTTGCGCTTACCGGAAGTTTTATTTCCAGAAGTCGGTAAGTCTGGATTTCTTGAGCTTCACGGCAAGCAAAGGCGTTACGCGAGTCTCACAGTCCGTTAAAAGAGCCATTGCAGTGTCATTGTCGTGGGCTCTGATACCTTTTAAGGTGAGGTCAAAAAGATCTATTACTTTCAAAGCAGTCGCCGGAGTCAGTAGTGTGTCTAGTGGGTTGTCATTTTCCCCAGACAACGAGATGTTGGCATCATGTTGACAACAGCAGCTGCGGCGCGGCCGCAGTATCTTAAAAGCAATCTGCGATGTGCACAAAGTGAGCGGCCGCACGGGCCTCATCTTCAAAACAATCTGCGATGTGGGCAAAGTGCAACTAGTGCCGGTAGAGTCGTGTGCGCCGTGCTTTCGACGTTTAGTTCACGTTGAAGCGAGAGACAGGCACGGAGGTCAATTCACTCGCTGCTATTGCCACGCCTTCTCACTCCAGCGTGTTGACACCGAGTTTCCGTGGTCATCGAGCGAGATGTGTTCATGTTTACCTGTGCGCGCATGACACCGTGCTCGATAATTTAGTTAGCGAATGTTTACAAGTTTATACGGCCGATAAAACTACTATTCTTAGTTTGTATAGCTGTCTACTAATCTGCTATCGCAATCGATGCTTCGCCTTTTGGGCGAAACTGCGACATTTTTTCCTTCGGCTTTCTGCCTCGGCGATCATATGTGCCTTCTCCTCGTGAGAGAGAAATTTAAGCTTCTTCATTGGCATAGCCATTTCGACCGGACACAGACCACAGAAAACGGCAGCGATTGTGGTGATTCTGTGCAGTTTCACGCAGGCGCGTGATGACCACGCGAGGCTATAGATTGCAGTGGCGCAAATCGGTACTTTGAATTTGATTTCATTCGCGAAAACCTCGTTCAGGAGGATATACGATCGTCACAGCTTTGGAAGGGCCTTCTAATTTGACTACTCGGCAGTTCCAATTTCAATTCAGTCCCAGTTTCGTTCTCGAAAAGTTCATTGAAGCGGAAATACCGAATAAAATGTCTTCATTATGAAGATACTTTTTTTGTATTACTTTCTATGGGCAGCTGACGGGGAATTGGAAAATCTTCGTTGTGTCGGAAATTTCGTAGCGGCATTCGTTGTAGGGGGATTCGACTGTATTTAGATAGGAGGCTCCGAGCTAAAGCTTCTTCTTAAGGACCAAACATTTTTTTTTAGTACTCCCAGGGAGTTCATTAAAGGGCCTTCATATAGCTCTAAGCACTTCAAACCATTTACTACCAAGACATATTTCATCATTGGCAGTAAGCAGGCTGTCGTGAGGTGCTTAGGTGGCTATGGCTATGGTGGCAGAAAAAAAGGCTATGGTGGCAGAAAAAAAAATTAGTTCTGGCATGTTTTTTGCTACCTGTTCTCCTGCTCCTCCAAAGTGAAAAGCAACGGAGAGCAAAATGTGCGGTCTGCTCATCATTTGCTTGCTGTTGCATAGCCAAGTCCAGCTGGGGTCCTGGGGCTTTATTGGCTGTTTTGATAGAAGCACAGCTGTTGAAAACTACTGTTATGCTGCATCGGTCTGCCATCTTGAATTATGAGCACAGTTTCTAATCGCCAGAAGTGTGTGCTTTTGTCAAAACAGTTCTTAATTTGTTTACCCTTAGAAGCAAATATTTGTATCTTTTTATCATTTCCCTTATTTTTCAACTAAATTTTCGCCATAAATAGTGTGCTGGCAATGAAGAATAGGCATATATTTAAGTTGCTGCACTACTAGCAACTTAAACTGCTAGCCTGGTATGTTTTTAATTTTGAACAAAATTGGCAAACAAATTGCTGTCACTGAACCAAACTGTAGTCGTTGACAGCCACACAAACACTCCAGCTCTTTCCTGATGTATGCCAGCACCTCTTTAAGTTTGCCGTACATCTGTTGAGCCAACCTGTAGTGATAACTGCACTTGAACACCACTGTACATCTGCAGTTGACATGTCGTATTCACATCAACTTATGTCACCCTAGCAGAAACCATTTGGAAGCATTGCATTAGGTCAGCCAATAGTGTGCCTAATCATTCATTTCTTGCTGCTTGTGTTGTTTCTTGGTTTTAAATAAAATTCAGCAGGATAAGTGTAGAAACGTAAAAATTTTGTGCAACTAATGTGAATGAGTGAGTTATGTGACGGTTCTTTCCTTTGGGCCTGCAGCCTGGACTTGTCAGCACATGCACGGGCAGCCAAGTACAAGCTCCAGTCGGTAAGTTTGCTTGGCAGACAGTCGGCACATTGATTGCATTGGGTTGCCTCATCACATGCGTGACATGTGCAGGACAGGCCTGTTCATGGGGGGCCGCAGTTCTCTCGCTTGTGTTTGTGCAGAACAAAAGGAACTGGTTAAACTGTGAGGCACTCTGTTCAGGTCTTGTGAGGAGGCAGGCACTAAATCAGTCTAGACTGACAAAGTATTCTTTAAAAACTATATATATTGTTGTTAATTCCGTGATAAGAGGCTGATTATTAGAAGCAAAAATGAAAGCTGAAGTTTAATCTATTTTCTTTTTCGCACCAAAATCCTAGTGACGGTACATCAGTGTGATGTCACGGATTTCAAATTATTTCTTCGTATTTGGGCATCGTTGGTTCATTAAATGTTCTCGAAACTTGCCTAGTTTAATATTTTATCTCCTTTAAAATACCATTCAACTCGTTTTTATAGATACCAATAACTAGGCCCTACCAGAACTTCAAGGGGGCGTCGCCACCCGTCTTCTGTTCTTGCAGCTTTCCTGGCTTGTATAACAAGCCTCTTCTCAAGGTATAAGAGAGGCTCAGAATTCTCAAATAGGCTTGTAAAGCGGGCAAATTGGAATGAATTCATGTTGTTCAGCACACACAAACACTTAGACAAGAAAGTAAATGAGCAAAGGTTGTCCTTGTCCTGTCAATTTTCTTACTTTGAACAAGTTTGCATGTGCACTGAGCAGTATGAGTCAGTTCCAACTTGCGTGTTTGGTAACATGTTGGCACGAGCCACAGCTTCTGATGGAAGCGTCTACGTTACGAAACCATCCCGACCTGTGCAAGTCTTGCTACAACCAGTCCTTACTGTGCATTCTTTTCAATGATGTGAAGTAGGCAGCACTCAGAAAATCAGATGCGTGCAAGGTTGCAGTAGATTCTCATGGTGGCCCTGGGCCACAGGCGATTGAGAATTTTCACCCTCTTTTGGAGTACAGTCGAACCCACTTATAAAATTACCGGTTTGGACAATAATCGGGCGTAACAATGCGCAGCCACGGCACTGTGAGCTCTTGTGTGTCTTCTGTGGCAAAATAAACCACTTATTACAGGGGTAAGTCAGAAAGTCTTTGTCCCTTTTTTTAGCCAAATTACAGCTGTAAATGCGAAGTCAACATATCCATTCCCAGCGGTGGACCTTTCTTGAACCTGCCTGACCTAATCTGCCGGTAGATCCGCCACGCTGCTGTTGAACATGGCGGTTGTGCTTCACACATCCACAGCGTACGAGCAACGAAGTGTGATTCATTTTCTATGGAGCAAGGGACGAACGCCCATCGAATTCCATAGGGAAATGTAGCCCACGTACGGGGAAAAGGTGTCTCGCTTTGAGAAGTGCCAGGTGGTGGTGGTGTGACTTTGCAAAAGTCCGTGAAGCCAAGACAGCAGTCCGACGGTGGTTCCACAGTCAGCCGGATGAATTCTACCTCAGGGGCATCTCAAATTTAGTGTTGCAGTGGGACAAATCTCTGAACCGGTGTGGGGACTATGTGAAAAAATAGTGCAAGGTACGTAGAATAGTGAATATATTTGTAATTACCTTTATGTACCTAACTTGGTCTAATAAAAAGTAGAGGCAACGTCTTTCTGATTCACCCTCGTATAATGCTCCCATGCTGCATTATTGGTTATAACAAATAAATCTGGCTACTGCGTGTGTGCACCGTAAGGAAAGGGAATGCGAAAGCCGCACCCGCCTGTGTGCCATGCATGCGAGGTGTTTTTGCTGCATGGGCAGCCTTGGTCTCCCTTCCACCTTTCTGGAACACGATTGCTAGTAAACAAAATATGGGGCTTCAGAACAGGAGAATGAACGAGACCTTAACTACAGTCGGGAAGCTTTTTTTGTTTGTAGAGCTTTTGGTATCATCCAAATGTCAGTTGCAAGTCAAATGCAAGTTTGTGAAGGAAGATGATCCGTTTTCAAACTCGTATGCGTTGGCAACAAACGTGCAACGCCGACGACCGTGGCACTGGCAGTAGAGACACTGGCAAAATAATTAGAGTACCAAAGACGCACCGTGAAGTGGCACACTTTATGTTACATGTGGCCCAGTGACGTGGGCCAACCACCGACGACAAAAAAACTGCGGTGATCGTTACAGCTACGTCTGGACGTAACCCTAGCGATGGTTGTTGTTACGTATAGATGTAACACTAGCCACAGCTTTCATAAATAATAAAAAACTGTTCAATTCATTAGAGATACCTGCAGTCACGGAAGCACTGCACAGTTGGAGTACTTGAAGCATACATGAATGTCTTAGCAAATATCTATGAATATTCCACAGCTGTCCTAATCTTCAGAAGAAAAGCAGGAAAATACCGATTAAGAAAGGGGTCAGGCAAGGGGACTCAACCTCTCCGATGCTATTCATTGCATGCTTATAGGGCAATTTTATGCCAACTGTAGCACAAACAAGACGAGACAGCTGTGTTCGATGCGAACGAAAATCAAGATTCTTCTTTTTTTGTCTTTCTTTATTGATTTTACTGCGCGCACCTTTGGTACCCACAGTTTTCTTTCTTGTCTTGTCTGCTCCCATGAGTTTCAATAGCTTCCAGCCCACAAAAAGTTTCTTCTCATCAGTGGAACCAACTTTCAAGTGTGTAAAGATGTTGGACAGGACAAGTTTTCCTTTGTTTTTAAGAGACAGGAGTGGCAGCTTCCCATCTACTCCAGGATAAAGGTCCATAATCTTAGCCAGGTTCCAGAAGGATCTAGGAGAGTGTGCGCCAAGCAAAATGATATCTCCTTGGTTCCCTTTCGTTTTTTGCTTTCTTGTGTTACTTTGCTCTTTCAATTCTTTCAGATATTCCCTGTTCTAGGTTTTCCACCAATCTTTTGTGTTTTTTCATTTATTTCTCAACATTTCTTTCACCTTCGATACTGTCTTTGAGCCTATGCTTTCTACCTACTATATGAGCCGGTGCAATAGGCTCATTCAGTTTGCTATACACGTAGGTCAATGGCCTGTTATAAAGGACTGCTTCTACTTCAATTGTGATTGTTTGCATCTCTTCTCTTGACAAGTCTTTTTTCGATAACTTTCCTCATTGCTGATTTCATGCTTCGTACCATCCTTTCATGGAAGCTTGTTCAACGATCTACTTTCATTTGGTGTGATGTCCTTGGCTTGTTTTTTTTTTCAAAACTTCTTCCTGTAGTTGCTTAACCACACGATTGACAACTCTGTTGGCCTTCTTCAACCTCTTCTTTCTCGTCTTGTTCACTCCCATGAGTTTCAATACCAACTGCTCCAACCTTGGCGCTTGACCAACCGTGAATTCTTTAAAAAAATTTGGTTCCCAACTCAGCCGAAAAAGTGGCTATCACGCTAGCCACATCAACGTGCACCAACAACACTATCATACTGAGCAACTCCCAATCGGCATGCCGCAGCTACCAGAAAGGTCACATATCCACGATCGCGCTCAAAATCCTGGACAATATCTCGAGCCAGTAGCAACTTCTCGAGATCGGCGAAGCGGCGCATGCCGCAGCCCGAGATCACACAAGCCGGGCCTTCCTGCCAGAGGGGACTCGTAAGGTGACGAGGCCGGAAGACATCCCCAGGAAATATTTGGATATCCTACAGCATTACCAATTGGAAAGAAGAAAATATCCACTACGTCACCCCAAACTCAGCAGGGAAGAGATGGTTGCCCTGCGGCGCCTCCAGACCAACCCTTATGTGCTGGCGTTATATTGCACAGGTTGTATCCCACCTGCGTCCGATACTTCTGCTGCTACTGCGGAGTGCCCGGGTCACTCTCCACATAGTGGTCGAGGGTCCGCGCCACCCAATATCCATCAACCAAGCAGGCGCCACAGAAAACCAGGACGAAGCAGAAGAGCACCGTGAAGAATCGTGCTAGGCTTCGCTCGCAGCCTCAGACCTGGAAGGTCAGTGCAAGCTGGTGAACCAGGCACGTGAAGCAGCGGTCGCCAACGGCTTTCTGGACTTAGGGGAGCCGCCCATCCTGAGTGAAGAAAGAAAAACTCTTTCATGCTGATTCTCAAAGTAAATGTTTACTCTCTCCTTCAACATAAGAAAAAGTCATGTCATGAAAAAATTTTTCGCTAGCGCAAGTACCATGTGGACTTTGTTGTAAGGCACAAAATTATGCGTCGCAAAGGGTGTCACCAAAGCAATGCTTCCTTCTGTGTGAGAGCAAAACAAGTTTTTCTCAGGAAAATTAATACAGGCCTGCTATTACACCAAAAATTACATTCTTTATTCCCTTTCTCTCTTTCTATCTCTCGCGTGCTCTCTCTCTTTTTTAACATCGGCCTAGGAATAGACAAAATGGTCCATTTAGAGGTTTTCTTTTTTTTTTTTTTCTGAGCAACTGGCCTCCAGTAAAAGCTTAACATTTACAACAGCCAACTGCACAGCAGTGCATACAATTACCAATGAACTTGCAAAACTCAATTTTGGCGTATGTTCATTTGGCAATTTAACATAGAGGTGATCTTGCCTAAAATATTCCAAACAGTACATCTAATAGTGCACTGTAGCACACTGTATTGTTTTTAAATTGAGAAAGCTTTATCAAAGTAATTTTTGTTTTAGGTGAGAAAAAAATTTTAAAGTGGTTCTCCACTGGTCTCGAAATTTGTAGTATTTTATCTTTCCCGCAATGTCTCTTGTCAGCAGAGACAAGGTGCATGAATATGAGCTTTCCTGCACCAATATAAAGAATTCGAGACTACTTCTAAGTTCATTCTTTCACTGCTGGGTTTAAAGCAAGGTATAGGTGTAAAAATTCTGTTTTTCTTTCTTTAAATTGTTTTTGAGACTTGGTTCCAATATTAGGCTTCAACATTCTATTTTTATTCGCAAAAAAAAAAAGTCTGGGCATTTGTCTTAACAAAAGATGTGGAGATGGGTTTGCACAAGGCTTAACCCTACGAGCGACGGTCAGGAAAGGGCACGACGCTCGTCAACTCCGCAACGCACAAAGGCGCTACGGCAGGGTTCGTCGACTCTCCGGCACGGCGCAGAGAAGGCTCCGAAGTCAGATCGCCAACAAACATGGGTTTATTCACCCAAGATACAGCACAGTGCGACAGTCACGGCGCTTACAGGCCAAGGCTCACCGCAAGACTGATCGAGTACGCGCGCCCGCTGCGCTAGGGCTAACCGGGTAGCGGTCCGCCAAGCGCGAGAACGAGGAGTCGCGAGAACAAAGGTCTAATGTAACCACGTTGGTAACCACCTCGTTGCGGGCCTGTGAGCATCTGCCGCAGCGAGGAAGCGCTCAGCGGACGAGAGCTCGGGTGGAGAGGGTGCCCGGGGGCCGCCGCTCGGGAGGCCAATTAGTGCGCGTCCCGGTGACGTGTTCTCGCGGGGCAAGTCCAATCCCGGGGAGGAGAAGCACGGTTTGCGCGGGAAAATAGGTCCGGCACGCTAGTCATGTCCACCATGTTGCCGTTACGGCGGCGGTTCTCGAAGATTGAGCTAAGCGTCGCGCGCGAGCGAGCTGGGGGACGAGGCGCGGGAAGGCACCTCGATCCCCACATTCCCCCCTCCTAAAGACCGAGGCCAGCCTTTGATGGTGGCTGACCGAGGCCAAGTGGCAAGGTTGACTCAGCCAAAGAGGGCTAAGCCAACGGGGCAAAGTCCAAGAGGGTGTCGTCGTCTTCACTTGATACGAAGCCAGGTGCTTGCCTTGGCTACCAAAGTTCTGCACACCAAGAAGGGCTCACTGCCAGGAGGAAGGGTCGGCAGCCCAGGAAGGACGGGGCGGGGCAGCACCATGGTTTAGCCAGCAACACTCGAGGTCCGCCGGACAGGATCAGCCAGGAACGCGTTAGGCGTGGCTGCCATTTTGGCGCAGCAGCCACTACGGAGGTCCCAGGGCCTTCCGGATTGCGCGCTAGCAGGAAAAGCAGGCTGGGATGACCGGCAGCCAGGTCAGCAGCGAAAGCCGGAGTGACCATCCTCAGCCAGAGGTCAGCGTTTGATTGGGCAGACCAGCCGCGGTTAGCGGCAGCCTAGGCAGCAGGAAGCAAGGCTGGCACGATTTCATGGCTCCCAAGGAGGGAGTCAGTAATGGCAGAAGGTCCAGGAGCAGCAGGCCTTGAGGTCGGCAACAGGCTGGCATGGTAGGACCAGGGACAGCTGGCTTCGTGGTCAGCAAGACTGAAGGCACAGTGGAGCCAGGCACAGGGAGAAGACTTGACACAAGGGAAAATACAGGAAAGCCCCCCAGCATAGCCGGCATACCAAGAAAGCTGCCCGCCTGGCTGACTGCCCAAGAAGGGGCGTCTGGCTGAGGCTTGGGCAACACATAAGAGGGTATACTAGGCCACATGGGCCTGTCACCGCTTCGATGTGCGCCCTTGCACCGTAGCTACATTTCTCCATTCACCGGCATGGTAGGGAATGAAGTCCAGCTACCTGCTAGTGGGAGAAAGCTGACTAGGTGCGTTTCCACAGGTTGTACCGGTGGCATGGCCTGAAGCCAGCCATGTCACAGTTTGCCTGCGGTTCATTGACCGCCTCCCCCTCTCCCCAGTCGTTGCTACGGGCAACGAAAGGTTTGAGGTCCTAGACGTGAACTGGTCCACCGACTGGTCTCCCTTGAGAGTCAGCCAGCTTGTATACCAGAAGGGACATTTTGGTCTCGACTCGGTACGGGCCCAACCATTTAGCCGACGGGGAGGCGGAGATGCCTTTGGCAGCGTCACTCAAGACATGGTTCCGTCTGAGGACGAGATCGCCGAAACCGTAGTGCACGTCCCAATGTGACCGGTCGTATTGGGCTTTTTGTCCAGCTCGCGCTTTGGCAAGCTTGGAACGGGCCAGGTCAAGGGCTGCATCCATCCGCGAGCGCAGTTCCGCCGTGTAGCTGGAAAGGCTGGCTTTCGTGGCGCATGCCCTGCTGCCGGGCCGCAGAACGCGTTCCATGGGGTTTGGCAGCTCTCTCCCAAAGTTGAGGAAAGCGAGCGTGTACCCGGTCAAACTGTTCACCGTGGACCGCAAGAAGAAGCCTATCTCATTAAGACAGACATCCCAATCCTCGTGTTGCTGGCCAAAGGCTGCAAGCAAGGGCTTGAGGTTCCGGTTAATCCGCTCTGTCAGGTTGGCCTGTGGTTGATACGTGGTTGTCTTGCGATGCTTAATGCCAAAGGCAGCACACGCATCCACGAACACCTTGGCTGTGAAGTAGGACGTGTTGTCCGTTATCAGCTCCGCCGGAAAGCCAAAGCAGTTAAAGACTTCAGTCCCAGATTGCATGTGCCGTTAATTTCCGAAGGAGAAAAAGTTCAACCCATTTCATGAAGTGATCTGTGACAGCCAGGAGAAAAACGTAGCCTCGCCAGCTTCTGGGAAAAGGTCCCATAATGTCGCAAGCCGCGACTTGCCAGGGTAGCTGGCTGTCGATTGGCTGCATGAGCTCGGGGGGTTAGCCCGTGCGAGGCTTTACACATTGGCACGCGCGGCATGAGCTGGCGTAGTGAAGAGTGTCACGCTGCATGCCTGGCCACATAGCAGAGCGGCACAACTTTTGGAAAGTCTTAAGGCCACTCGCATATCTGGCCCCTCGCGAGTCGTGGAAATAGCTCAGGGTGACTTTCCTTAGACTGTGGGGTATCACCACCTTGAAAGACTCCTGGGGAGCCTCCTCAGATGGGATATAGCGCAGGAGAACTCCATCGGCGTCAAGCAGATACGTATCCAACGTGCCCGCAGCAATACCAGCTGCGTGGCACTCGGCGCCAACAGCAATACCAGCTGTCAGTGTGCGCCCGACGGCTTTGCCACCCCGCTCCTCTTGGGAGCTCGGCTCTTTGAGCCTGTCAACGATTTCTATTTACAAAATGTATCGCTCTGCTGAGCCTTTAGCAGCTCTTGCCTGCTGAAGACGATACCAGCGGGAGTAATGGGGCTCACCGGGTATATACGTCCTCTCTCGAGGCTGGCAATCCGGGGATCGCTTCGCCGTCGAGGGTCGCGCCTTTCGAGCCATTGGAGACACAGACTCCCTTCTCTACTAAGTGCGTGAGGTTCGTGCCTTTTGAGCCATTGGAGACTGAGGCTCCGGCTTCTACTTGGTGCGAATGCTCACGGAAGTGGCGGACCAAAGGATCAGACGCCGAAACGGGGCTTGCTACAAGGCGTCCGCCACCACGTTTGAACTCCCTTTCCGGTAGCGCCTAACAAGGTACCGCTGCCATGTCAACACCCAGTGCGCGAGGCGGCCCAATGGCTCGCACAAGTGCTTAAGCCGGATTGTACGTCTCCACGGCAAACGGCACGTACGCTAGCACCAACTTCCAGAGAGCAAAAAGGACCAACGGTCAGGTGGTCCGCTCAATGCGCGACCGACCCAATGGGGCCAGTAAATGGCAATGAGCAGAGCTGGGTTGCCACTTTGACAGGCGCATGAGGCCTCACATGACCGGCAGATGGATCGACGGCGGAGCAGGGTGGCTCATGCACGTCGAAAATGTCGCTCGGCTGTGCATGAGGCAAGCGGTAGTCGGAACGCGCGACAATTTTGCTGGCTGAGCGGGGCGGCTCGCGCTGGACATTGCTTCCCAGCTGCGCTCGGGGCAAGGAGAGGCCAGCGAGCGGTTTTTCACCAACAGCGAGGCAGGGAGGCTCAGCTGCGGTGCACGGGACACCGAACTGCGCTCGGGACAAAGGAAGGCTGCACCACAGCGTATTCGTCCGAGAAAGGCGCTCGGGACAAAGGTAGGCCCGCGAGCATATGCCTGCGAGCATCTAAGCAGGGTGGCTCCGATGCGGCACTTTGGGCACTACACTGCGCTCTGGACAAAGGGCAGCGAGCTAGTTTGTGCCAGCACTTAAGCAGGGTGGCTCCGGTGCGACACCAGCCTATGCTCGGGGCAGGGGAAGGCCTGCCCCGAGCACAGGTCTGCCGCTTTGTCGGTGGCACCAGCAAAGTGGTGTGGCTCCGAAGCAGCACATGGCGTCGTGAACGACGCTCGGGACAAAGGAAGGCCGGCGAGCGTATTCGTGCTGGCATCTAAGCAGAGTGGCTCCGATGCTGCACATGGCGCAGCGAACGACACTCGGGACAAAGGGAGGCCGGCGAGCGTATTCGTGCTGGCATCTAAGCAGGGTGGCTCCGATGCGGCACATGGCGCAGCGAACGACGCTCGGGACAAAGGGAGGCCGGCGAGCGTATTCGTGCCGGCATCTAAGCAGGGTGGCTCCGATGCTGCACATGGCGCAGCGAACGACACTCGGGACAAAGGGAGGCCGGCGAGCGTATTCGTGCCGGCATCTAAGCAGGGTGGCTCCGATGCGGCACATGGCGCAGCGAACGACACTCGGGACAAAGGGAGGCCGGCGAGCGTATTCGTGCTGGCATCTAAGCAGGGTGGCTCCGAAGCAGCACATGGCGTCGTGAACGACGCTCGGGACAAAGGAAGGCCGGCGAGCGGGGCCCGAGCAGCACATGGCGTCAGCTGAACGACGCTCGGGACAAAGGGAGGCCGGCGAGCGTATTCGTGCCGGCATCTAAACAGAGTGGCTCCGATGCTGCACATGGCGCAGCGAACGACACTCGGGACAAAGTGAGGCCGGCGAGCGTATTTGTGCTGGCATCTAAGCAGGGTGGCTCCGATGCGGCACATGGCGCAGCGAACGACACTCGGGACAAAGGGAGGCCGGCGAGCGTATTCGTGCCGGCATCTAAGCAGGGTGACTCCGATGCGGCACATGGCGCGGCGAACGACGCTCGAGACAAAGGAAGACCGGCGAGCTTATTCGTGCCGGCATCTAAGCAGGGTGGCTCCGATGCGGCACATGGCGCAGCGAACGACGCTCGGGACAAAGGGAGGCCGGCAAGCGTATTCGTGCCGGCATCTAAGCAGGGTGGCTCCGATGCGGCACATGGCGCAGCGAACGACGCTCGGGACAAAGGGAGGCCGGCAAGCGTATTCGTGCCGGCATCTAAGCAGGGTGGCTCCGATGCGGCACGTTGGGCACAGCTGCGCTTGGGACAAAGGCCAGCGAGCGGAGACAACACGCCGGAGGGGCTAGTAGGCACCTGCTCCCTGCGCGTCTCAAACGGTTGAGAAAACCATAACTGGCATGGCTATATAGGACTAGCGTACACAACCGAGCGGTCGACATCACCTAGGGCACTCGAAGGAAGGGATCACTCTTGGTGGCCGAAAGCAGAGGGTCGCGAAGCCGAACCTACGTCATGCTATCGGCGTGTTTCGCTTCGAAGGACCATAAGTCCACAGCCAAGGGGTCAAGCAGGAACGAGGGCCGTGAAGGGGCCTGCTCTGATGCCATGCCGAAACCGTGTTGGGTGCCAGTTATGTGGAGATGGGTTTGCACAAGGCTTACCCTACGAGCGACGGTCAGGAAAGGGCACGACGCTCCTCCACTCCGCAACACACAAAGGCGCTACGGCAGGGTTCGCTCCGAAGTCAGATCGCCAACAAACATGGGTTTATTCACCGAAGATACAGCACAGTGCGACAGTCACGGCGCTTACGGGCCAAAGCTCACCGCAAGACCGATCGAGTACGCACGCCCGCTGCGCTAGGGCTAACCGGGTAGCGGTCCGCCAAGCGCGAGAACGAGGAGTCGCGAGAACAAAGGTCTAATGTAACCACGTTGGTAACCACCTCGTTGCGGGCCTGTGAGCATCTGCCGCGGCGAGGAAGCGCTCAGCGGACGAGAGCTCGGGTGGAGAGGGTGCCCGGGGGCCGCCGCTCGAGAGGCCAATTAGGGCGCGTTCCAGTGATGTGTTTTCGTGGGGCAAGTCCAATCTCGGGGGGAGAGGCACGGTTTGCGCGAGAAAGTAGGTCCGGCGCGCTAGCCATGTCCGCCATGTTGCCGTTACGGGGGCGGTTCCCGGAGATCGAGCCAAGCGTCACGCGCTAGCTGGGAGACAAGGCTTCGGGAAGGCACCTCGATCCCCACAAAGACTGAAAAACAATTCTAATTGTGGCATGGTAGCTGTAGGGGCTCCATTTTATCCATCCACACTTGACCGTTGAGGATCACAACCACAAGTTTTGCCTAGATGGTGAGCTTTGCTGGTGTAAGTACAAGCAAGCACTAGCCCTGGCTGAGTCAGCATAGTTGGCATCTTCAAGTTTCACAAGTGCTCAGGTGAAGGCCGTGCTTCTTGCACATGAGAGGCTGATAGATGAAAAGCTGCTGTCTCGCTGTGTTCATAGCAAAACCCAGAATGTCTCCCAACAGCAAGCTTTGGCTACTGCACTCCAGAACAAGATTTGCTTCACACACTGTTGTAGGGAGAAGGCCACTTCTACAGCCACCCTATTGTTTAACAAGAGCCACAGAGGTCTTGAGCAAGCTCTACAAGAAGCTTGCAGGGGTTCTGAGGGTATCACCTATGCAGTATGAGAATTTTCAAGTTTTGCCCTTCTTCTGGAAAGACTAGTCTGCATTCTGGGCAAATTTCATGCCAATTGATCATTGCAATAGTAACAAAAATGTGTAGAAACCTTCAACGTTGTTTTTCTCTTTTGTCAATCTAAGGCTGTTTTACTGCTTGCGCAAAACATTCTTGTACTTAATTTGACTCAATCTTGGACAAATTTCGCAGGAACATGCACTAGGATTTTTAGCACACAAGTATTAAGCTTTATCTTAGTATGTAACAGTTTTGGTCATGTGCAATACAGCAAACCAATCATAAATCTTCTCGATAACAGTGGTCAAGGTTAGCTATTTTTTCTTTAAGTAATAGAGTGAAAAGGAAGTTGTTTTTTTAGCTTATTTGCAATGGATCATCTATAAAGAGCAGTATAGGCTATTTTATAGCGCCCTCCTAGGCCTATTGTGAAGCCTAAACCTTGCACAAAGACCATACCTTTCCCGCTTCAAAAATATTTTCGATAATAATATATTAAACACTATATTCTGCATAAATTTAATCTAGCTAGCAGTATTAAAAAAACTGTGTCTCAGAGGCTTATCTCCATTTAAAGACAATACAGTGTGTTATTAGATGCGCTATTTGGAATATTTTTTCTAGGACCACCTCAGTGTTCAGTCAGCAATTAACTATGTACTAAAACTGAGCTTTATGCAAGTTCGTCATCTGTGTGCAGTGCTGCACAACATTTCTCGCGCATAGTATGGGTCTTTATGTAAAACCTGTTTAGTGCGAAAAAGTAGTCCCGTGGCAGTACATGCTTCATACGTAACTTGTTTTGATGGTGGCAATACGTGGTGTTGGCTATATTGATTCAATGCTAATGCATTACCATCAACAGTCATGAGATGGGGTCTGCTGCAATTTTTTCATTGCTTGAAGTGGTCTGTTGTCATTGACAGGCTAGTATATTGTTAAAACAGGTATCATTATAAGCGGGTTTGACTTTGGAAGGCCCTTCAGAAGGGAAGGGGGGGCCCCCCTTCCCTACATTTGTTGTAGCGCAGACAGAGGAGTAGTGCAGATGACTGCCATGTTCTTTCTTCGGGCAGTTAGATAGGGCGAGGGAATTATTAGAAGCTTTTCTTATCAGGAAGAAGGGTCAACTTGTGTTAGTGGCACATCTAGTATGTTGTTTTCCTCGAAAATCTGCCTTTTTGAGAGGCAGATTTCGTGATTCTGTGTTTCTACGTCACGCATTTTCTGCACTGCACATGGGTGGAAGTTTTCTTTGTTCTTGTGTCTGTCTTCTAATCAGCAGTTGGTAGTTTGCCGTTCTCTGTCTCTTTTTTTCCTTTTCCCCTGCTTCATGTTCCACTACTTTGTGCCAGAACGATATGTTTAGTATGCCCAAGCACCAACTTGCCCAAAAGCAAGTTCTGTCGCAGTTATATAGGAGTGCCATTGAGGTCATCACGGGTGTTGCAGTTGCCAGAGCGGTTATTTGTGGAGCTTGCACGAGACCTGTATGATGAGGTGGACCGGCGAGAGTGCGAGGCCGTGTGGCTCGGGGGTGGGGCCAGCCTGGTGGGGGCCGACAGACAGGCCGTGCCCTTCCTGCCCGTCAGTCCCGAGCTGTCCTCCACCAGAAACCAGGTCAGTGCTGCACTCTCTTGGCTTGTTGGTGGCATTGAGGCCTCGCATACATCTCTCAAGGGATCTTTTGCACTACTGCCTTCAAAGCCTTGCCAGCCAGCTCGGATGTTTTTGCCCCACAAACAGCAGGACTGCCTTATATTAGTGCAAAGGATAGTCTCAGTACTTGACGGATCAGGCCTGCAGAAAGGTGCCATCGTATGAGATGTCAAGATAACCAACCTTGCTGTGCAGTTCCATACCTTGATGCATGGTCTCAACAGAGCCACAGTTAATGTGGTCAGTTGTAACACGACTGCCTTGGTTTAAAGGGCCCCTAAACCACCCAGAAGTCGAAATTTAGTTGTGGTGTTGCAGTTGTGCACGAGTCTACAACGAACACATAGCCGCGATAATTTTTCGAAATGGTGCCGTAATAGCGGAGTTACACGCGTTTGATGATCGAAAAACGGCCCTCGCTCATTTCGCTCTGTCCTTCGCTTCTCTCCTCGTCGGCTGGTCTCCCCTCCTCGCCGAGTGCTGCTCGAAATGTCACGTGACATACGTCATCGCCAACGCGCTTCTCAAAACGCCTACTTCCGGTTAAGGCACGTCCACGCTAGCCATGCTAGCGGCCTCCTGTCTGCCGCGCGAGAGGTGTCCAAAGTAGACGGCAATTCGGCCGGCACACCGCCCGCTGCACCATCAACGGGCGAATCGACAACCGCGAAGCTGCTCGCCTCCGCCACCGGCAACGAAAACATTGGCTGCTGCTGAGTGCACGGCTACCCACGGGAGACGACTGGCTCGGCTGTGCTCGCATCGCAGCCGACGGCGCCGCTAATATCAGCGTATTTTTCTTCTTTGTGTACAATTATTGCGAAGAGCGATAACAACGATAAGAAAATATTGCGGCTTGTAAGCGTCGGTAATTCATTTCGAAGCACCGTCCGCTTTAGCTTTGAAGGGAACCGGAAAAGGCCTAGCGACGATATGGGCGCCGTCGAGCGATCAGCGGCGGTGAGGCTGCCGCACAAATGAGTCCCGGTATCATCCTCTCTACGTACGGCAAGGAAATCTCGCCGCCCGCGAGCAAAACCGCTGTCGAACGGCGGCCCGCGAATGGCAAACGGCGTGTGGCGAGTTAGCGTGCCGGTAACGTGGACGTGGACTCGGCGCTTCTCGGCTACCCGATGTTGCTTCGGTGCTGGCGCGTGTTATGCGAAGCGTGCCGCTATAGACCCAGTGTTGCGCGCACGTCTGGAAAGACCAACACTGTCGCACTCTATTCGCGCATCTAATCAGACCGCTAAGCATGACTGTGTTTTAACACGAGCGATTTGACACTTGCGTTGCGGGCTGTAAATACCGATGCGCAAGCGCGCACAAGCGAGCAACACGGCGAGGACGAGCAGGGAGCGCGCGTACCTGCTAGCAGACAAACCGGAAGTCGTAGGTTCTTGTTCGACCGATGGACATCGTTTCCACCGTTGACATCAGCAGATTCCCCCTGCTGACGTCGTGACGACCGCTGGGGTTCCGGAAAGGCGAGGGGAGGAGGACGGCATTGTTTTTTTGGTTTTGTGGCGCGCCCTCGGCGCGTAGCGCTGCAGCGTTTGGCATCGTTGGTCGTGATTGCATTCTGAACTCGACGCGCGTGTTTACTTGAAATGTTCAAAAAATATCTGAGGTGGTTTAGGGGCCCTTTAAGTGAAGACCACAACAATTCTTTTTTCAATAAACAATTGCTATACAAAGATAAATGTACAGAAGAAGCCATTTGAGGTAATGAAGGTTTGTTAATTTAGCAGACTTTCGTACTGCAGACCCTCATTTTATGCTGGTTGTCAAGATAACAATGCATAAGCACCATTAAAAAAAGGAGCCGCAGTAGGGTAGTGATATGCACTCCGATACCATTCCTAAAACAGATGCTCAAGCAAAGTACAAGTCTGATCAAACTGGTCTAGATTGTACTGTAAAATAAATGAGGAAATGAATTAATTCATTAATTAAGTTAAATTTTTAGAGCTTACGTTTCTAAATTTTTCTAAATTCAACTAAGTTTTAAATAACTCCAAAGTGCACACAGAGCTGATGTTTTCGTTCATCCTCAAAAGGACATGTCCGTAAAATTCGAGGATGGTCATTGGCATAAGGGCTTCATCGAAATGGCACAGGACTGAGCTTGTTGTGAGGATCTGCGTTAGGCTCTGTAAGGGACACAAAGGGAATGCCAAGGGGGGGCTGCAATACTCGCATGTGAGTTGACAGAACTATGAGACTAGGCCAAGGAAAGTGGCACGGCTGAGGGAATGTGGCATTGCCTTCTCACCACCCACACAGGCTCGCCAGAAGCTTGCGCGGCTGACGGCTCGGGAATTTGCCACCCTGCTCATTGACGTCCTGTCAGAGGCCAAGCGACGACACCTGGGGGCCAAGCAGCCCGGTTTGTGACATTATTTCCATCTTGCCACTGTTTTTATGTAATGCCAGCTTCTGTGTTTTACACCTGGAGCTGTCATAAGAGCTCTTAATTTAATTTTAGTGACATTGAAAGACAGTGAAGTAAAACATTAATCCTAGCTAAGTTGATAAGCTTTACATTCTAGGATGTAAAGTTCGGGTGTGATAATATTTGTCAGACTTCACAGTGGCACATGACACACATAATTATTTACCTTGAGCGAAAGTTTTTTCCTTGTGTGTGCGTCCGTGTGTGTCTGTGTGTGTGGGGGGGGGGTAAAAATTTATGGAATTTTGAAGCTTGACCTTATTATTCCTGTACATACAGCACCCCCACGATATCTGGGATTAAGGCAGATAATTGATCAAAAATGCAAGAAATGCACTGGGTTCTGAAGCTTGGCAAAATTTATTCTCACAACATTTGTAGTGAACAAAGCTGAGCGAAAATTGGGACAAAGACAAGACTGCACTAGATAGTACTGCACAGTCTCCAAACTTGTGCTTGACATTTTGAATCTCCCCAACAATGTTCACTGCTAATGAAACTTATGCAAGATCTTTTTTTTTCCTGAGAAAGAAACACACAGTTCTTGAAAAAAACATAAAATATGCAACCCCAGCATATGTTCATGCAGTTAATATGTGAGTAAAATTTGAAAATGAGTATTCTGCTCCCAGATAACATTTGTCAGACATCACAGTGGCACATGACACACGTAGGCTACCATGACAGGCAAAAATAAAATGCGAAATGTGGCCTCAACCATCACGAAACGTCAAGAACATTTAAACCTCTATATAACGAAGTCGGTAAAATAGGCACTTTACTTCAATATATTGAAATTTTGTTATATAGAAATTCAACCTTTTATGCAAATAAGTTCAGTCACCGACTGGTTTTTCTTACACAGTAGGGGCGGTAAAAATTTCCGAATTATTGGTGAATAGCAAAAACTGAATTTTAAGGGGGAAGAAAATGTTGTTGTTGTGTTGAATTTGAGAGTTGGCGACCAAAGATACGGTTTCATGCCATGTTGACGATATCTTCACATCGGTGGTACGAAGCGAAGCCTTCATGCCTACTGGCTGACAGTGTCGCCTGCAGTGGGGCGACGCAATCAGTGGACTGGCCTCTACACAGTCAGACCAACACTGCATCAAAATTCATCAGATGCCACAATGAAAGCTTCACCGACAGTGAGGTGATGGCTCACTGTCAGCAATCTTTGAAGATTGAGGCTTACAGCATATTCAAGTGTCAACACTTTCTGAGATCAACCTTTGTGGCCTCGTACTCGGGGGCAAGGACAGCAACCTGGGCCTTGTTGTCGCAGTCTTCAGAGCAAACTTGCACAGCAATGCAGGACGTGTGTCATTTATCGAATACTGTTATCCTGTGGGAAAAGTTACATTGGGCAAACTGGCAGATGCGTAAATGAGCAGCTGAGAGAGCACTCTAACAAAGTGAACAAAGTGTTGCTAGATGGTTTTCTTAGTCCTTCATTTTCACAAGTGCGGTTGTGTTCCTCACCTTAAAGATGCAGTTATTCTCGTAAAAACAAATGTGAATCGACCTGTCTAATCACTGAAAGCGCTCACATTGAGGCACACGGCAAAGAATGTGTGAGCAAGCCGTCCTTGTCACTGTCAAAGAAAGTAGTGGATTTTTTATGCATGCATTAGCGATTGCAGTGATTGGCTGCATTGTTTCCCATGTTTGAACTGTTGACATCGATTATGTTATCACTGCGAGTGGGTCACTTGTCCGTGACGTAAAGTGTGGAAGGTATAAGTGCTGTCTGTGGGTCTTGTTCTTCTTTGCGTCCATGTATTAGTTGCGCAACACCAAAAAAACCTTCATGATGTACCAACAAGCCCAAATATGAACACTCCAGCTGGGGCACTACACCAGTGCTTCTGTCCTAATTCTGCCCATGCAATCAACCACTTTCATCATACGAGGGTCATCCACAAAATAAAAGACCGTTTAGTTATACAGAATCAAAAACACAATATTTACTTTAAAAAAAAAACAAATCTGTTACATACTGACACGTGTTCATGTTTATCTTTCACCGGCTGTTAAACATTATCACTAGGCGCAGGACGCGCCTGCATGTATCGGAAGTTTCTCGAACAGTTATCGATGCTTCTATTCGTTGTCTCTTGTCACCGACGCTCATGTAATCTGATTGTATGAGTGACGCGAATTGTTTAGAACTTTCTGGAAGACACGTGGGTACCAGGGATCAATCTGAAACCTTCAATGACTCATGTATGAAATCCGACGCGTTTCGCCGCTGATCAGATTTTCGACGATCGCCGACTGTGTTCGCCGCTATCGTTATGCTTCGAGTGTAGCTTGCTTTTGTGGGCACAGGTTCGCCCAATAAACAACCAGTTTCGTCGTACACAGTTTTACAACTGTTTTCTTCACTGTCACTACTACGTGACATCTGGTGGAGGTGTGGGGTATTGCGTTGTGCGATGAAAGCGTTATCGACTTGGACCTTAAGTCGATGACTGCACCGTGTTGGTTTAGAAAGTCCATGCCTAGGATGACATCCCTGGAGCAGTGCTGCAGGATTATGAAGCTCACCGGGTAAGTGCAGCCATCACTGACTTTCCTCCGCCCGCCGACAAGAAGGCAGTGCGTAGATTTCTTGGACTGTGTGCCTATTACAGGTGCTTCATCAAGGGCTTTTCACGGATTGCCGAGCCATTGAAATACCTTACGAAGGCTGACATCGAGTTCAAGTGGGAGACGCTGCAAGTAGAAGCAGATAGATCGCCGCTGATCAGATTTTCGATGATCGCCAACTGTGTTCGCCGCTATCGTTATGCTTCGAATGTAGCTTGCTTTTGTGGGCACAGGTTCGCCCAATAAACAACCAGTTTCGTCGTACACAGTTTTACAACTGTTTTCTTCACTGTCACTACTACGTGACATCTGGTGGAGGTGCGGGGTATCGCGTTGTGCGATGAAAGCGTTATCGACTTGGACCTTAAGTCGATGACTGCACCGTGTTGGTTTAGAAAGTCCATGCCTAGGATGACATCCCTGGAGCAGTGCTGCAGGATTATGAAGCTCGCCGGGTAAGTGCAGCCATCACTGACTTTCCTCCGCCCGCCGACAAGAAGGCAGTGCGTAGATTTCTTGGACTGTGTGCCTATTACAGGTGCTTCATCAAGGGCTTTTCACAGATTGCCGAGCCATTGACATACCTTACGAAGGCTGACATCGAGTTCAAGTGGGAGACGCTGCAAGTAGAAGCATTTGAAGAACTGAAGTGACTCCTGCAGTCGCCACCAATACTTGCGCATTTCGACGAAAACGCCGATACCGAAGTCCACACCGACGCAAGCAGCGGAGGACTCGGCGCCGTGCTTGTGCAGAGGACTGACGGACTAGAAATGGTTGTAAGTTATGCTAGCTGGTCGCTGTCGAAGGCGGAAGCAAATTATTCCACAACAGAAAAGGAGTGCCTCGCCATCATCTGGGCTACATCAAAGTTTCGCCCCTACCTCTATGGTAAGCCCTTCAAAGTTGTGAGCGACCACCACGCCTTGTGTTGGCTAGCTAACTTGAAGGATCCTTCAGGTCGCTTAGCACGATGGAGTCTGAGACTTCAAGCATTCGACATCACCGTCGTTTACAAGTCCGGGCGAAAGGTGCCCCAGAAGTCCTCATCACCGACAGAGGTACGGCCTTCACGGCTGAACTAACTCAAGCCATCCTGCGTTACAGCCACCGCCTACCACCCCCAGACAAATGGCCTCACCGAGCGCCTAAATAATACTATCGCCGACATGCTGGCAATGTACGTCGACGTCGAACACAAGACGTGGGATGCCATCCTTCCATACGTGACCTTCGCATACAACACGGCCGTGCAAGAAACGACGCACACGGCGCCATTCAACCTGGTCTACGGAAGGAAACCGGCAACGACGCTTGACGCCATGCTACCGGATGCCACCGACGAAGAAAATCTCGACGTTGCCACCTATATGCAGCGTGTCGAAGAAGGTCGACAGCTTGCCCGCCTGCGCATCAAGAACCAGCAGAGAACCGACAGCCAACGCTACAATCTTCGACGACGCTACTTTGAGTACCAGCCCGGCGACAGTGTTTGGGTCTGGACTCCGATACGCCGACGAGTACTTAGCGAGAAACTCTTACATCGCTATTTCGGACCATATAAGATCATCCGACGTATTGGTGCACTGGACTATGAGGTCGTGCCAGATGGCATTTCGCAATCACAGCGGCGCCGCGCACGACCTGAAGTCATCCACGTGGTGCGTCTTAAGCCTTTCTACTCCCGCTGACGAACTTAGGTCCTTTGTTGCTTTTATTTTTCTTCCCTTTCTGTACATGTGGTTTTGTTTTCGCTTTCGTGTTTGTAGCATCGAGACGATGCTATTTAAGGGGAGGGTATTGACACGTATGCATGTTTATCTTTCACCGGTGGCCGCTTTCCACCGGCTAACAAAGGTTAAACGTTATCGCTCGGCGCAGGACGCGCCTGCATTGGAAGCTTCTCGAACGTTATCGTGCTTCTATCCGTCGTCTGTGGTCACCGACGCTCAGGTAATCTGATTGTATGAGCGACGCGAATTGTCTAGAACTTTCTGGAAGACACGCGGGCACCAGGGACTAATCTAGAACCTTCGACGACTCGCGTATAAAAGCCGACGCGTTTCGCCGCTGGTCAGATTTTCAACGATCACCGTCTGTGTTCGCCGCTATCTTTGTGCTTCAAGTGTAGCTTGCTTTTGTGGGCACAAGTTCGCCCAATAAATAATCAGTTTCGTCATACACAGTTTTAGGACTGTTTTCTTCACTGTCACTACTGCGTGACAATACATACTTTCTCTTTTGAGGGTCAGCTGGCTTCCGTAACAGCTGTGCTCGTAACGCTGTGAGTGGAAGTTGCAAGAAGTCGCCCTTGTGCAGTTGGTGTAATGGTCTAAAACTCTAAATGAACTGCGTGATTGCAAATCCCGCCGACTGTGAGGTAAGGAGTGTGTTATTTGATATCTGGATGCTCAAAATGTGAAACTGTCAGAAATTTACCGGCAGCTGAAAGCAGTATATAGTTATAATGTAATGAACGAAATAAATGTAAGAAAATTGTGTGAAATGTTCAACAATGGATGAACAAATGTTCACGATTGCATGACTATCTATAACAAAGGAAGGAGGCGTCCCTGAGGTATAAATACAGCATCGGTTCACAATGAACCAGAAAGAGCAACAGAATATAAATATTTAGGATTAATATTTACCCCAGACTTGAGGTAGAACACACATCAATGAAGTCTGTGGCAGGGCAAATGCTCTGTGGGGCCTCAGGCGAAGATTGTATTGTGCAACTCCTGAAGTGAAAAACCTGGCATGTAAGATAACTAATATGGCCAAATATTGAATATGCTAAGATAGTATGGGACCCTCACACAGCTACTAACCGTCACTAATTGGACAGAGTTCAGCGACTGGCTTCCAGGTTCGTATTTAACAAATGTTAGCGTGCACTCTCCTACTGAACTATGCAGTCGTGCAAACCTTTCCGCTTTAGAACTAAGGACTAAGTTTTATCGATTAATATTTTTATTTCTAATTATTCAAGATCAGGTTAAAATTAATTTATCTGAATGCTGTGTAATTTCACCAGATTAACGCTTCAGACACGGTCACAGTTTATACATACAGCCGCCAGTTGCACGGAATGATACATTCAAATATAGCTTTTTTTCCCAGGGCGATTAAAGAATGGAATGAATTACCAAATTCAGTCGTGATACCTTCCTTCGTCAGTGCTTTTACGGCTGCTTTAGAGACTCTTATCTTCTCTGATATGAATGCATCTTAGCATGTATTCCTGTTTCTGATGTGCATAAAGCAAATGTGTTTTGTCTTTGTTCACCGCATGTCACTTTATTTTATAAGTAAACAAACGACAAAACTCGACCTGGCATAATGAACTGGCTGCAGAAGAGTATAACACAAGAATTCTGAAGCTCGTGACCAGATACGACATATGTTTAAATGTATGAGGTGATTATGTAGAGAAGTGCAGCAGGCTTCATGTAGGTAACATAATTGTGTTTTCCAATAAATATTGTGCTTTTATTGCGATAGCAATTATATGGACACTCCAAGTGAATTTCTGCCATCAGCGTCGCTGTGAGTTTCCATATAAAGTTCAGGGGCGATAATATCATTGCCGCGTGCCCTAGGCTGTATGTGCAAGTGAAAGCACACGAGGGACGAGCGCTTTCACGGAGAGCGAACACCATGTTTTTCATCGTGCGAAAGGCCGTGGGGGGATGGGACGTAGGGAGGGAGGCGAGATTTAGCTGCAGCACCAAATGCGACCGGGCGCAAGTCAAACTGGCGACTCAATCTTCCACGCGAAAGGAGGAAAGCGGGAGGGGGTGTGGCTTCTACTCCGCCAGCAACTGCGCACTTGTACTTTGCGTGGCTGCCGGCTGTCGCATGCACCGTATCTTGGAAGCGATCTCCACACAGCTCGTACCTTTGTATGCGCTGTGCTTTCGCCACTCAATTGCCGTTGAAGCGATAGACTGCATGATCCTTTGCTCGCTGCTGCTGCCACGCATGCTCACGCCAGCGTTTTGACAGTGGTTGTCTTCGGTCATCGAGTGTGATCTATTCATGTTTGCTTGTGCGCGCTGACACCGTGCTGGTTAATTCAGTTAGTAGACAAATGTGTGCAAGTTTATGCAGCCGATAAATTGCTATCCTTACTCCGTATAGCTCTCTACTAATTTGCTATCGCAACTGATGCTTCGCCTTTCGGGCGAAAGTGCGACTTTCTTATTTTCTATCACCAAACGGTCTTTATTTTCTCGATGACCCTCGTACAGGACGTTATTTCTTTGTTTCTTTTTTTATTGCAATAGCAATTATATGGACACTTCAACCGGATTTCTGCCGTCGGCATCGGCAGTGCAGCACTACAGGTGTGTCCCTTCGCACGCGCTGCCCACGGGAAGCACTTCTCATCAACACCACCGTTTCACACGCGCCTTCTCGTGGTCATCGAGTGTCTCTTCATGTCGGTCTACTTATGCCGCAGCACACCTCCTTACTTAATCAGCTCATGTTTACTACAATTCATATTGCTACCAAAGCCACTCACCTTACTTCGTATGACATTGCTGTGTTGCTATCGCATTCATTGCTTCGCACTTAGGGCGAAACTGTGACATTTTTTTTTAGGTAGCCGCTACATTAATGCTAGCGTTTCGATTGGTTTCATGCAACAAATCAGTGGCATTTACAGTGATTTTTGATGACTTCGACTTGGCAGTCTGCTTACTGCTAAACATGACTATGCTGACGGCAACATGCTGCAAACAATTGAAGATAAATTTTTCAATTGCTAAAGAGTTAAACTTATAGGGCCCCTAAACCACCTCAGATATTTTTTCAACATTTCAAGTAAACGCGCATCGAGTTCAGAATGCCGTCACGATCAACGATGCGAACCGCTGTAGCACTACGCGCCGCGGGAGCACCACAAAATCAAAAAAACAATGCCGTCCTCCTCCCCACGCCTTTTCGGTATCCCCAGCGGTTGTCACGATGTCAGCAGGGGGAATCTGGTGATGTCAACTGCGGAAACGATGTCCATTGGTTGAACAAGAACCTACGACTTCCGGTTAGTCTGCTAGCAGGTACGCGTGCTTTCTGTTCCTCCTCGTCGAGTTGCTCGTTTGTGCGCCCTTGCGAATCGGTAATTACAGCCCGCAATGCAAGTGCCAAATGGCTCGCGTTCCAACACAGTCGTGCTTAGCGGTCTGATTAGCTGCGTGAACAGTGTGACAGTGTTGGCCTTTCCGGACGTGCGTGCAACACAGGATTTATAGTGGTATGCTTCGCATAACACGGGCTGGCACCGCAGCAACAGCGGGTAGCCGAGAAGCGCTGAGTCCATGTTACCGGCACAGTAACTCGTCGCATGTAGTTTGCCATTCGCGGGCCGCTGTTCTACAGCGGTTTTTGCTCGCGAACGGCGAGATTTCCTTGCCGTACGTAGAGAGGATGAGACCGGTGCTCATTTGTGCGGCAGCCTCACCGCCGCCGATCGCTCGACGGCGCCGATATCATCGCTATGCCTTATCTGGTTCCCTTCAAAGCTAAAACGGACGGCGCTTCGAAATGAAATACCGAAGCTCACAAGCCGCAATATTTTCTTATCGTTGTTATCGCTCTTCGCAATAATTGTACAGAAGAAAATACGCTGATATTAGCGGCGCCGTCGGCTGCGATGCGAGCACAGCCGAGCCCGTCGTCTCCCGGCGCGTGCGCTGCAGCTGAGCTGCAGTCGATGTTTGTTGCCGGTGGCGAAGGCGCGCAGCTTCGCGGTCGTCGATTGGCCCATTCATCGTGCAGCGGGCGGGGCGCCAGCCGAACTGTCGTCTACTTTGGACACCTCTCGCGCGGCAGACGTTCTACGGCACTGGTGGCCGGTTTGCCGTCGGTATATGTGCCGCTAGTGTGGACATGCCTTAACCGCAAGTTGGCAGTGTTTTGAGAAGCGCATTGGCGATGACGTATTTCACGTGACCTTTCGAGAAGCACTCGGCGAGGAGGGGAGAGCAGCCGATGAGAGTAGCGAAGGAAAGAGCGAAAAGAGCGAGGGCCGTTTTTCGATCATCAAACGTGTGTAACTCCGCTATTACGGCACCATTTCGAAAAATTCTTGCGGCTACGTGTTTGTTGTAGGCTCGTGCACAACTGCAACACTACAACTAAATTTCGACCTCTGGGTGGTTTAGGGGCCCTTTAAGGATTGAAAATCTGCAGAATATAACAATTGAAAGTAAATAATCATTACAGATCACGTAAATGAAAACAAGAAATAATGGAACCTATTTCAGGTTGCTGCTGAGAGCATATAGTTGCTTGCATCTACATAGAAAGGTTTGCTTTCTTTGAAAACATGATGCAGGATAGCTGGAACACCCTGTCTAAATGTGGTTTTAACACACGACAGGGACAGCTTCTGTGGCACAAAGGAATTGCCCGAGGAATTTATTCTTCACATATGAGGTCCACGAGATAGACGGGAGCGCCACCTATCTGCGAAGATGAGATGCACTTCCATCTAATAAACTCAACCATTTTTGTGTGTCCAGGCTGGGAAGAGCATCGGCTAAGTGATGACGAACCCCTCTACGACAGTGTTGCATCCGATGAAGACAACAACGCTGTAAGTACCATTTGTTAGAATTGTTGCAGTGCTTATACAACTAGACGGAGCAGCTTATGAATGTGTAGCAGGCTCTCAAACACAAGAGTAACGAATCGCCAACATTTGTAGCAGTCATTATGTGTAGCACATGTACTGCTGATGCAGCCTCTGTTTTTTAAGACAGACGGGTTTGGTGTATCTGGGATCTGGGTACCATGTAACCATTTCCAAAATGAAACGGTCGGTTAGGTGAATTGTAGATGTTGTGCGAACATGGAAATGGTATCAAATGATTCTTTGCCATGCTGAGAACATGTAGCAATAGTTGGCAACTAAGGATATAATCAAATAAGATTATAATTAAACTGAGATGGGATGTGAATGCTTTTGTCACCCTTTGCTGTGACGCTGCAAAGTGTCATCTAATTTAACTGCTGCACCCTCCACCGGATGGCGTGAGGTGCCTGACTATAGGACGGAGGAGAAGCAGGGAGAGTGGTGAGCCACTGGTTGGGCATGTGCGTCACCCAAGCCTTGGCCGTGTGTTTTGAAGAAGCCATAATCAATCGGGGCTAATAGGCCATATGCCTCGTGGTAGCGTGGAAGAGCAAAAAAAAGCTGAGGCGATGGGTGCTTTCCAGAGTGTCAAACGCAGGAGAAATAAAGAACATTCAGAAGGAAATTCAGCACCTGATGGTCCTGGAGGCAAAGTCTAGACTTGACACATCTGGGAGTGACTACATTCAACCCATAGTCATCCAACTGTGTGAAGATGACACTGAAGAAAGCGACTCCGACTGCGAGCTGTCTGGCATTGAGCCGCTCGACTAAGCATAACAGCTTCTTATTAACGAAAGAACAGCCAATTAGGGCTACCAAAATTTTGCCACTGGGTACGCAACAGCCAACCATCCATCCCGTGACCAATAAAGTAAATAAGCAGTTCATTTGATGGCATACCGTATTTACTCAAATGTAACATGCACTTTTTTTTTGATAAGACGGGTCCAAAAATTGCATGCGCGTTAGAATCGAGTACGACCCTAAATCTGCATTACCGTATCGCCATCGGCATTTCAAAATGGCCACCTCGTACACGCTGCCGTAGCTTCCTCCATGTGCTGTAGTACGTGTGCTTAGGCTTAGTACGTCTGCTTAGTACGTCTGCTTAGTACGTGTGCTTAGTCTTCCCATTTTCTGTGTTTGCACTATCAGCATGAAGTGCCAAGTTCGTCATGATGCCGCATTTAAATGGAAAGTGATCATGTGTGTGGAGACAGACAGAAATCGGGCTGAGTCACGGGCGTTCTGAGAACCCGAAACTTGTGTGCGGGACTGGTGCAAACTGAAGGAGAGGATTTTTGCTACCAAAGCAACGCGGAAGGGTTTCAATGGACCGAAGCAGGACGTATTCTGCGACAATCTACTTCGGCGATACGATCGCCTTGGCCCTTTCTTAAAAGCGATCTGCGACGGGGAGAGAGTCCGCTGCGCACTGCTTTCATCGCTTATAGTTCACGTTGAAGCGAGAGGCATGCTAGTACGAAGGTCAATTCGCACGCGACTGCTGCCACGCTTCGTCACTCCAGCGTTTTGACAGCAAGTTTCCACGGTCATCGAGCAAGACGTGTTCGTGTTTGCTTGTGCACGCTTGACACCGTGCTTGTCAATTTAGTTAGTAAGCGAATGTTTACAAGTTTATATGGCCGATAAAACTACTATCCTTACTTCATATAGCTGTCTAGTAATTTGCTATCGCAATCGATGCTTCGCCTTCTGGGCGAAACTGCGACTTTCTTTTATTCATCGCAACTTTAGTACATTAGGAGTAAATCTTTGTTTTTCCAAATGAAACAAAGTTGTATTTCTGTATTAAAACATGAGGTGCACGGTACTGTAAAGGATCTTTTTTTTCTCTCTCTTTTGGTCACGGAAAACGGGTGCGCGTTACAATCAAGGGCGCGCTAGAATCGAGTAAATACTTTATTCCTTTTAATCGAAGCTCAATTCTGATAAGCAACATACTGCACACATCGTGCTCACTTTAAGAGCTGGCATGGAAACATGCTTAAATGCTGGCAAATCTGAATGAAAACAGAATTGTTAACCCTGTTTAACTTTGTCGGGTCTAAAATGCTCATTCGGGTAGCCATTGTCGAGCTTGACGGTACCCGTGGTGAAATAGCAGTAGTCAGGGCATGCTTGAAAGGCACTGTTAGCAGTCTGCACTTCAAATCGCAGTCATGTCATAGCTAATGTTGGTGAAATAGCAGAAGTCAACGCGAAGTTGACAGCCACTGTTAGCACCTTGCACACCAAAGCACATTCATATGATTGCATTGATGATTGCATTGTTTATATTGGTTATCTGGCTCAGACAAGTAATGCAAATAAAAGAACAAATATAAAACATCATTAGCTTAGTGAGGCCCAGAATACTCATTCGGGTAGCCATTGTCGAGCTTGACGGTACCCGTGGTGAAGTGACAGTAGTCAGGGCAAGCTTGAAAGGCACCGTTAGCAGTCTACACTTCAAATTGCAGCTAATGTTGGGGAAGTAGCAGTTGTCAACACAAAATTGACAGCCACTGTTAGCAGCTTGTCCGCCAAACCACATTAATGGGGTTGCATTGTTTATTTTGGTTATCTGGCTCGGACAAATAATGCGAATAAGTGAACAAATATAAAATATCATTAGCTTAGTGAGGCGCTAAATGCTCATTTGGGCAGCCATTGTCGAGATAACAGTAGTCGGGGCACGCTTGAAAGGCACACTTAGCAGTCTGCACTCTAAATCGTAGCCAATGTTTAATTCATTCATCTGACTCTGGCAAGTAATGTGAATGCAAGCATAATTATTAACCTGAATAACTTTGCTAGCATTTTTTTGTCATTTTTTTATACCGAAAAGTGCTCAGTAAAGTTGAATGTGTTTTAGTGAGGCACATTGTTAATTGCACAAGTCGTAGGCAAAATGACGGCCAGATTCAGACATTGAAATTGGTAAAGTAATAAATGGTGAAAGTTGTAAAAGCTCTTAGAGCACTGCTTTGCTGGACTCCATTGACTGACTTGATTGACTTTGTAGTGATGAAAGCATCAAGACATGAAATGACAACCTGCTGCACAATGTTATAAACGTGCACCACCATATGTGATGGGCAGCGAAACCATCTGTTTACTAATACTGGAAGCGTGAAAAAAAGCAACAACATAGCAAGGTGTGGTTTTACAATATGGAACCCTTTCATGTGCACTTCTGGCTAGCTGCCGCATGCACTGATGCATAAACACATTAACAGGGGTAAGAGGTGAAGTTACTGTGCAAGCCACTTGATGCTTTTAACATAATGTATCTGTCAACTTTTCTGTTGTCATAGCTGATAGACCTTTCTTTACTGCAAGTTGGTGAATCACATTGTGGCAACAACACAAGAAGCAAGGACAGAATAGTAGTATAAAACACAGCAAGATGACAGATTGAAAAGACAAGGCAGATGAGAGAGAAGGGATTTAACGAGATCGAAGAGGCCAGCCCTGCTATTCACAGGACTTGGTGCTTTGAATGAGACCAATTAATGAACTTGTGAAGAAAGACGTGGCTGAAAGCATACTTACAAAAACAGATGCAAAAATAAAAGGACAGAAATAATAATAAACACGAACATGCATGGAAGCGCTCATATATTCACACACATGCATGCAAACGCGAGCACAAAAATTAAGATCTAAAATATTAAAAAATGAAAATAAAAATTATACGAAAACACGCATGAAAACATGCACGCACATTTACACACAGATGCGGGTAGAGGTATTAGGAGTCAGTTCTCCAGCTTGTGTTCCTTCGCTGTCATAGAAACTTTTAGTAGCACCATATCATGAGAATCGAAAAGCAGCACAGAGCTGTGCTGTAGGAAAACATGTCGAGTGCTGGCAGCACAACTTATGCGTGATTGTGTCACAGTAAGCAAAAAGTACTAAGCCACACAGCGACGCGAATTTATGCCAAGCTCCCTTGTAAAGGCATGAGTTTAGCAGTCATAATTTTATATTAGTACTGGGGCAATATTAGTACATTAAGAAAACAAGCACTGCTACCAAACACCTGACCGTTAATAATTCAATCACATTCACTCAAGCAGCACGTGTTAGTCACTCATTGTTATCATTGGTGGATAGCAATCAGTCGACACTGCTACACAACGCTCGAACGACGCTTCTAGACACTCGGCTATCTTATCGATTGCTGCCAACGATCGTTTGCGCACTGAGCTGACAGCAACGAATCTTTGCGTTGGAGGTTGCTTTCACAAATCTTTTCTGTTGAGACACTCGTAGGTTTGTTTCATCCGCATACACTTTTCTCATTTATCCTGAGAATGGTTGTGCTCCATCACTTCACCACGTTCGACAAGAAACACAGCGATATTGCGACACAGTACACGGACACACCCGCCGCTCCCAGTAAGGTACCAGACTTTGGCAAACTTCATTTTGGAGCAAAACAAAACACGTAGGATTGTTTGCAGCGGTGTGTTGCCGCGAGATCCTGTTTTCAGACGAAGCATAGCGCAGCGTCACCGATGCTTGCTGCAATCTTTTTTCACCAGATCACAGCTTGGAACAACCGCACGCAGCACAAATTGTGCATCGTAAGCTCGCAACAATATTTCTGGCATGATAGGCCGCCACAAACAATTTGGGAATACACTGTGACGAAGGGCAGGCACACACAGCCGACGCAAGTCGGCCCAGCTCGAAGCGTTGGCGGCCACGTTCTCCATCGCCTGGGTCACCGGTCGTCCAGCTCATGACATCAGTTTTGTGCATCTGCCTTTGAGAGGCAAATGCCGCTGACTTATAAAGTTATACCCGAGTGCGTTTGCCAACCTACTGCTACACCTGAAACTGTTTATGCTGTATCCTATGTCTAATCCTGTGTCTGTGGACCAGGCGAGCCGTTTCCTTAAAACGCTGCAACAGGAGTGGAAGATGCGCTTTGCTGCAAGGTGTTTTAGCCAGAAGAAAATAAAGTACAGTTAAGCCTCGATATAATGAAGTCGATAAAATTGGCACCTTACTTCTTTATATTGAAATTTTTCTACATTGAAGTTCAGGCTGACACTAAAAGGAGTACAGTCACCGACTGATTTTTCTTGCATGGAAGGGGCTGTAAGAAACGTCAGAGTAATCGGGCAGTCTGAAAAAATGAATTTCACTAAAGAAAAAATTAGTTACGTTAAAATTGTATGTCGACAACCAAAGTCATGATTTGATGCTTTGTCAACGAAGGTCTCTTCGCAGTAGCCATGCGACACTCGAAAAGCCTCACAGTCAAAACTCGCTACAGTAGAACCCCGCTGTTACGTTCCCGGGTGCTGCGTTTTCCCGGCTGTTACGTCGTTTCCGGCCGGTCCCGGCACAGCTCCCGTAGAACCCAATGCATTGGTAACCCCGCTGTTACGTCGCAACTGTGGGACCGTTCCCACATCATACGTTGCGAACTGCCACCCCGCGCCAGCCCGAGCGGCCATTTTGACTTTTCATGTCACTTGGCTGGGTTGCTTGACGATGGCATTGGCCGCCCTTAGTGCCGGGGTGACACTGCGTATTTTCGGTTTCCGCCAGCAAAAGTATGGCCCTTGAGATCCGTATTTGCTATCTAAAGATGGTGTCTATTACGCGTTGCGGCCCTAAAATTAGTTTTGGCTCATAGATGTTCCGTATGAAGTCCAAGGGCGATAACGCCGTCGCCGCGCACCGTATGCTGTATGTGCGAGTGCAAGCGTGTGAGGGAAGCCGACGACCACGTCTAAATCTCACATTCAAAAGAAAGAAAAGCAGGGAGGAAACGCGCCTTCTTCCGTTGCGGTCGAGGCACCGGCGAGGGAGCGAGGGGGGAGGGATAGCGGGCAGCGTTGTGCTCTGGCATCAACTGCGTACTACGCGGCGGCGCGCGGTCGCGCGGGCCGTATCTTGAAAGCGATCTACGTTGGGGGCAGAGTCTACGCAGTGTAGGTGCATTGAAGCGGTAGACAACAACATGAAGGTCACTTCGCTCGTTTCTGCAGCAGCGTTTAAATTCCTCACGCCAGCGTTTGACAGCGCGTGTCCGCGCTCATCGAATGTGATGTGTTCATGTTTGCCTGTGTGCGCTGACACCATGCTTGTTAATATACAGTATAGACCACTTATAACGTAACCGCTTATAGCGCAGGACCGGATATAGTACGGTCTTTCCCGACCATATAGCCACGTGAGACGAAATATCGGTTATAATGCGGCTTCCGCAGGAAAATCTCGTCAACAAGGGCGGCAGCGAGCACGTTTCTCAACAAGGTGCGTGTTCCCGGCCGGCGTATGCATTATTCAGTGGAATCAAACTCTCGTTTATTCGGGCTTATTTGGCCGCACATCAGTTAATTCGGACTACTTTCAGAGCTCGGTGAGCGAGGAGCGCCGCAAATGTGCGAGAAGCGCCGCAAAAGAACGGCGCTAGCGTCCAACCCAAACCAAGCAGCGGAGTCGCATCGCCACAGCCATCAGTTGAAATCGTACGTGGATGACAGCAACACGGGAACGCTTCGAGCCTATTTGTGTCTTTGAAGCCCCTATTTTTTCGTTTACCGCCGCGCATACCGCGTTGGCCGTGGGCTTTCGTAACTGTGTAGTCGTCATCCACGATCGCATCGATAACGGCCGCGGTTTTCATCAGTTGTTTGGTTTTGACTCGGTGCAAAGCTGTCGAGCTTGAAGAGCACCGACTACATCGCGATTATGCTTTCGCCAGCTCACTGGGGAAAACGTAATCGCGATGTGCGCGCGATAGTACAAAGCGCGTCTACATGCTTGGTCTACATGTTTTGCATATGTGCAGGGCTTGAAAATCGTTGTTTTGGTTATAGTGCAGTACCGCTTATAGTGCGGATATTCGCGACTCCGGCGACTTGCGTTATAAGCGGTCTACACTGTAGTTAATAAGCGAATGTTTACAAGTTTATACGGACTATTCTTATTTTGTATAGCTGCCTACTAATTAGCTATCGCAATCGATACTTCGGCTGTTGGGTGAAACTACGACTTTTTTTTCACAAGTAAGAATTAAAATAATATTGTGTGCAGTTCAACACTACTCCCATTTCTCAATTTTTCCTCTTTCCCGGCTCTTGCGTTTCCTGGCTCTGACGGTTTTTAGGTGGCGTAGCTCCTCTTAGTCTAACCTTGTCACGTCTCTGTTGTCCGGCGTATCTCCCGGCAGTAAACGGCAGTATCTCCCGTATCTATTGGCGCTGTCTATAATAGACAGCGCCAATAGATGGCGCTGTCTCATAGAAGTACATACAAACTGCAGTTCAGGGACGATATTCTAGATGGCGCTGTACACAATCTGTGTCGTCATCACCATTTCTCGTCTCATTTCCTAGATGGCGTTGGTCCAATAGAATTGTGTGCAATATGGCGCTTGTGTGAATCGACACTAGATAGCGCTGGAAGTGCCGCTGCTCTCCGATTGGCTGCTGCGCGGGGATGCGCGGGGAGCGAGCGCCTCTCTCATTTCTTGGATCGTCGCCGTACGTGTCGGATCGTTGGTGGAGCATGGACGATGCGCAGCGGCGGGCGCGGATGGCCGCTGCGGCTCGTGCTCGTCGGCAGGATCCCGCGGTGCGAGCTCGAAAAGTTGCCGCCAAGCGAGCGCGGCGCCTGGCAGATCCCGAGACGGTGCGCGCCAATGACGCCGCGGCGAAACGGGCACTGCGTTTAGCGGACCCCGGAATGCGAGAGTGGGAAGCGGCGGCTCAGCGAGCACGGCGCCTGGCGGATCTCGAGACAGTGCGCGCCAATGACGCCGCAGCGAAACGTGCACTGCGAGCAGCGGACCCCGAAAGGCGAGAGCGGGAAGCGGCGGCTAAGCGAGCGCGGCGCCGGGCAGACCCGGATGGTGCTCGTGCGCGGGAAGTGGTGACCAAGTGGCGGCAGCGGTCTCACATTCAAGGAGCCGACGCGCGGTTCGAGCGGGAATTTCTTGCTCATTCGTTTGGCCACAGTTGCGACGTGTGTGATCGACTTTGGTTCAATAATAACCTGACCGCGGTTTCTGGCATCAGGAACGAGCAGAATCGGGCCGCCGCCATCGCCGTGCTCCGCCGCGAGTTTCCCGGTGGCGAGAAGGCGCACAGTGATCTCCCTAGACCACCTTGCACCTACTACCGTGCGGGGGTCGTGCATAGACATTGTGTTTGCTAACATTCCCCTTAAAACGGTACTCGAACCCCTAGCTATGCACTTCTCCGACCACAAGTGCGTAATATATAAAGGTAACTTGTAATCTCAATAAAAGTTTTCTTCACCGTACCTCACGTGTTTGCATGATGATTTTATCGGGCGAACTTCTCGGAGGATTAACGGTATCACCTATAACCTCCGGAGCTTCGCCCACCTCACCATCATTCACCTCGTGGATATGCTGTGATATTTTTTTTCTTAGGGTCCTGTGAAAAACATATCAGCGGGGTTCTACTGCATCATAGTTGACCCGGGTTAAACATTTCAATGACTGGTTTACATGACAGGGGAGCTCTAGTTTGATCAAAATTATGCTGTGCTTGATTAGTCCATTCAAATACCTGACCTTTTCTAAGCATTTTTCACAACAGTTTGACCAAGTCACTATAATGATATAAGAACTTGGCATAGTACCATGCTAGTCCTAAAAAAGATTGCAGTGACTTGATGTCTTTTGGTGGGGTGCGCATTAACTATAGCTTTTATCTTACACTCAACAGGAGAAAGACCTTGAGAAGAAATTTTATGGCCCAAGAGAGTAAGCTCTTCTGCTAAAAAAAATACACATTTCTTATCTTTATTGATTTTATTTATTTATTTATTTATTTATTTATTTATTTATTTATTTATTTATTTATTCATTCATTTATTTATTTACTTAGAAACATACTACTGCACTCCGAAGACCAATCAGGGCGGGAGAAAAATTGAACATAGTGAACGAAACTGTACAAGATATAAAACATAAGCATTACCACTCAAAGACAACCATTGGACTAAGAAATATGATTAAAATATGTTGGAGACAAAAATTGCACTACTCTGCAAAATCACTTTTATGCGCACAAAGAAAAAGTTGTCGCAGTTTCACCTGAAAGGCGAAGCATCAGTTGCGATAGCAAATTTGTAGAGAGCTATACGGGGTAATGATACTAGCTTTATCAGCTGTATAAACTTTTTACGACATGCTGCAGCACCGGCAACACGCAGAACTGTTGTCGACGCCGTTGGCGTTTTGCCCACGTTCGCACAAAATGCGTGCGGCGTTGGTGACTGTTGCCGGAGCCTCTGATATAAATAGGCACTTGGTGCCGCAGCTAAACGTCGCCTCCCTTCCCTCCCCCTCCCCCCCAAGGCCTTTCGCTCATCGGAAGAAGGCGTGTTTGCTTTACATATATGGTGATTGTAAAGGAGGAAAGAGACGCCTACTTCTGCAGCCCGTAAGGGAGCACAGCGCAGAACGCGCGTTTGTTCTCCGCCTTGCGTTCACTCCCCGTGAAAGCGCGTGTCCCTCGCGCCCTTTCACTCGCACAACAGCATTCGGCGCGCGGCGATGATTTCATCTCCATTGACGTCATACGGAACCTCACGGCGACGGCGACGACGACGACGACGGCGACAACGACGGCAGAAATCTGCTTTGAAGTGTCCATATAATTGCTATCGCAATAAAAGCAAACACAAGTTAGTTCACAAGTTGTCAAAATATAGACAAGAGTATGGCGTTATCAAGAATGAAGTTTACATGAAAGGATATATGTGTTTTTCAAAGTCGGGAAAGCCATGTTCGGAAAAAACATTTGAAGGCAATGCATTTCATGCTGCCCTCTGAAATGTTGGGTTGTACTCTCTGTAGGTTACAGTCATGCTCAATCTTGGGTCTTACCCCAAACATTGTCTTGGTAATACTAGTACCTTCTTCTTCTTCTTCTTTCTGGGGTTTTACGGGCCAAAACCAGTTCTGATTATGAGGCACGCCGTAGTGAAGGGCTCCAAATTAATTTTGACCACCTGGGCTTTTTTAACGTGCACTACAACGCAAGCACACGGGTGTTTTTGCATTTCGCCTCCATCGAACTGCGGCCGCCGCGCCTGGGATTCGATCCCACAACCTCGTGCTCAGCAGCGCAACGCCTTAGCTGCTTGAGCCACCGTGCGTGTAAGTAATACTAGTACCATTGCAACCGCTGTCTTAAATGCCATACCAAAACACACTCTCTCATATCTAAACAATCCCTGATGAGTTACGAACGTGGTTAACTCATGGCTGGACAGCTCCATTTGATGATAAGTGAAGTCCAGCTATGAGAACCAGGTATCCCTAGCCAGCAGTGCATGTGGAAGAGGAAGTTTGTCCCCAACAATGACCTCCCTGAGGTCAGACACAAGGGGCCGTCCTTTGTCCTGAAAGTAACCCACTCCGAAGCTGTGACCCATTTAATAATGTGATTGCGCTCCAGACGCACAAGTTTGTCTGTCACCTCTTACCGAAGCCTCTTACTGATCGGGGATACCCCAGGATGCCGCATGATCGTGTGGACGAAGCCTTTGACGGAGCCCAGGTCTTCAGTGAATAGATGCTCGAAATCAGCAGGTGTTGTTGCGTAGCTTGTAGCCAAGTTATCCAACCCAAGGTATCCAACTTCTGGATAGCGTCAACGCCCAGCAGCAAAGATCTGTCACATTGAAGGTGCCTGGACTGTCCCTGTACTGTAGGGCTGTTTTGAAACAACCGAGGGGGGGGGGAGGCTCTTAAACCTTCTATGGAAGTAATCTTGAAGATGTAGTTCCTAGAACCTTGAAAAATACTCCAGTAGTCAATGCAGCTCACTAAGGATATGGGAGCTGCTGTGTCAACAATGAGCAACAAGGTTGTATCCTTAAATAAAATGTTTACTACAGGTTCCTTCGGGCAAGCACTTGGCTCTACGGTCAGGATGAAAGCAGGATGGCAGATTCTTAATGGACAGGAGTTGGCTGCATCTCCTACCCAGAAAGACGGCTTGAACTTTTGCAAAATGGCACACCTTGTTGCTGGAATTACATCGGTACCAGGCTGTACCACTGTTGGCAAACCATCGTGCCGATCCGACGTGATAACACTGATCGCATGATTAATATTTGCAGGGATGCAGAGAGCTTGCATGTACGGTATATTTGTGCATATAACCCACTCCAAAAATTCTAAATGTTTAACAGTAAAGTCAGGGTGCAAATTAGAAGGTGTATGTAAACTGGTAGCAAAGCTTCCATGCAAGCGTACTTGTCTAGAAATTAGTGGTGTGTCGGGGGGAGAACTTCTGTCAAGAAAAAAAAAGAAAGAAAATAAGTATGACGTCACACCTGTAAGTGGAAATGATGTCGTGACCTTACACTGCTCGGCGCGAATGTTTGAATTCCTTTAAAGGGCCCCTCACCAGGTCTGGCCATATTGAGCTGACAAGCACACTGCATACAGTACACACTAATGATCGTGTCTGCCAAGTATTACATTGCGACCCGCTGTGGAAAGAGCCGAAATTTCAAACCAAACTTAGTTTGCCAATTCCTCGCGGCACGTTTGCCGATTCCCCGCGGGTGCCGTGCTCCAAGCCGGAGGGTTGATGTATATGTGCACGTGCGCCTACGTACGTGCTGTGACGTCGCTCATAGTAACACGTGACTTCGAGAATTATCCAAGGCAACATCTGTTATTTGTGTTATCTGTTGCTTTAATAGAGGAATTGAAGTTTAGTGAAATAAAAAAACAAACAAACCGAATGTCTGCGTGTTTTTTTTGCTTTACTTTTCACCGCTGCACGAGAAATGTACTTTTGTTTCGTCTGCTTGCTCCCGCGTCATGCATTCGCGTGTGCAGACTACAAAACTGTCATTTTCTACCGTGTTCTAGCACACAATCATGCTCTTTGATCCGCTTGTGTCTGCCTCAGTATTCGTTTAGCACTGACCTTTACCGCTAGTCAGGTGTTCTCGTTCACAGCGGGCAAAATTGTGCGCTACACGAAACCAGACAAATGCAACAGCTTATACAGTGGTAAAGTGGAAAACGCTGTGGAACATTTTTTATCAGAACTTTTCTATCAGCATCAAGGATGTAGTTGTGCTTGGGAAATTTGCTGGGAAAAGTGATAGGGGAACGCGATAGCACTTGTAATAGAAGTTATAATAGTAGTTATAAGAAAGTAATACAGCCGAACCCAAGATATATTGAATCTGAAGGGGATCACAAAAAAATTTGAGATATAAAATAAAAATTTTATACAAATATTTTCAAGGGGACAATACACAATAATTCCTTATATGTGGGTTCGGCATATCCGGGTCCGACTGTATTTTGTTTATCAAGCCGATGTTTCTGCAGTACACGTTTTTTGAAGTGTTGCATTATTTTCACAATAATAGGTGGTGAGCGACGGCTCCCGCCAAGTAACGGAGACCAATCTTGAACCCATGCTTTTGCTGGCTACATGTGCCAGGCTTTTTTTTTTTTTTTAAGTCAAACTAAGCAGTAGGTTATGCCAGTAGAGCTAGTGCTGGCACCCATTCCTGGCCCAATTTGTCGATGGCATTTTGTGCTCACAGAGAGACCGCAGAACTTGGGGTACTCGCTCACAAACTTGTGGGCGCACAAAAGCACTCATGTGGGCCACCATGCAATGAGGGTTGCCATCGCTCTGCCTCCCCACTTGTTGCCGCAAAGGCAGCACCACTCGTTAACGTGAACTTTTTTTTAGTTCATACAGAAGAAAGCACAAGCGCCTATGTAACAAAGATTGCAATTTTAAGCAATAAGTATGCGGCACTTAATAACTGTCAACTCTGTACAGTAATCTCATTGACTGCATCTAAACTAGCAACTTCTCACCACCAGTTCGCGCCACTTACCATTTTTTGAAACATTTTGTGCCAATTTAAAATTGTAATTCCTACCTAAATCGCAAACAGCATGCTTGATTCTATCACTGTGGACCATGGTCTTCTCAGTTCCACCAACGTCTCATGACACGCTTTGGGCAGTTGCCAGTCCCTTTAAGGTTAACATAATTAGGCTGCTAATGATAGCAATGGCATTTGTACGTGCCTAAGAACTTGAGGGAATAAGATGGGAATCAACGACAGTGCCAGATTGTTTCATTGGATGAGAAGTAGTAGAATCAACACACAGTCACAATATAGCATATTTGCGAAACCTATTCATAGAGTCCTTGAAGCATCCATAATTCTCGGTAACACCGAATATTCATATTGATTAGACAAGGCAGCTTTGCGCCATAATATCATTCAAAAAGCATTTGAACAGACCACTTTTGCTGCCTGTTGTGCACCCAGAGCCTGCATTATGAAGGGTGAGCAAACACACAATGATATTTTTTCATCGTCACAGCAGGATGCAACACGTCGGATACAGCAGCGTCAAGGTGCACGATAACAGTCTGCAGCCACACCTTCCTTTGCCAATACATGCCGTGCACTAGTTCAGGTGAAATTTGAAATAAAGCTTACGCCGCATCTTGAACAAACGCAAATGAAAGAACTTGAACCAAACCGCCACGGTCAAGTAAGCGATGCCATTCCGCACGACATAAAAGCTTCACAGAGGCTTGCACAGGCTGGCTATCTCTTGTTACAAAAGTACTGGTCTGTCGGTGTCGCCAAGAACCAATGAATGCTTTCTAAAATAGAAATAACATACATTTCCTTTTTTTTTTCTGTTTGCCACAATTATCTCACAGGAAGCTGTTACCTTGTTTGACAATATTCTGATTAAACCTTTTATTTATTTTTTTTTCATGTTTTTTTTTTATTTTTTTCGAGCGTTTGTCAAACTTTAGCCCCTGCATCTAGTCACGCTTCAATTGTGCTGCACTACATGATGTAGTGTAATAGGTTTTTGGCAAGCTTTTTGTTCCAAGTTTTGCGTCCGATATAAATCAACTTTGCAGGTTACAGTATAGACCACTTATAACGTAACCACTTATAGTGCACGACTGGATATAATACGGTCTTTTCAGACTCCCAGTAATTTTCTCATAGCATTTTATGTATACGCATATCGCTTAGTGCAGTTGCGGGACACGAAATACCAGTTACAGTGCAGCAGTCAACATTAAACCGCAAACACTCCCCTCAAGCCACAAATACAGTGTAAACCGCTTATAACGTAAGTCGCCGGAGTCGTGAATATCTGCACTATAAGCGGTACCTCACTATAGCCAAAACAACGATTTTCAAGCCCTGCACGTATGCAAAACATGTAGACCAAGCATGTCGACACGCTTTGTACCATCGCGATGTAGCCACTGCTTTTCAAGCTCGACAGCTTTGCACTGAATCAAAACGAAACATCCGTTTGCTGCAACCGCTGTGGGAAAAACCGTGACCGCTATCGACGTGATTATGAACAGCGACTTTGTGGTGCTGAAGGCACGCACCCGACGCACACACCTAGTCTGGACGAATTAACTACCATTCGCTGCAACAACTTGGGGGCAGTCGAAACCGCGGTCGCTATGCGATTATCGATGGCGACTACACAGTTTTTAGGCACGCGGCCGACACGTGTACCGAGTAAAAACAAAACTACAGTTCGCCGCAACCGCTGCGAAGAAAACCGAGGCCACTATCGACGCGATCGTGGATGACGACTGTGATGTTATTGGGTGCAGGATCACTCCAGAAACAGGTAGAAGCAGCACGCAGAAGCACAACCACACATCAGACTTGTATTTAGACAGACGCAATACATTGAAACAGCACATATGAACATTTACCCAAAATACGTTCTGAATATATGTAGCTAATATAGGTTAGTCAAATGTAGTCGGCCTACAGTTCATGTAGAAGCAGGTGTCGCCATGTTGGAGACGTCGGGGAACCGGTGTCGGACAGCAGTGTCGGACAGCAGTGTCGGACAGCAGTGTCGGACAGCAGGGTCGGGCGGCTGGGTTGGACAGCAGGGTCGAACTACAAGGTCGGATCGCCTTGTGGAGCTCAGGTGGCCCTGCGCCACAGTCGATGTACCGGAGCCTCCGCTTGCCCGGTTACTCGATCACAGGGGGTTGCGCCCCGGAGAACGCTGCGACAGCCCACCGGGTCACATCCACAGCTGGCGAGGTAGCCCTGTGGCCACTCACCCGAACGCTCGATCAGCCAGGCTCAGGACTGCCAGCCCTCCTGGACCAGTTGCCCAGCGGAAGAACTGGACGAGGTGGCCTCTCAGCTGCTGCTAGCTTTGATTGGGGTGCAGCCGTAGTGACGCGGGTGGCGATAGCTCCTATGGGCCGGATGCCCAGCAAGGAAGCTCCGCCATCGAACGCCGAACCTCGCGCACTGCTCACGCCACGGGCCACGCTCTCTTGAGCCACGCTTTTCAAGGCGCCACTGTGAATGCTCACCAATCGGTATCGATGATGATGATGACAACCTTCAAGTACATACCCACTCATGGGTATTGGCCAAGAGTCGGTGTCCTCTTCGCCACCACACGGCGCACTGTCTTCATATGTTTGTTTGCCACTCCCGCGTGCAATATATTATCACAATACCCCCCTTTTCGAGAAAGTTGTTCACAACTATTCTAACAGAAGGACGCGGGATGAAAACAAAAAAAAGGATAATGTCCTGTACGTTTGCCCGATTACTCATATGAGCACAAGGCACAAATTGTTCACAGGTCACTGCGCACAGTTAAAGTACGAATTAAAACACAAAGTGCAGTTCTGTTACCAAAGCATCACACAGGGGAGTACGATTGGTTTGCACAGCTCACTATCAATGGGACGCCGGCTCCGTCGCTGCAGCAGCTCGGCGAGAAATGGTCAGGCTCTGGAACGATGTTGCTTCGGTGTCAGTTAAAAAAGGTAGACGCGGGGCTTGAGGTCACACGAAGCCTTACGCTCCGACACGTGGCTCTCACCAGGTAGGTTAACACTCGGGCCTACACCCGACCATGTCACTGGCTCCCACGATCCTTCCTGGTTTCCTTGGAGGATGACGCTGAGGTTGGAAACCACGAGAAGCCTTGCAACTCGACTTGTGTCTCTCCTCTGGCAGGCAAACAATCGGTTGTGTAGGTTCACGCTCTTTGTACTTCTTTAGCATATTTATATGAAAGATGTTCTTTCCAGAGACTTCAATAATGTAATCAACGTAATTTTTTTCATTCAATGACTTGGAATGGCCCTTTCCATTGCATTAGAAGTTTGTTTGCGTCAGTTGGCAACAAAATGAGCACTTTGTCACCTGGACGTAATTTCCTAGGGCGACTTTTCTTGTCATAGTTGGTTTTTTGTTTGCCATGCGCTTTCTCCAGCTGTGCATGTGCGATCTTGCATGTCTCCTCCAGGCGATTGAGCAAATCAAAGGCATAAGTGTATGTCGTTCGCGTTGTGCATCTAGTTCCTCCTTCGTCCATAGTTCCCTTAATACAGTCAACGCTCCTCGCACATGCCGGCCATAAATGAGCTGAAAGGGAGAGAACCCGAGGCTTGCCTGTGGAACTTCTCAATATGCAAAAAGCAAAGGGGCAAGGTATCTGTCCCAAGATTGCGGTCTCTCTTGGCACATTCTCTTTAACATCATCTTCAGGGTGCCGTTAAACTTCTCGACGAGACCATTTGCCATCACATAGCAGGGTGTCATCTTGAGTAGCTTCACTGAGAGCAGTCGACCAACCTCTTTCATCAAATCTGAGGTAAAGCTTGCTCCTTGGTCAGTGACTATTTCTTTTGGGAAACCGACGCGAGAAAAAATCTCGATCAGTGCTTCTGCAACATGAACTGCGTCGATTGTGGGGAGTGCCACAGCATCCGGATAACGAGTGGCAAAGTCGATCAACGTAAGAACATATCGGTTCCCCCGGTCCGACTTTAGTGAAAAGGGCCCGATTAAGTCGACAGCCACCCTTTCAAAAGGTGTACGGATCAAAGGCATGTTACCCAGCGGGGCGACTCCTACTTTCCCTTTAGGGATTGTCCTTTGGCACTTGTCGCACGACTTCAAGAAGCGTTTTGCGTCTCCGTGTACATCTGGCCAATAAAATTCTTGTAGGACACGATAGGTTGTTCTCCTGATACCTTGATGTCCTGTCATGATGCTTTCATGTGCCACTTCTAATATGTCATGTCTAAATGCTTTTGGGACGATCACCTGCTTAAATGTTCTACCAGTAGCCAGGCGGTAAAGGCAAAACAGCAATCCTTTTTCTTTTATAAATTCGTAGCTGTGACCCTTTCCAGAGTTGAACGACTTGCCCACTTTGGCAAAAATATCTTTCAGCGTCTGGTCTTTCCGCTGTTCTTCAATGAGTTGTCCTTTAGTCAGGTCACGAAATACAATTCTTGGAACGCACAAGGGACGAATCTTGCCTTGTTCTTCCTCTTCAGTTTTGGCTTTAGCCACGCTCGATACATGCTGAGGCTTCATAGGCGCCTTAGTCAGCTTCATTTATATCGACGACGACTCCTCGTTGCGAGCAACAGGGTGCTTCCAGTCAGAATCCGGATCGTATGGTCCTCTGACGCCTGGAAGATTTCCCAGAACAAGGTCGTAGAGGGGCTGTTCCATACAAGCCACTATTATATTGCCTGTAAAGTACGGCGTGTTCACTTGTATGACAGCTTCAGGCAGGTAGTTTGTTGAGCCGTCTAGAAGAACAACGTTGTTCGTTTTTCTTGTCATATACACCTCTGGAACAAGTTCTCGTCTGGCAATTGCAGTATTACAACCGGTATCTCGTAGTACACGCACATTTCTTCCTAGCAGTCGGCCTTCAACCACTGGCATCCCTTCGATGAGGAAAGGTACAGCATTCCCAGGGTCCTCGTCGTCGCTGTCACTTGATCGGCGAGTCTTCTTTCCTGGACGCTTTGATGCTTTCGCTGGACGAGTCCGAACTGGTTGAGATTCAGTGAGTGCACACAAAGAATTCGGTTTGTTGTCCCCGTACTGATTTCGGCAATTGTCAGCTGTATGTCCCGTTCTGTCACATGACTTACACTTTTGCGTAGGTTTAGGTGGGTTACGGCAGTCAGGAGCCAAATGTCTAAACCGTTGGCAGAGTATGCACTTGAGTTGCGGTTTCCTAGGAGCTTCAATGGTTTTCCCACCGGAATCCTCTGTGTTATTGGGACCTTTTCCTAGGTTTGACAAATTCTGCGCTTCGAGAAAACGATCCGTTAAGCTAGCAAGTTCGTCGAGGGATTTGCAACAAACGTTCCTTCAAGAAAATCACTGGCTTTGGTTGACAACAGCGCAGAAACTGTTCAGAGATCATGTTATCTCGTAGACCTTCATACGTTTTAGGCACGTTAGCCATCTCAATCCAATTATCAAAATAGGCCGAAATTCTTGCTGCTAACTGTCTTCCAGTTTCGCCATCTACTGCTCGTGCTTTCCGAAACTTCTCTTGGTAGCCTTGAGCCGTGAACTGAAACCTCTGTAGTAAAGCTTTCTTTACCTTCGGGTAGTCTAATGAATCGGCGGTAGTCATCCGACCAATCACAGTTAAAGCTTCGCCAGTTAACCACATGCTCACAGCAAGAACCCATTTTTATTGTGGCCAGTCCTGCCCTATTGCTACGCGCTCAAATCGCTGTAAATACGCGTGCAAGTCGTCGCATTTCTCGTCGAACATAGTGTCACGTAGTAGTGACGGTCAAGAAAACAGTCTTAAAACTCTGTATGATGAAACTGGTTGTTTATTGGGCGAACCTGTGCCCACAAAAGCAAGCTACACTCAAAGCACAACGATAGCGGCGAACACAGTCGGCGGTCGTCGAAAATCTGATCAGCGGCGAAACGCGTCTGCTTTTATACCTAAGTCATCGAAGGTTCCAGAATAATCCCTGGTACGCGCGCGTCTTCCAGATAGTTCTAGACAATTCGCGTCGCTCATACAATCAGATAACATAAGCGTCGGTGAAAACAGGCAACAGAAAGAAGCATCAATAACGTTCTAGAAACTTCCAATACAGGCGCGTCCTGCGCCGAGCGATAACGTTTAACATTTGTTAGCCGGTGGAAAGCGGCCACCGGTGAAAGATAAACATGTATACGTGTCAATACCCTCCCCTTAAAAAGCATCGTCCTGATGCTACAAACACGAAAGTGAAAACAAAACCACGCGTACAGAAAGGGACAAAAATAACAAAGCAATAAAGGACCCAAGTTCCTCAGCAGGCGTAGAAAGGCTTAAGACGCACCACGTGGATGACTTCAGGTCGTGCGCGGCGCCGCTGTGATTGCGAAATACCGTCTGGCACGACCTCATAGTCCAGTGCGCCAATACGTCAGATGATCTTATATGGTCCGAAATAGCGACGTAAGAGTTTCTTGCTAAGTCCTCGTCGGCGTGTCGGAGTCCAGACCCAAACACGGTCTCCGGGCTGGTACTCGACGTAGCGTCGTCGAAGATTGTAGTGTCGGCTGTCGGTTCTCTGCTGGTTCTTGATGCGCAGGCGGGCGAGCTGTCGACCTTCTTCGGCACGCTGCAAATAGATGGCAACGTCGAGATTTTCTTCGTCGGAGACATCCGGTAGCATGGCGTCAAGCGTCGTTGCCGGTTTCCTTCCGTAGACCAGGTTGAACGGCGCTATGTGCGTCGTTTCTTGCATGGCCGTGTTGTATGCGAAGGTCACGTACGGAAGGATGGCATCCCACGTCTTGTGTTCGATGTCGACGTACATTGCCAGCATGTTGGCGATGGTCTTATTTAGGCGCTCGGTGAGGCCATTCGTCTGCGGGTGGTAGGCGATGGTTCGGCGATGGCTTGTCTGGCTGTAGCGCAGGATGGCTTGAGTTAGTTCAGCCGTGAAGGCCGTACCTCTGTCGGTGATGAGGACTTCTGGAGCACCGTGACGCAGGAGGATGTTCTCAACGAAGAATCGGGCTACCTCGGCGGCACTGCCTTTGGGCAAGGCTTTTGTTTCGGCGTAGCGGGTGAGGTAGTCCGTAGCTACGACGATCCATTTATTGCCGGACGTCGACGTCGGAAAAGGCCCCAGTAAGTCCATCCCGATCTACTGGAACGGTCGGCGAGGTGGCTCGATCGGCTGTAGAAGTCCGGCTGGCCTTGTCGGCGGTGTTTTGCGTCGCTGACAGTCTCGGCATGTCCTTACGTAATGGGCGACGTCGGCAGAGAGGCGAGGCTGGTAGTATTTTTCTTGTATCCTCGTGAGCGTTCGGGAAAAACCGAGGTGTCCAGCCGTTGGGTCGTCATGGAGAGCTTGCAGAACCTCTAGACGCAATGCTGCGGGTACCACGAGGAGGTAGTTGGCTCGGAGAGGCGAGAAGTTCTTTAGGAGAATGTCGTTTTGCAAGAAACACGACGCCAATCCTCGCCTGAACACCTTCGGCACAATGACGGTCTTGCCTTCCAGGTGGTCTACAAGCCTCCTTAGTTCCGGGTCGGCTCGCTGTTTTTCGGCGAATTCGTCGGCACTGATGGGTCCCAAGAAAGTGTCGTCATCCTGGTCGTCTTGTGGCGGCAGTTCGACGGGGGCGCGAGACAAGCAGTCGGCGTCAGAGTGCTTTCGCCCGGACTTGTAAACGACGATGCTGTCGAATGCTTGCAGTCTTAGACTCCATCGTGCGAGGCGACCTGAAGGATCCTTCAAGTTAGCTAGCCAACACAAGGCGTGGTGGTCGCTCACAACTTTAAAGGGCCTGCCATAGAGGTAGAGACGAAATTTTGATGTAGCCCAGATGATGGCGAGGCACTCCTTTTCTGTTGTGGAATAATTTGCTTCCGCCTTCGATAGCGACCGGCTAGCGTAACTTACAACCCTTTCTAGTCCGTCAGTCCTCTGCACAAGAACGGCGCCGAGTCCTACGCTGCTTGCGTCGGTGTGGACTTCGGTATTGGCGTTTTCGTCGAAATGCGCAAGTATTGGCGGCGATTGCAGGCGTCGCTACAGTTCTTCAAATGCTTCGACTTGCGGCGTCTCCCACTTGAACTCGATGTCGGCCTTCGTGAGGTACGTCAGTGGCTCAGCGATCCGCGAAAAGTCCTTGTATTGCAGGAGCAGAGCTTTTAGTTGTTCTTTCTTATGCCTGCGAAGGTTCTGATTGATGTCAAAAGTTGGTTCAGGTATTATAGTCGTCGTTGCAGGTGCACTGGAATCCGTGAAGGCGAAAGCACTGCTGGCTTGTACTATTTCGTCGATGTAGGCGACCGTGGTGCCTTTGTTAATGTGCTTGTATTCAGGGCTGAAGTTCGTGAGCATCACCCTTGCTTTCCCTGCACGTAGCTCAGCTATGCCTCTAGCGACGCAAATTTCACGGTCGAGCAGTGGGTGATGATCGCCCTCGATGATGCCCTCCATGTCTGCAGGCACTTCGGTACCGACGGAAATCATTACGCTGGAGCGAGGCGGAATGGTGACTTGGTTCTTCAAGCACATTTAAGTCATGGTAACTTATGCTTGTATCCGGTGGTATCGCGTTGTGCGTTGAAAAACGTTATCGACTTGGATCTTAAGTCGATGAGTGCACCGTATTGGTTTAGAAAGTCCATGCCTAGGATGACATTCCTGGAGCAGTGCTGCAGGATTACGAAGCTCGCCGGGTAAGTGCGGTTGTTTACCGTGACTCAGGCTGTGCAGATTCCAGCCGGCGTTATTAGGTGGCTTCCCGCTGTCCGGATATCGGGTCCTTGCCAAGCCGTCTTCACCTTCTTTAACTTGGCGGCGAACGCGCCACTGAAGACGGAATAGTCGGCGCCAGTGTCGACGAGAGCGGTGACGTTATGACCATCGATGAGCACGTCTAAGTCGGTAGACCGTCGTCTAGCATTACGGTTAAGTCGTGGCGTCGGATCACGGCTGTGTCGGCTTGCTCCGCTGCTGCTACGCCGCGTCGGCCGGTCTTCTTGCGGCGGCGAAGTGGTGTCAAGGCTGTTGCTAGGCGGCGTGCTGATATCTCGTCGTGATGATTCGCGAATCGGCGGCGGCGGCGGCGGCGGAGGATCTTCGGCATTGCGTCGTACAGCAACCGCACCTCCATCGGTTGCTGCCTTTAGTTTCCCGGGTAAGGGCTGGGAGATCGGCCCCGGGTGGGACCGGTGTACTGACGGCGATGCGGCGAGATGTAGCAGCCTGGTGACGGCGAGCATGAGGGTCGTCGGGGTTGCCACTGGGCTCCGGCGAGGTAGTCGGCAATGTCGCGCGGTCGTTCACCCCGCACTGGACCCGGCGCTTTGACAACGAACCCTCGTAGGCCCATCTCGCGGTATGGGCATCGGCGGTAGATATGACCAGCTTCCCCGCAGTGATAGCAGAGCGGGCGGTGGTCGGGGGCGCGCCAAATGTCCGTTTTTCTCGGGTAGCTGCGCTGGACGACGGACGGGCGTGCTGGCGGCGGCGGTGGTGGACGTCGGAACTGCGGCGTTAAGGGGCCCTGGCGCGAGCGCGGAGGGGGGCCTTGACGACGGGCGACGGCGGCGTAGGTCAGCGCTTCCGGCTCGGGTTGCGGCGATTCGGGAAGTCCTAGCGATTGCTGGATTTCCTCCCGCACGATATTGGCGATGGAAGCAACTTGAGGCTGCGACGGCGGTAGCAACTTCTGCAGCTCTTCGCGTACTATCGCCCTGATGGTGTCTCGTAGGTCGTGGGAGAGTCCTTGGACTTCGGTGTAATGTGGCGTCGAACGGCGATTGTATTGCCGGTTGCGCATGTCGAGTGCTTTCTCGATCGTCATAGCCTCCGAGAGAAAGTCTTGGACTGTCGGTGGATTCCGCACCAGTCCGGCGAATAGCTCCTGCTTAACTCCCCACATGAGCAAGCGAAGTTTCTTGTCTTCTGGCATAGTGGGGTCGGCGTGCCGGAATAATCGAGTCATTTCTTCAGTGTACATACCGATGCTCTCATTCGGGAGCTGTACACGGTTTTCCAACAAGGCTGCAGCTCTTTCTTTATGGACGACGCTCGTGAAGGTGTCCAGGAATGCGGGCTCGGAAGAGGTCCCAGGTTGTTAGTGCACCCTCCCTATTCTCAAACCAGGTTCTGGCGCCGTCTTCAAGCGAGAAGTAAACATGGCGCAGCTTGTCGTCGTCGCTCCATCTGTTGAACGTCGCGGTCCTCTCATATGTCTCCAGCCAGGTTTCAGGGTCTTCAGCCGATGATCCACGAAAGGTCGGTGGCTCCCGAGGTTGTTGCAGCAGGATGGGGGACGCTGGTTCTGCCATTCTGGTTGTTGACTTGGCCTTGATTGCAGTGGTCTTTTCGGGAAGAAGTCCGTACTCCGGCAGAAGTCCTTGCTGCCTACGGCTAGCTCGCTGTTCCTTGGCGACGTCGGTCTCGTCCTCCGGTTTCGGGCTTGGGTCGCGGCTTTGCGGGGGCGTTCGGTGCATGAACGAACTAGCACCTCCACCAGATGTCACGTAGTAGTGACGGTAAAGAAAACAGTCGTAAAACTGTGTGTGACGAAACTGGTTGTTTATTGGGCGAACCTGTGCCCACAAAAGCAAGCTACACTCAAAGCACAACGATAGCGGCGAACACAGTCGGCGGTCGTCGAAAATCTGATCAGCGGCGAAACGCGTCTGCTTTTATACCTAAGTCATCGAAGGTTCCAGAATAATCCCTGGTACGCGGGCGTCTTCCAGATAGTTCTAGACAATTTGCGTCGCTCATATAATCAGATAACATAAGCGTCGGTGAAAACAGGGAACGGAAAGAAGCATCGATAACATTCTAGAAACTTCCAATACAGGCGCGTCCTGCGCCGAGCGATAACGTTTAACATTTGTTAGCCGGTGGAAAGCGGCCACCGGTGAAAGATAAACATGTATACGTGTCAATAAGTAGTAGCTTCTGCGGATTGAGGGTAGACGAAGAAGTGGTGGGCACCGGCAAAATTTCAGAAGCCGCTGCCGGCACATTCCGAGCTCCTTCCTGAAGCTGTAGCTTTAGCTGGAGGATCTCACGCTGCCTCTCGTCGGCTAAGCGCGCTAATTCAGCAGCTTCCTTAATCGCCTCTCGCTCCACAGCTCTCTCGTTCCTTTGTTTTGCCTGTTCGGCCTCAATCCATCTCTGAAGTTCTGCGCCTGACAATCCTAGTTGGAGTCCTATGGCGGCGAGTTTCTCTAAATCCATGGTGCCGTCTACTAATGTGTGCCTGCGCTCAAGCGAAACTGCCCTCTTTCACTGAATTTACGAGTGAATCCTGGCAGGCTCGCCAGTTTGTGATGTTATTGGGTGCAGGATCACTCCAGAAAGAGGTAGAAGCAGCACGCAGAAGCACAAACACACATCAGACTTGTATTTAGACACACGCAATACATTGAAACAGCACATACGCAACATTTACCCAAAATACGTTCTAGAAGATATGTAGCTAATATAGGTTAGTCAAATGTAGTCGGCCTACAGTTCATGTAGAAGCAGGTGTCGCCATGTCAGAGATGTCGGGGAACCGGTGTCGGAAAGCAATGTCGGACAACTGGGTCGGGCGGCTGGGTTTGACAGCAGAGTCGAACCACAGGGTCGGATCGCATTGTGGAGCTCAGGTGGCCCTGCGCCACAGTCGATGTACCGGAGCCTCCGCTTGCCCGGTTACTCGATCACGGGGGTTGCGCCCCGGAGAACGCTGCGACAGCCCACCGGGTCACATCCACAGCTGGCGAGGTAGCCCTGTGGCCACTCACCCGAACGCTCGATCAGCCAGGCTCAGGACCGCCAGCCCTCCTGGACCAGTTACCCAGCAGAAGAACTGGACGAGGTGGCCTCTCAGCTGGTGCTGCTAGCTTTGATATGGGTGCAGCCATAGTGACGCGGGCAGTGATAGCTCCTATGGGCCGGATGCCCAGCAAGGAAGCTCCGCCATCGAACGCCGAACCTCGCGCACTGCTCACGCCACGGGCCACGCTCTCTTGAGCCACGCTTTTCAAGGCGCCACTGTCAATGCTCACCAATCGGTATCGATGATGATGATTACGACCTTAAAGTACATACCCACTCATGGGTATCGGCCAAGAGTCGGTGCATACAAGTCTGATGTGTGTTTGTGCTTCTGCGTGCTGCTTCTACCTCTTTCTGGAGTGATCCTGCACCCAAAACATCACAATGACTACGCAGTTATGAAAGCCCTCCGCCAACGCGGTGTTATGCGCAGCAGTAAACGCAAGAATACAGGCTTTAAGGACACAAATAGGCTCGAAGCGTTCCGGCGTTGTTGTGATTTTCCTACGATTTCAACTGATGGCTGTGGCGATGCGGTCTCCGCCGCTTCGTTCCGGTTGGACGCTAGTGCCGTTCTTGCTCTTTTGCGTCGCACATTTGCAGCGCTTCTCGCTCATCGAGCTCCGAAAGTAGTCCGAATTAACCGATGTGTGGCCAAATAAGTCCGAATTAACGAGTTTGATTGCATTGAATAATGCACACGCCGGCAGGGAGCACGCACCTTGTTGAGAAGCGTGCTCGCATGCCGCCCTTGTTGGCAAGATTTTCCCGCGGAAGCCGCATTATAACCGGTATTTCGTCTCACGCGGCTGCACTGTAAGCGGTATGCGTATACATGGAGTTCTATGGGAGGGCAAACGGGAGTCAGAAAAGGCCGCGTTGTAGCCAGTTCTGCACTATAAACGATTATGTTATAAGTGGTCTATACTGTACCGTATTTACTCGAATCTAACGTGCACTTTTTTTCCGATAAAACAGGTACAAAAATTGCGTGCGTGTTAGAATTGAGTACGACCCTAAATCTGCGTTACCATATAGCCGTCGGCATTTCAAAATGGCCACCTCGCACGCGTGTGGAGCCTAGCTACTCTCGAGCCTAGCTACCATATATTCCTCCATGTGCTGCAGTACACGTGCTTAGGCAATAGTCTACCGTCTGTGTTCATGTTCTCTGCGTCTGCTCTATCAGCATGAAGTACCAAGTTCATCATGATGCTGCATTTAAAAGGAAAGTGATCATGTGTGCGGAGACGGACGAAAATCGGGCCGCATCACGGGCGTTCGGAGAATCTGAAACTTGCATTCGGGACTGGTGCAAACAGAAGGAGAGGATTTTCGCCAGCAAAGCAATGTGGAACGGTTTCAGTGGACCGAAGCAGGACGTACTCTGCGACGACCCACTTTGGCAATACAAGCGCCTTGGCCCTATCGTGAAAGCAATCTGTGACAGGGAAAGTCCACCGCGCGCCGTGTTTTTGCCGCTTATAGGTCACGTTGTAGCGAGAGGCATGAAGCACGAAGGTCAATTTGCTCGCCGTGCTTCGTCACTCGAGCGTTTTGACAGTTCATTTCCATGGTCAACAAGTGAGATGTGTTCATGCTTGCTTGTGTGCGCGTGACACCATGCTTGTTAATTTATTTAGTAAGCGAATATGGAACCTAGAGCATGGTGAGAGCGACGGCAGAAATGTGCCTGGAGTGTCCATTATCGCAATAAAGTAGTTATTTTGGTTATAGTGCGATACCGCTTATAGTGCGGATATTCGTGACTCCGGCGACTTACGTTATAAGCGGTCTACACTGTATACGTAAATTTCACCTTAAGGTATGACTTCACGGCAGTACATGCAGCGCTGACGGGAAGCCACACCTCAAGGCAACGTTCTCTGCCATTTAGGGCTTCATTGTCTCCTCATGGCTTGTGTCCGTCTCTTTTTTTAGTCCTCCATCTGTGGGGTGCTGTTGCTTACATTGTGCGACCAACTAGCCCGGTTTTCCGCCTTGCTTTAATATATTTCTAGTAAAGATTAGATTGGATTTCAGCAATGTTCAATGCCGATCACAATAGGTTTCGTTATTGCATCTATGGTTTCTACTCAACTGTAATGTGCATGTAATTTTTTTTAATTTTTTTATGTAATTTTCTTTAATGACGTAATGTTTTGTGAAGGATCGAGTGAATACCACCTTCCTGCTTCTGTCACTGCAGTCAGTACCAGTCTGTGCCTCGGCTGTCTCCACTGCCCTGTGTGATGAGAGAATATCCGTAATGCATTTCGTGCACAAAGGTCAAGCAGGCACAGCTCTCGTGTTATGCACTGCAGTCAGCCGGGCAATCATTAGCTCGTGACACCTAAAGGCATGGTTTGCTGTGTTTCATTACACCGTGTTGTAGCCAGCTGTGCCCTGTGGGGGGCAGCAGTTGTGTCATCCGTGCATCCCAACCAGCTTGGGCCTGACCGTGTTGGTGTGACATTTGCAGGGCAAGCAGCTGTGGCAGCGCATGAGTGAGCTGCAGCGAGAACATGCAGGCCATGCGGCTGGACCTGGAGGCTGTACAGACCACGCTGGCGGCCATGGTGCGGCAGCCATTGTCACCCCGAGGTGCGTGTGTGTTTCCTTGTCCTGGGGTAACACATACGACGTCTGTTAGAAAAGTATCCGACCTTATTTTTTTTTTTTTCGAATACCTGATGGATATGAAACAAAGCACGCTTGCATCAGCCGACCTTGAAGCTTCGTGCACATGCGCGAATTTTTTACCGCCTGCCGATAGCGTCAGTCGCTGGGACGCAGCATTTGAGTGAGGTAGTGCACAGTGCTCTCGTCGGTTTCTTTATTGCAAGGAAAATGACGAAGCAACTGGAGCAGCGCTACTGCATCAAATTTTGCCAGAAACTGGGCGACAGCCAAGTGGAAACCATTTGGAAGATTCAGACGGCTTTCAGTGATGATGCTATGAGCAGCACACAGATTAAGGAGTTGTACAACCGTTTTAAAGACGGCCGCACATCGGTGGAGAGCGAGCCACGCTCTGGTCGGCCATCAATGTGCCGAAATGACCAGATCATTGCCGAAGTGAACGCTGCGGTGATGCGGGACCGTCGTGTGACTATCTGAGAAATTGCGGAAGATGTGGGCCTTAGCACTTTTTCTGCACATTCCATTGACCGAAGATTTCGCCATGAAGAGAGTTGTGGCGAAATTCGTGCCGAAGCTGCTCACGGTGGAGCAAAAGCAACTTCATGTTGAAGTCTCACAGGACATGCTGGATTCCACGAACAGTGACCCCGACTTCATGAAAACCATAATCACTGGTGACGAGTTTTGGGCGTACGGGTACGACCCGGAAACCAAATCCCAGTCGTCACAGTGGAAGCATTCCATGTCACCAAGACCAAAGAAGGCCCGCCAAGTGCGCAGCAATGTCAAAGTGATGCTGACTGCTTTCTTTGGCTCCCACAGTGTGGTACACCACGAGTTGCTCCACAGGGTCAAACAATCACCAAAGAGTACTACAGGGATGTCCTCCGTCGCCTACGTGATGCTGTGCGGCTCAAGAGACCGGAGTTGTGGTCAACAGGAAATTTCCGCATCCATCATGACAATGCTCCTGCACATTCCTCGTACTTGATTCAGACTTTTTTGGCAAAAAACCAGACTCCTGTAGTTCAACAGGCTCCTTACTCTCCTGATATGACCCCCTGCGACTTCTGGCTGTTTCCCAAAATCAAGAGGCCATTGAAAGGAGCGCGATTTAGGAGAGGATGTTATGGCTGCAACGACAGCTGAGCTAAACTACATTCCGAAATAGGCCTTCTCCGAATGCTTCCAACAATGGCAGCACTGCTGGGAGAAGTGTGTGGAGTCCTAAGGAGACTACTTTGAGGGTGATTAGGTTTCCAACGCTCCAGTTATGCCAGTTTTTTTTCTCCGGCCAAAGGTCGGATACTTTTCTAACAGACCTCACACCTAGTAGTGCCTGGGGACAGGTACACCCGTGAGCAAAAGTATACGGACCAGGGGTTGCACAATAAAGCCGATTTTTTTCCTCTACCTATGAACACAACTTGGAATTGAGAATTGCAGTCCAAACCTGGCACTGCGAACTTAGTGTACCCATTAATTCCAGTTTATGCTTGTTAATTACGAAGAAATTAAGTTTTTTCGGTGACGCTGTGGTTCGTGTACTTTTGCTCACGGGTGTACAAGTGCAGTGGACTCTCCCTAAATGGAGCATCAAGGGGCCAGGGAGTCCTGTTGATCAGGCATTCCATTTACTGAGAGATTGAGCTCAGGGAGTGGTACTCAAGATGTTCATTTGAAAGGAGCAGTTACTTTATTGCCAACAGCAGATAACAGGTGCAGCAGATCTGATTACACAGGGTCTTAAATTTTCTGCTTGCACGCAGCTACTGGCTAGAGCTACTGGCGCAAAACATTATTACAAAAAGAAAAGAAAAAAAGTCATTGAGTAAAAAAAGAAAAAAACTAGTTTTTTAATACCCATTTCAGTGACGCTATCATGAAAAGCGCCAGCAGCGGGAGCAAATGCTTCTTCTACCTCTTGCTTAAAAACGTGAAACTCAAGATTCCGCGACCTCCAGTGCTAAACGTGCAGGAAGACGGCGTACGATGCCACGCCATCTCAACTCGCCCACTCTTGGCACACACAGCAGATTACCTGTAAAGCAGGGCACATGAGATGTGACCCATGTGCTCAAGGAAGACAATCTCATCCGCATTATACTTGCTTTTGTGCTCTGCCACCTTTCATACTCGGCAGCCATGCATAATTGGCATGTTGCAGAGAGGAACAAGTTAAATTCCCTCATCAGAAAGGTCTTCAAGCTCGCCCTCGGCTTACCTGTAAGCACTCGCACCGAAAACCTGTTAAAGGTCGGAGTGCACAACACGCTCGAAGAAATAATAGAGGCGCAAGAGCGTTGACAGCTGCTCAGGCTATCCGGCACCCCGGCGGGCCGCAAGATACTCGAAGATACTCTGCCCTGTCGACCAGTGCCCCGACGCCGTGCGGATTCCCAGCGACATCAGATCTCAGCTGCACATCGCGCCCATTCCCCGCAATATGCACCCCGCACACAACGTCGGCAGGCGTCAGGCCAGGGGTAGAGCTCTACTCGAACATGCCCGTAACATCCACATTGAGGCAAGCTTCGTGGATGCCGCAGCATATCTCCAACAAGAGATGTTCACCGACTCCATCGTCGACTCTAATTCCAGGATCACTTGCTGCGCTACAGTACGCACTTCGAAGCCATTAGTAGCCAAACAGGTTGCAATCACGCTGGCTGTGCTCGATGGTCGCAGAGAGGCAATATATAGCGATTCTAAGGCGGCCATGAAGGCCTACCAAACCGGGATGGTCTCCCCTCAGGCCCGTCTCATTCTCAAGTATCTCTCCTCATTCTCTCATTTGGTTTCCCGCTCACTTGGGGTCGACTGAGGGCTCTCCCTCTAACCCTAACGCGCACGAGGCCGCGCGAGGACTCACTGACAGCGCCGCCTCCGCAGTCCCCCTACCCTGCGGGGAACCATTGATGACGTGTAATGAGATCACCAAGCATTATTATCTGTCAAGACGGGTATTCCCCCTCCTGCACCCTGCCTTATGCAGGGTGCGGGCGGTGACCCTTCGACTTTTACAAGCTTGTGCGTATCCTAACCTTGCGGTTCTTCACGCTATATACCCTGAAAGGTATCCCAGTGCGGACTGCCCTGCCTGGGGACTAACGGCAACATTGAACCATGTGTTGTGGGAGTGTGAAGCCATCGGCTCCGCCTTCAGTGAGGATAGGTGGGCTGCGCTTTTGGGCAGCCCCGAACTCAACGACCAAACCCTGGCCGTCCAGAGTGCCCGCGATCGGGCCGTCAAGCTCGGCTTGGCGGTCCCTACGTGGGACTAGCCGGGTGGCACAGGGTCTCCCCTGCGTCTTCTCTGGACCTCAATAAAATTATTTCACTCACTCGCCCATGTGCGATCCATCCCTGTCGTGCAAATGGCAAACCTTGCGCTATAGCGGCTACATGCACTGCAGTTAGCCACTGCAGCTGCAGCTGCAGCTGCATCTGCTGCATCCGCTGTGTAGTGTAGAGATCACGGCCACTGTGGAGTGCCGCAATGAGCCCGCTCGCTGTACATTGAGGCACCCTAGTTCGCTGAGCTTGCTTCGGCTTGCTGAGGACAACCACATGCTCTGACTGGTCTCTGTGGGTGACATGAGGCGCATGGCGAGCCGGCCCGATGGAGCAGCAACATCTGGCTGGAACAAGTTTGTCTGCTTCCCGAGTTGCACACCTTGGAGGTGTGTTGCCTTCATGGTCGAAGCTCATAACGTTAGGAACCCTTTAAACGCAAAAGGGCAGCCATCGCAGAAAGTGCTGACCATAGTGCGGCGTTTCCAGCGTGCCAGGCAGCAGCAAAGTCGGATATGACATGCCAGCGACACCAGGATCATCTAAAGTTTGCCCCCCATGTAGTCCAGCACGTTGAACGTGGTTGGCAGCAGCACGCTGATGAGCTATGGCCGCAACACATGCACACATGTGCAGCTCAAGCGCACACTTTTGTATTTTGCGAAGGCGCAAGCTCGGCACGCTTGCTTCAAATACACCCTAACCGCAGACCAGCAAGCTGCCGGCCAGCCGAGCTCGCACACGATGCACTCTCGTCGTCTAGCAGGTCTGGTGTTAGGTAGGACATGTTCTAATCCCACTCTAGCCATGCCAAAGTGCACTGGACACTGGACTGTCTAGCGTGTAATTTTTCCGGCATAGCCTAACTGTTCCATGTGTGGCACACATTCGTGTTACGCCGGGCTATGTCCATGCCTTTAGCCGCTGTGTGCGCTGCCGATGTACTCGGTCCTCAGAAATTGTGTGATCGCCGTAGAGATAAATGCGAAAGGAAATGATGCCACTCAGTGCGAGAAAACACGGCAGCAGTTTAGCTGTCTAGTACACTGTAGCACAGCTAAGGGATGAGACTTCTGTGGAGACACTTTTGAACTCAACTGTAAGTTGAGAGATAGCCTCTGAGTTCGGCGCATTGTAGGGACCAAAATCGGAAGTAGTGGTGTCTTCGTGAACATCCAAAATGAAATTTTAACTGCGCACCACAGTGACGTTCAGCAGATGGAGCATTTTGGACACGCCCCGCCCCGCCCTAGCCTTCGTAGTGCAAGGCATTTAAGAAGGACCGGAAGCACCGCAAAGGGGATCAGAGGCGATCTTTGATTGCCAATAACTGCAGTTCTGCTGAATGCGTTCAGGTACTTTTTGCTGTAAGGTATTTCTGAAATAGTCTACTTTAACTTCAAATGCATTTCTTGACTTCAATAAAGAGTGTTTCAGGGCCCTTTAACACTCATGTTTTGTTATGCATTGCACTTTCAATTTGATCTGCCATGTGATATATCTTTTTGTGTGTTTGACCAACTTAACAATTATTCAGTGTGTTGAGTTTTTTTTGTGTAGCTTTCTGTAATATGACTTTAAAGGGCTTTCAGAGGGTCTAATTATAATTAGTGCATATATAACATGACTTAAAAGCGCAAAAAAGCACAGACACAGCGCGAAAGAATATGGTAAACGGGACAAGTGTCTACCATATTCTTTTGTATCGCGTCTATGTTTTTTTGCACTCTTATATCGTGTCTGTTTTGTAATATGTCTGTCTGATACGTATGCAAATGTTTTATCATTGTACAATTCATTGTAAGTCACTGCTGCTGTCACATCCTACGAGACCAGGACCCAATCAGGAGACTAGTTTCTCCTTTAGTCTTGGCTCGTGGGCAGTGGTTTTGTATTACCTGAAACAGCAATAAACATAAAGCTTCACATTTGGGTGAAAATATGTCAACACTGGTGAGCCTACAAGAATTTGCTTGGCCTCTTGATATGTCTTTATCCTGCTGTGTCCCACATCTAGTTCGGTCATTTCTTGAGCAGTCTATTAATATGTGATAGTATTCTAGAAAACCCAGAAGGAGTACAGCTCACTTATAATTGTGGGCCGAGGCAATTCGCACATTACTGTCAGATTATTTTCTTAGGAATGCAGCCCATCTTTGTTGGTGCGATGGCCCAAGTACATGACAACATCTGTTCAAAACTGGCACTCGTTCATTTCCAGCCTGACACCGTTGTCTTGGAGGCTGCACAGAACTTGCCCAAGTGTCATGTCCTTTTCTCCAGGACGTTTAGCCACTAAGACCTTTAAGGTCCACCAGTATGGTTTCTATGCAGTGCTAAAAAATTGCAGGAGCCAAAGCAACTCATGACAAAGTTGGTTATAACAAAACAAAACCTTGTGTGTGTTTATTCTCACTCTCACTTCTAATTTCCTGACTTCGTCAACCAAGAGTTATTAGTTATAGTACACATCTTTGAGGTCAAGGGTGGTGAACAGCGATCCTCCGTGAAGCGAGGCAAAACGTCCTCAATGTTCGGCTGCGGCGGCCACATTTCGATGCAGGCAAAATGCAAAAACGCCCGTGTGCTTATGTTGCAGTGCACGTTAAAGAACCCCAGGTGGTCAAAATTAATCCGGAGCCCTCCACTACGGCGTGCCTCATAATCAGAACTGGTTTTGGCACGTAAAACCTCGAAAGAAGAATGTCCTCAATGTTGCGCTGTGGGTAATGCTTGGTTATGCAGGCAGCCTTTATGGTTGTGTTGAAGTCACCACAAATTTGAACAGACCTATCTTTCTTCATGACTGGCATGATTGGCACTTCCCATTAAAAATAGGCAACTGGCAACAATATTCCTTTTTGTACCAAGTGGCACAACTTTCTCGCGGAGGTACCGGCCATGCTTTGCAGAACTTGGCCTGAGCTTTTTCATCAATGAACCGCAAGGGAGGTCCCTGGATAGAACCAAGTCCTGATTTAAACAGTTATGGGAACTCATTTGCTACATCATCCTTAGAGGCTTTGAGGGACGCTTCTGTCATGGCAAGAAATGTTGTTGGCAAAAGTGCGAGTACGTGAATCAAGACTCTTCCGCCGAGGCAGTCTTCTTTTCTTCAGTCCTAATGTTTTTAGCTTCAAAATAGGCTTCAATGCAGACAAAATAGGTGTCTCATCTGTCTTCGGTTTCATCAAAGCTTCGAAAGCAGTAGCTTGTAGCCAACACATTGTGTGTGAGGAGTTAAAGGAATACAGTATAGACCACTTATAATGTAACCGTTTATAGTGCAGAACTGGCTACAATGCAGCCTTTTCGAACTCCCGTTTACCCTCCCATAGAACTCCATGTATACGCATACCGCTTACAGTGCAGCCGCGTGAGACGAAATACCGGTTATAGTGCGGCTTCTGCGGGAAAATCTCGCCGACAAGGGCGGCAGCGAGCACACTTCTCAACAAGGTGCGTGCTCCCTGCCGGCGTGTGCATTATTCAATGCAATCAAACTCGTTAATTCGGACTTATTTGGCCACACATCGGTTAATTCGGACTACTTTCGGAGCTTGGTGAGCGAGAAGCGCCGCAAATGTGCGACGCAAAAGAGCAAGAACGGGGCTAGCGTCCAACCGAAACGAAGCGGCGGAGACCGCATCGCCAGAGCCATCATTGAAATTGTACGTGAATGACAGCAACGCCAGAACACTTCGAGCCTATTTGTGTCTTTAAACCCTGTATTCTTGCGTTTACCGCCGCGCATAACACCGCGTTGGCCACAGGCTTTCGTAACTGCGTAGTCGTCATCCACTGATCGCGTCGATAGCGGCCGCGGTTTTCTCCGCAACGATTGCGGCGAACAGTAGTTTCGTTTTTACTCAGTACGCGCGTCGGCCGCATGCCTAAAGAACTGCGTAGGCGCCATCGATGATCACATAGATGGCGACCGCGGTTTCGACTGCAGGTGTTGCAGAGAATGGTAGTTAATTCATCCAGACTCGGTGCGTGCGTCGGGCGCGTTCCTTCAGCGCCACAAAGTCGCCGCTCATAATCGCGTTGATAGCCGTCACGGTTTTTTTCCGCAGCGGTTGCGGCAAACAGTTGTTTCGTTTTGACTCGGTGCAAAGCTATCGAGCTTGAAGGGCACTGGCTACATCGCGATTATGTTTTCGCCAGCTCACTGGCGAAAACGTAATCACGATGTGCGCGCGATAGTACAAAGCGTGTCTACATGCTTGGTCTACATGTTTTGCATACGTGTAGGGCTTGAAAATCATTGTTTTGGTTATTGTGCGGTACCGCTTATAGTGCAGATAGTCGCGACTCCGGCAACTTACGTTATAAGCGGTCTACACTGTACGTTGAATTAACTTGCGCTGTGTATAGTTTGTTGTTTATTAAGGTTTTCCGTGTAGTATGCATTCATTGATGATAGATGTACTTTTCTTTTATGCTCATGCCCCATAAAGGCATTTCATAACTCAAGCGTTCCTTGCATTGTCTTTACCACCACAAGACCTTGACGCACACTGATGAAATTGTGTGCCAAAAACTCGCACATGTGCACAGGGGCATTCTCGCAGTGCAAAATCCTGTGCCCCTCTATATACAAATTTTGCAACATGCGGTGCATACAATCTTTCAGATGATTGAGGACCGTCACTTAGAAAGTTGCCTTGACAGTTTGGCCTTCAGGTACAGAGTCGTGGTGAACAATTCCGTGACAGTCAAAAAACACAATCAGTATACTGGTTTTCACTTTGTTCTTCCACACTTTTTTTTTTTTTTTTTGCCTTGGCTCATCTTTCTTTTTCAACACTTCTTGCTCTGCGACTTCAGCTCACCATAGCATTCGTAAATTTAAGTTTTGTTGCCTGTGATGACTCTTTGCAAGAATTCATTACTGTCATCTGAAGTTTTTCGATCAGTGCTGTATTCTTTTCATCAAAACATATTGTTGGGCTAGTTGGTTCATTATAGTGGCAAACGGCACCAGACAGACAAGAAAAAGAGACGGGGACAATCACAAGGCACATTGCGATTGTCCCCATCTCTTTTTCTTGTCTGTCATGCTGTCTGGCACTCTTTGCCACTGTTCTTTTCATCACGTCTTTTGTTCAGGAGTCAGCAGTTTTGCCACCATCTTGGCACAAACCTTTCTCATTTCCAAATATTCTATGAAAATCTGGTGAATGAACGACTTTCTCAAACCAACTGCTTCTGCTATCATTCTGATAATCATTCAGTTGTCACTGAGCACAAGAGAATGCACATGATTGATGTCTTCGTGGAGACATCATGGAGACAAGGTGGAGGGGTGTCTTGATTTTGCATTATCCTCGGAGTCTTCACGGCTTTCCTGAAAATGATGGATCCACTTGAGCACACTCCTTTAACTACATTTGATTAATTTCTGCATCATTCTTGCCTGATTTCAAGAGAAATTTGATATAGATCCTTTGTTCCATCTGTTCATCGATCTCAATTCCGACTAAGACTGAAAATGGGTTGCACATAAAATGCACCCTGTACTGAAGGCAGTGGGCCACGGTGCTGGTGAAGGAAGAAGAAGACAAGCGACGCTTGCTCGCGTGCTTCGCCATATCTCCCTTTGACTTGTTTCGGTCTACCGTTGAAACTCTAGATCGAGTACTGCTAGGCAAACATCCCCATTGCATCTGGTGGAGGCGCTGGGTTTCTCTTCCACATCCTGGAACTCCGCAGTCAGATGCTACCACCAGCTCCTGCGATGAATGATCCCGGACCGTCCCAGGCTACTGCTCCCGTACCCCCGACCATTGTCTGCCCTGGCGTAATCCGGCAGCGCGATCCTGCTATATTTAGCGGAGCAGACGACCTCGACGTCGAGGACTGGCTCACCGAATACGACCGTGTAAGCGCATATAATAAGTGGGCCGACCCGATTAGCTCACTAATGTAGGCTTTTATTTGACGGGTGTGGCGAACCCATGGTTCAGAAATCATGAATCAAGTTTTACCACCTGGTCCGCTTTCACGAGCACTTTGACTGAGGTCTTCGGCCGTCCCGCCGTTCGCCGCCTTCGTGCTGAGCATTGCAACCCATAAATTTCTGCCCTTGTCATCCTGCAGTCTGGCTTGTACTAGAGGTTAACAAAGTCCTTTCGAGTGGAGAGAGCCGGCGCCACCTTTTCGTACCTTTTTGCTGGCTCGCTGCATGCACTTTTGGGACAGACTAGGTACATGTACTTGCTTTTCACCAATTAAACTTGTGGTTGTGAGTCGGCACTCGCCTGACTTACCTTTTTTTTTTTCTTTGTTCTCAAATTATGGGGTTTCACGTGCCAAAACCACAATCTGATTATGAGGCACGCCGCAGTGGGGGACTCCAGGAAATTTGGACCACTGGGTTCTTTAACGTGCACATAAATCTAAGTACACGAGTATTTTCGAATGTGGCCCCCATCGTATTGCGGCCGCCGTGGCTGTGATTCGATCCCGTGACCTCGTTTCTATAGGGTGCCTGTCTTTCCCTCTCTCTTTTTCTTTCTTTTTTTTTATAAAGCAGCATTTCTCACGTTTCTGCTTGCTGGACTACAACCTTGTTGCCACTGGCTTGAGTGGGTATTTTTTAATAATTATCACAAATATTGACGTGTTTTTACTTTGAGTGACTCTTGTTTGCATGTGGCATGTTTACACGTCAACATCCCAAACACATGTTTTGAGTTTGACAGTAGCCTGCACGTAAGCACGCCTTTGGGATGTTCCTCATATGTGTATAACAAGCTCATCTCGTTATGGTTCACACCACAGGCACGTCATCCCCTCAGTCACTGCGCAGCCCGAGGCCACAGTCGATGTGTGAGTGGCGCCACCTGGCTGGAGCCACAGGAACACCAAGGACAGGTGTCCACTGAGCTTCCAGTAAGTGTTTAGAAGAACTTGTTGTTGGGCGAGTTGGTGCATCTTAGCAAACATTTTTTAACTGCGCGAACTAACGACCACAGAGAGAGCATGAAAAAAGGGACAGGTGCACTGCTTGTTTCATGGCGGGTTCATCCATGTTTCAAGGACAGCACCTGACCTTGTTTCGTGCTCTCTCTGTCGTCGTTAGTTCGCGCAGTTAAAAAATGCTTCCAGTAAGTGCTTTGCTTTCATATTGACTTGTCAACACTGCAGAACCACCTTTGTTTTCACTGTGCACATTTCACAGCACCGTGTCTACCACAACACTACACAACAGTATCGAAATTTAGAGCACAGCAAAAGACAGTAGACAAGGAAAGGAACACACAACACAAGCACTGCGTCCTTTCTTAGTCTATTGTCCTTTGCTGTGCTCTAAATTTCACTACTGTAATGCAATACCAACTAGCCCACCTACCCTTCCCATTGAAAGTACACTTTGTATTTTGCATGCTGGTTTGTCAACAATTTAACACACCATTCATAAAACGAGTTATTACAGTCAGACATCGACATAAAGAAGACAGATATAAAAAATTCTAATATTCAAAAAAAGTAATGTATATAAAATCACTGACTTTCATTCATATTGGTTGGTTCAAAATCACCTCACAATTCAGATTTAAAGGGGCTCTGCAACACTACCCGAGAAAACTTGTTGGGCAGTATTGATAGCAGCATGACGATGCTGCAATTTCGTGCACTTTGTGTGACATACATGACATCACTGAGTGGTACTGATCATTGATCGAAATGTGATGTGTGGTTTACGTTCGCATAATATTGTTACGTGTGGAATTTTACTATTTACAATATATTTACAGGCTATTTACGATATATTTACACTGGAACCTAACCGCCAGGCCGAGACCTTGCTCGTGCCAAAAGCCCCGACACACTTCATCGTCTTTCTCTTGAGCATCTCTAGATGATATCGTAATAATACTCCTCCGGTGGCAAAAGCACCATAACGGTGCTGTTAAATATCCAAGGCGCTTGGAGAGGTGTAGGGTTTGAGTCGGGCGACGTGGGACAATATCACTGGTTGTCACAGCGGAGGACGTAGTGGGCGTGGCTAGAACGATTTCATAGGTAACGCCGGTCACTTGGCGGTGCAAGCGATATGGGCCTGTGTAACGGGAGAGCAGTTTTTCACAAAGGCTAACTTTACGCGATGGTGACCAAAGCAACATGAGGGTGCCGGGCGCAAAATGCACATCACGGTGATGGAGGTCGTACCGTTGCTTCTGTTTGTCTTGAGACACTTGCAGACGAGCGCGCACAAGTTGGCGAGCATGGTCAGCACGGGCGATTGCATCACAGGCATAATCGCTAGTTGAAGCTGTGGTGGACGGAAGCACAGTGTCTAGTGGTAGCGTCGGTTCTCGGCCATACAAGAGGTAAAACGGGGAAAAGCCAGCAGTTTCAAGACTGGAAGAGTTGTACGCAAAGGTAATGTAAGGTAGAGCCAGGTCCCAGTCACGGTGGTCGGCTGAAACGTATTTAGATAGCATGTCTGTAAGGGTGCGGTTCAAACGTTCAGTGAGGCCGTTCGTTTGTGGGTAGTAGGAGGTGGTAATTTTATGCTGTATTGAGCAGGCATGCGTGATGTCGTCAATGACTTTGGACAGAAATGTACGGCCACGGTTGGTGAGCATTTGACGCGGAGCACCAGGCATCAAAATGATATCGTGTAGGAGGAATCGGCAACATCAGTAGCGCAACTGGTCGGAAGAGCGCGTGTTATGGTCGCTGTGAGTATTGTAAAAAAAAACACTGTGGCATTACTTTTTACAACCATTTTAAGTATTGCCCGACTATCACACAGCCACGGGTGAGGTATTGCTACCATGGGAAGTACTTATCAACAGGCTGAGCAGGCATGGCAACCATGGCATGCCAGCTTCCTTTACATGACATCAATGTTCTACGACTATTGTGCGCCACACTATGATGTCATGGGAGAGTGAAATGTGGCATGTAGAGCCATGAAAGTTTGAGTTGAGGGTTGCTCTCAGTTTGCTTGCATTTTGAAGCTTCTGCTGCCAATAACTTGGGTTTGCGTGCATTAATTACCATAATTTATTTCTGCTGTTGGTGCTTCAGCATGCTAAGAAAGGGCCTAGAGCAAGAATGGTGGTTTTAAATAAGTGTTGCAGGGCCCCTTTAAGGCACGGAAAATTTAACACACAACCTTTGGGAGCATTTTAGTTATATGAGAGCGAATGTAGTTATGAAAATTAGGTAATTTATTACTATACGAAATAAGATTTCATGCAAATAATGTTTTATTCTTTGCTTATTTGTTCAAATGTGTGTTTCATGGCCAGAAATAAAGGTAAACATGCTCTAATTTTCCTTTATGTGCCCCCCCCCCCCAAAAAAAAAAAGACAAAAAAAAAAGAGAAATTCCTTAACAGGGTGCACCCCATTTATTGAGGATGAACGGGCATGCACTGGCGCAGTTTATCGAAGACAAACGGGTACCCTGGTGCGAATTATCAAGGATGCCGTTACTCTTAGCTGTGTTAAATTTGATTAAACGTGCTGCTTTAAACTTTTCATACTAGCGTGGAAACGTTATTCACGCTGACTACTTCGCTGTGAGAGCTGGAATCAGATCTGTTAAGATCATTTCCTTATCCCTTTACATAGGTACAGCCTCATTTCATAGAATGGTACATTAAATGAATTCATTAGTCATTTTAACTGTTCTTGCACATTCGCCACTCTCCTAACAAGCTTGCAAGAGTGATCAACGATCAGATGGCAATTCAGGGCTGAGACTCTTGTTGGCCACCTCTTTGCTGCTCGTCACATTATTGTGCAGTTTCAGTGAACACAGGGGTGGGACCCACTCCTGTGCCAAACTGTGCCAAACACAAAAAATTGACTGAAATTGCGCCACGCTGCGGCAGAACAGCTTCGGCATGTGTGCTCCAGCAGTGACCGCGAACAGCGAGCGGATTCATTCCCTGAAAAGGAGTGCAGCCGTTCACATTCCGCACACCACGTGATGGCGCCTCCCTACAGTTTCTTGTAATTTTCGCGCTTATAACACTGGACTTTTCGGCGCTTCCAGCAAGTGGCCAGCGCACGCACGGCCACTCCCAGCTCTTGTCGCTGCTGTCGGAATGGCCAGGGCGGCTGTATTTAGAGTGTACTAGAATACAATTGAGTGGGCCGAGTGGTACAACGCTCCCTAGCTGAGGCAGAAAACAACGAAAAGGAGGCTGAAGACGCTGCGAGTGAACTAAATATTAGGGAGGCGCATGCTGCAGCGGGTTCAGCGGGTGGGCATCTGTGTCCCCAGGGCCAGTATACCGTAAAACTATTCTAATCTGTTTTTATGCCCATATGGGCGAGGCCTGCACCATTTTGACATATCGCGAAGGGCTAATGGCGGATTTGAAATAAAAAGTCACAGTTTTGCCGAAAAGGCAAAGCATTAATTGCGATAGCGATTTAGTGGACAGCTGTACGAATTAAGTATAGTTTTATCGTCCCTCTAAACTTGTAACATTCGCTTACTAACTAAATTAACAAGCATGGTGTCATGTGCGCCAAGCAAACATGAACACATTTCACTCGATAACGGCGGAAACTCGCAGTTAAAACACTGGAGTGAGGAAGTGCGGCAGCAGTAGTGAGCTGCTGCCGTGAGCCGCCCCCCCGGTGCATCGCGTGCAATGGAAGACAGCGTGCACCGTGCTGCCGCTCGACTCACTCTTCCATATTCTAGTACGCTGTAGCTATAAAGTGCACTTCTACTACGATCTTCATGTTGGTTTATTCTGTTTTGTCGTGGTTTCGAAGTGCGCTGCCAGATTCTATATTCTATTATTCCACCAAAATTCAAATTGGCCTGCTCCAAACTGCTTCAAAATGAAACTTTCTCTGCTCCAAATTGCTCCAAAATGAAATTTAGTCTGCTCCAAGCTTCTCCAAAATGCAATTTTGTCTGCCCCAAACTGCTCCAAAACGCAATTTGACCTGCTCCAAAAATTGCTCCAAAGTGAGTTTGGCCAGTACCACCCCTGTGAACAGGAAAAACTGAAAATGACGCTTTAAAGATAACCTGCACCAGCAGTACTTACATTATAACCCACAACACTGCACTTGAAGGGTCTTTATTTGGCAGGAAGAACACACAGCAAGGATGTATAGCAACAGGAAAAGAAAACTGGGCGAGTTGGAATATGTTCATGATGTTCTTATCCATCTGGGACTTTTTTTGTGCTGCCACATCATGATCTGTAGCAACGACAGCAATTGCATCCACCACTCTAAATACCCTTGAAGTAGCCCTGCCTGAAAAAATTATCTCTAAATCAGGTCTGTGAGGATGGGTCTAAATTAGAAAGGAGATCAGCATTAGCCAGAAAGCAGCCTCGTGTGACAACCATGTGAAGTAACAGGCGATCAAGTTAATCATTACATTTAGTTGTTACATTTAATAAAATGTGCAAATAATGAGGTATAAAGGGAAATTAAAGTGGATAACTTGCCGCAGGTGGAGACCAAATCTTCTGCGTCACCCAAACACTTTCTTGGGTGTGCAAGATTAGCCCTGGAAGTGTTAGCCAGTCAGTGCCCCTTCATGGCTGAGGAGGCAGACATGGAACATTCCTTTAACCGCAGGTGTCGCACAGTATGTGATCATAAGCAGGCAACTGGAAATGTCGGTGGGAGGATGGCCGCCACAGTAGCTTAATTGGTAAGGCACCGCATACATAGTTTGGAAGATGTGAATTTGACCTACTGAAAAATTACTGTATTTGTGTGAGGCCTGCGTAAAGCCCGTACATTTTCTCCACAATTTCTTACAGGCTGCGGGATTTACACGAGACAGGCTTATGGATAGTCACCAAAGCCTCGAACTGCACTCAGACTGCTATGCAGAATAACACAATCACTACCGGCCAATTATGTACACTTTCATTTTGTCGTCCTTGTGCTTTTGCTTTTCTTGTTGTCTGAGAAGTTTGCCTCATTAGCGTTCTTCAAAGCTGGTTTTCTTCCATGCCGTTCATTGATGTTCTAGATTACCATCACCTTGAAGCTCTTAATGACCGTCTCGAACGAAACTATGCACCATGCATTCCAAATTCATGGGCACACTTCTTGATGCTCTGTTAATGCACCTGAAAGCATGATGCATCTAAACCTGCTAAACGACGTGCCTCAGCACAGGTGATACCACTGAAGCGCGCTGGATCTATGCCACATGATTGCAATCCAGTGGAATACTGTGTGTATGGCGACGCTACCGTTATTGGGATGGCAGTAACTAGCGCCATCTACTAGTGGCTTACGTAAATTAAGCGGTTCATGTGCATGGTCTGTTTGATCGCACCGGTGTGCCGGTGCACTCTCGGAGGCCATGCACGTAGGTATGCAAGTGATGCATAATAAAACGTTCTTCCAAATTTTCGGGCTCCAAAATGGGGGTCTACCGTATTTACTCCTTACACAAGTAAATACAGTGGATCAATTCTGTCATTCCTGTTAATGTCGAATTAAAGAAAGCCAACTGTACTTAAATAAAAAGAATGGCGGTTCTAGGTGTCATGCTCAGCATCTGTTTATGTTCAGTAAATTACTGTGAATGTGACCACTGTTTTCAAAAGTATGATCAGAATGAAAAGTTATGCCGAGTTTAATTTGATGCCAATGGAAACAACTAAATTTTTTCAGTGTCGACACATGGTGGCCAGTCCTTCACATGGTGAACATGAAGGCGATGGAGCATTTTGGTGAGTTGTAGCTTAAGTTCGAGTTTTTTGCTTACAGTAGAATCTACTCTTGCACTCGCCTGTCTAGCCATTAGGCATTAGCATCATTCTTCAGAAATTAGATTAGGGCACGCATCTGAAAGCATGTTGTCAGCAATTTCATCCGAAGGTAACGTGCGCATTGCTTCCCCTTAATGTACATTGTAATCCGACGACCTGCGAGGGCAGTTGCTTCCATTCCCACCGAAAAAACATTCCAAGGATTTACCGACACCGACAGTGAGCTCAGCCTCTGTGTGGAATTGGCCAACAATGAAATCGTTCGTCGAGTTAGGGCAGGTTAGGGTGACTGGGACTTGGTAAATGAAGAGCCAGCACCTGCCATGCCAGTGAGCTTTGAATTCACACAGGCACTGATCAGTGTACAGCATTGACATGACCCTAGGTGGTGGAATTTAAGCAGATGTTATTGCGTGCACAGTCGAGAAGGGTTACCGGTAATCCTCAGAACATATTGCCACAATGACGGGTGTGAAATGAAAGAAGCTTGGGAGAAAGACTGACTGCGGAAGAGATGGGGAGTGATTGTCACCTTGCTCAGAGACTTGCTAGAAGTTAGTAGGCAGATGGAGACTGTTGCTCATACACTGAGTATTAGATTGGTTCTGCAGTGGAGGATTCCCAAAGCAATGACTGTGTTCTCTGTTTGTTGGTAATCAAGCGAGGGAACCCCACTTTCAGTGATGCCGATTGTCTCACTGTATGCAGCTCTCTGCCAACATATCAGGAAGTGCTGGCACAGACGGAGCACATCACACGCTGCATCCACAAGTTGCTAGCATGCGCACAAGACGGAAATCGAGATGCCTTTCTGCCCTGTACGCAGAACATCTTGCAGGTAAGCAAGATTTGGGTGTTTCAATCACAGAAGGCAAGTTGCTATAAAGTAGGTATGTGTGCAGCTCAGGTGTTGAAACAAACTTTATATGTTAAATGACATGTCAAAGAACACCTGGCTCTAACCTTTTTGGACAGGTGATCTGTCACAAATGTGCAATCCTTGAATTCAAACACTCTGTGGAGTCCAAGTCTGATGAGATGCCATCTGCCATTTTGACTGAGCATGATCTGGGCTGATATGACGTAGCGATTTCTATTGCCCACTTTTTTCAGTGCTCACGACCAGCTAATTGTGGCAATAATTTAGGGAGAGCGCAGCTCACAACTGTGAAAGAGAAAATAATTGTCTGTGGCCCTGCTTTCCTTTCAGTTCATTCCATGATATGAGTGGAAGGGTTGTGCAAGTTTCCATCTGGAGCAAGTTTTGGTGCCTGTCTCTCTGCGTTTCTTCTTGTTGCACCTCCTTTGCGGCAAGAATTTAGGAATTGCAGGCACAATTTGGCTGTGCCTGCATTGTTTTGGTTGATACGCAAATTTTGTTTGTTTTTGTGCCACAAAAACGGCTCAGTGTAAGTGGGAAAAATAAACGTTTCAGCCTATGGCCTAGCATGCCATGTGACTGTCCAATGCCCTCTCGAGAACAAAACAGCAATGCAAAATTTACAAGTTAATTGCTGTGCATAGAACCACAATGTTGCAACTCGTGTAGTGTCACGAGTGTTTTGCAACATCTCGGGCAAGCAGAAAGGTTAGTTAATTAAACTCCATGTGTTGATTGCAGTTAAAGTTTCAGATAAGGTGAAACGACTCCTAACAAGCATTTGAAATGCACCAACTGTAGATGTTAGTGAGACCCTTAAAAAAAGATATGGGCTCGTATCTGACAAAGTTGACAATTCTCGCAGGTCTTTATGGCTTCGCTCTTAGCTGACATTGATCTTGGTGTATGTGCACTAAGAGGTTGCACGGATGTGTTAACGTTTTTGCTCGTAAACTCTGTTGTCTGCTTCCACAGTGGCTGTAGGCTGTCGCAAAGAGAAATGCATCACTACCGATGGCTGTGCCATTATGCTGTCATGAAATTGTGGTGCAAAACGAAAGCGATTTGGACAACACCATAACGCAAGACTCGCTGATGAAGGCTGGTGTTGTGTGTGCAGGCAGTGCTGGGCATGAGTTCTCTGTTTGGTGGACAGCAGCCCCCAGGTGGTGCAGTGAGCAGTGCCCTTGCTCGTCTGGTGGGCAGTGCACAGCAGCTGGAGCGGTGGGCATCCAGTGGCCTCGAAGGAGGCCAGCTCATCCAGGGAGCCTACGAGGTGGCCAAGGGGGCCAAGGAGCTTGTCCAGGCGTATCCTGCCACACCTCCACCTTGAAGCCATAGGGGGGGGGCACACCGGCATGTGCCACCCTCCCCCTGAAATTTCTGCGTGCTAGGATACCTGGCATTAAATTATGTGCAACAACACTGGCCTTCCCCCTCCCCTGAAAATTCTGGCTATGCCACTGCCTTGAATTAAGGCTCATTAACACCAGCAACTTGCATAGGTCAAGCAGCCAAGTTTGTCACAAATATTCTAGTGCAATGTTGCAAAGCAACCAAGCGTAAGTACTAGTCACAAATACTGTATTTACTCGATTCTAACGTGCCCTCGATTGTAACGCACACCCGTTTTCTGTGACCAAAAAAAAAATTCTTTACAGTACCGCGCACCTCATGCTTTCATACAGGAATACAACTTTCTCTTATTTAGAAAAAACAGATTTACTCCCGATGCACTTAAGTTGCGATGAATAAAAAAAGTCGCAGTTTTGCCCAAAAGGCGAAGCATCGATTGCAATAGCAAATTAGTAGACAGCTATGCGAAGTAAGGATAGCAGTTTTATCGGCCGTCTAAACTTGCGAACATTCGCTTACTAGCTAAATTAACAAACACAGTGTCACGCGCGCACAAGCAAACATGAACAGATCTCGCTCGTTGACCGCGAAAACTAGCTGTCAAAACGCGAGTGACGAAGCGTGGCGAGCGAATTGGCCTTCGTGCTAGCACGCCTCTCACTTCAACGCGAAATATAAGCGGTGAAAACACAGCGCGCGGCGGACTCTCCCCATCACAGATAGATTTCAAAATAGGGCTAAGGCGATCGTATCGCCGAGTGGATCGTCGCACAATACGTTCTACTTCTGTCCACTGAAACCCTTCCGCGTTGCTTTGCTGGAGAAAGTCCTCTCTTCTTTGTGCCAGTCCTGCACGCAAGTTTCGGATTCGCCGAACGCCCATGATGCGGCCTGATTTCCATTCGTCTCTGCGCACATGATGACTTTCCTTTTAAATGTGGCATCGTGGTGAACTCGGCAGGTCACGCTGATAGAGCAAACGCAGAAAACGGGAAGACAGACGGTAGACTAATGCCTAAGCACAAGTACTGCAGCACAAGATGAAAGTTATGGCAGCTAGGCTCGAAGCGTATACGAGGCGGCCATTTTTAAATGCCAATGACTATATGGTAGCGCAGATTTAGAGTCGTACTCGATTCTAACGCGCACGCAACTTTTGAACCTGTTTTATAGGAAAAAAAGTGAGTGTTAGGTTCGAGTAAATACGGTAGTCGCTGTTGGTCAAAAAGTGACCGGTTTGGGTCAATCGTTCGCTGCACGGTTTTCCAATTGTGCAACTGCATTAGCAAACCTACAACCTACTAAAGCAATCAGCAGCACAGGAACAAGACGTCTGTACATGCAGATACTTACTTTATGTAGCGACGGCGGTGCAAGCAGATGCAGACACGAACAGCACCGATTGCAAGACATTTTGGTGTGGCGGCAGGCAGATGGCACTTGCAAGTGTGAATATTGTTACAGAGCGACGAAGAAGACGTTTGGTCATGACTTGAAGAAGACGACGCTCTGGACTTCGCGAGCTATGATCTTGTCAGCCGCTGCCATACTTGTAAATACAGTGTAAATATATTTCTTGCTTCTTTTCCCCGTAACATTTTTGGTGGAGTTTGCGGGCTCAAGGACAAGACGGATTTACGCAGCGGGCGCTCCTTGGCTGCATCTACCATGCCAGCTCAAGGCGAGGATGCTTCGGGCTCGTCGGCCCCCACGCCAACCGTCATTCTGGCACAACCGCGTGACCCCGGCTCCTTTTCCGGCACTGACAACACGGATGTTGAAGATTGGCTTCAACTTTATGAGCGGGTGAGCAAGAGCAACCACTGGAACCAGACCGCCATGCTGGCTAATTTGATATTCTATCTCGCGGGGACGCCGCGTCTGGTTTCAGACCCATGAGGAAGAACTTACCACCTGGGACATTTGTAAACAGAAGCTCACGGATTTGTTTGGCAGGCCTGTTGGACGTCAGCGCGCCGCTCAAAAAGACCTCGCTTCGCGTGTCCAGACGTGCACCGAGTCCTACCTCACATACATTCAAGATGTGCTCGCTCTGTGCCGCAAGGTGGATCCGAGGATGTCCGAAGCTGATAAAGTGGCACATGTCATTAAGGGCATAGCAGATGATGCCTTTCACCTCCTTGTGTTTAAGGATTGTTCTACTGTACAAGCCATCCTTACCGAATGCCGGCGATTTGAAGAGGCCAAGAGCCGTCGCATTGCCCACCCATTTCCCCGCCTCCCCAACACGGCTGCTACGTCCACCTGCGAAGACCTCCGCAGTCTGCCTACGCCCAATCGCTCTGATGACATCGTCCACATCATCCGGCGTGAAATCGAAGCCGCATCTCCTATGCCAACCCCAACCCTTGGCTCCGACAATTGCCCGGCCACCGTTTCCCTGATCCAGACCGTCGTATGCCAGGAATTGGCCAACGTTGGCTTGACCAACGTCTGCTCCATTAATCGGCCTGACTACGTTTCGTCCACCTCTGCCATGCGCCCTGACGGCCCTGACCGACTCTTAGTTGTCCCTTCGCATCTGCGCCGGACTGTTCTCGCCCAGCTTCATGATGTGCGGACTTCCGGTCACCTTGGCGTGTCACGGACTTACGACCGCGTTCGTCGGCGCTTTTTTTGGCCTGGTCTTTACCGTGACGTCTGCCGTTACATCGCTGCGTGTGACCTTTGTCAACGACGGAAAAAGCCGACCACACTCCCTGCTGGCCACCTTCAACCACTTGACGTGCCATCAAAACCATTCTTTCGTGTAGGCATTGATCTTTTAGGCCCCTTTCCAACGTCTGTTTCGGGAAATAAGTGGATTGCTGTCGCAACAGACTACGCCACCCGATACGCAATCACACGGGCTCTTCCGACAAGCTGTGCAACCGATGTCGCCGCTTTCCTGCTAGAAAACGTTATCCTTCACCACGGTGCCCCTCGACAGCTCCTTACCGACCGAGGCCGCTGCTTTCTTTCTAAAGTTGTTAATGACATTCTACACTCGTGCGCGACTAAACACAAACTTGCTACTGCTTACCATCCACAAACGAATGGTCTCACCGAGCGTCTCAACCGGACCCTTACTGACATGCTGTCCATGTATGTCTCCGCTGACCATCGCGACTGGGACGTTGCATTACCATTCGTTACCTTTGCCTATAATTCTTCTCGCCACGATACCGCAGGCTTCTCTCCATTCTTCCTCTTGTTCGGCCGCGACCCTACGCTACCTTTCGACACCCTTCTGCCTGATAGCCTGCATTTCACATCAGAGTACGCCCGGGACGCCATACTCCAGGCACAAGAGGCACGCCATATTGCCCGACGTCGACTTGCGGACTCGCAGGAAAATCAGCGGCGCTTATATGACACCCGCCATCGTGATGCCCACTACACGCCGGGCGCCCTGGTTCTGCTTTGGTCTCCGTCGCGACGCGTTGGCCTCTCGGAGAAGTTGCTTTCACGCTACTCTGGCCCTTACCGCGTCTTGCGTCAAGTAACCGACGTCACCTACGAAATCGCCCCTCTTGACCCCACCGTGGCTCAGCCTCGTTCCGATGTAGTCCACGTGGCGCGTCTTAAGCCGTATCATTCGACCGCCTCCTAACCAGCACCGGGTCGGTGCTTCAGCCGCCGGGGGTCATGTTACAGAGCGACGAAGAAGACGTTTGGTCATGACTTGAAGAAGACGACGCTCTGGACTTCGCGAGCTATGATCTTGTCAGCCGCTGCCATACTTGTAAATACAGTGTTAATATATTTCTTGCTTCTTTTCCCCGTAACAATATCAGTCACTGCGAGTCACTTCTTGGTCGCCATTTGCGGTTGTTCGCGCGACTGCTGTCAGTTGCTGGTGTGAATGAGCTCTTAGGCTTTGAGTTTTTGTACGGCTGACATAATCATGGCAAATAAACTAGCCCAACCACAGAGTGGCTGGACTGTGCTCATTCAGACCTGCAACATCAGTTTTGTATTGTTCTGGGTACACAAAACTAGCAAGGAAATTTTTGATGTGTACCGATTTGCTAAAAAAACTGAAGCATACGTGAAATGTGTGTGTGGACATGCTTTGTGTCAGTGTTTTGTTTTTATTTAACATCATGAGCTTGCCATGTGTGTATGGCTTCAACAAATATCACACTAGTCATTGGCTAAATCATACAGAAGTTACAGTTCTGTTCAAAGTGTCCAAAGGCTGTAGGGTCTAAGAAAAATCGAGTTAGGGATTCGGCAAGGCCGTAGCGCTTATTGCAGTAGGGACGCAGGTTCTCGGACTCGGCTTTCAAGAAAGGCCGAGACCACAAATGGCTAATGTTCTTTCCTCAAAGCCAGCTCTGCTGGCTCGGACTTTCGGCCCACACCATCCTCCACAAAGCTTACCAGGACTGAACATCACTGTGCACATTGTATTCAAATGTACGAACAGGGTCGATCAACTTATGTCCCTTAAATCAATGATTTTATCAGTGCTGGCTTCCATATATATTGGGAGTGTGAGCCATAGCAAAAAACCAACCTTAATATTTTCAAGATTGCATTTTAAAGAGAACTTAAGTGCTTTTGGAATTGGTATATTTGTGGTGCTTTTGAAAGCTGTCACTATATAATTCAACTCCCAAAGTTATTTTCTTGATTGTGCGTGTCAGTGTTGTAATCGTCTTTTAAATTTCCATCATAGCTCCACCCTCCTTGCGTACCAAGCGTAGCATCAGAAGACCGAGCAATAGGAAAGCCACCGGAAATGTTGTCAACACAGGCGTCACATCAGCCTTCCACCGTGCTTGAAGGCTTGCGAGCAGCCTGTTGCGCACATTTTTGGGGCTTTCTGTTCCGATAGATTGCAGAAAAAAATCTGCTCAATAAGCGTGTGTATTCTTCGGAAATCAAACACAGTTGCTGGCATCACAAGCACTTGCGGGTTTGTTTTCTTTCTTCTCTCTTTTTTGGCAGTGTTTTGCTCTGCGACCACCGGGTGTCACAATTGTGTGTCTTCCATTCACACAACAATAATTTGAATAAATAATTCGCCACTGTGGTGGAAAAGAGAGGAGTTAGAACCTTAAGAAGTAATCAGTTTGTCCGAAACACTTTCTTGACAGCTATTACAACTATTGCTCATGTGTATTGAATGAGCACAACTGTGGAGCCTGTGGCTGCGGTTGGGAGGAGCCCACTTTCACCTTTCAGTGTTACTTCGGTTTAGTTGCGGTAACGCTATACATAAAATTGCCATTTACCATTACCACAATGGCTACCTTGGCAGTGCTTCCGTACTCCCAATGTTGAACAGCTAGCGCAAATAACTTTTGCAAGTTTTGCAATAACTAAGTGCAAGCGGTTCACTCAAAAGCTTCTACTGACTAGTAATCACTACCTAAGAGTGGGGTGCTGAAATAACGTCCATTTTGTCAATTTCTGGCTTACACCCAAATGGGGCACAAGACGAGAGGACATCACGAATTATTTCATGCTTTTATTTTAATGGCAAGGGGTGCCTGTGAATTTGCTCTATGCACATAATTTCTCCCAGTTGATATTGCTGTCCTGTAAACATCTAGGCAGGGATTCCTGATTTGTATGTGTGATCTTGCAGTCACTAAGTGTGACGGAATAATTGAAGCTTTGTCAAACTTTAACCTATCTGTGCTGACACATGCACAATGTTTAGTAAGGTTTTCTTTTTTCTTGTGGGGTGTTGTCCTTGCCCAATGTTATTTATTGCACTTCAAGGAGTAGACATGACATTTTTTATTTTTTTGTGTTAATGAAGATCCTCAACCTTTAAGAACAAAGAAGAAATCTTTTTTTCAAGCATAATATACTACAAAATGGTTGACAGTGTCATCTGGATCCTTAGCCTATGTGGCGAGTTCTGGATCCATACCATAAACATCAGCATAAATTGCAATCCAAAGCAAAAGTAGGTAATCCTATATACGTGATTTAAAGTGATGTTTTAATGATAGAACAGCATTTGGAAGTTTTCTTATTAAGCTGGGTATTTGATTCCAGATTTTTGCACCGACAAATGATAGGAAACGTTGACTGTATACATTATGAGCTTTCGGTAAGTTGAATTTATTGTGCTCAGTTTGTCTAGTGTCCCTTGTAGGCCTGAGAAATATTTATTTATTTATTTATTTATTTCACATGCTTTCAAGGCCCGAAGGCGTTACAGAAAGGAGTGGAGTCAAAAAACAAAAATAATGCAGTAAAAATACAAACAAAAAATATTACCAAATGGCATTCTGAACAGCGGTCTTGAAGTTGGTAGGGTCGGTGATGAGTGCGACTGATGCGGAAAGGCGATTCCAGTCCATGCTTGTCCTAGGGATGAATGAGTCACTGTACCAGTTTGTGCGGCACAAAGGCACCCCGACTTTGAGGCTGTGGTCAGTGCGGGACGAAATATAAGACGGAGGGGCAAGAAGGGTTTCTTTTAAAAAGGGGTTCAAATGAAAAACTTTGTGAAAAAGGGAGAGACGGGAACATTTGCGGCGTGACGAAAGATCAGGTAAGTTAAGAGTTCGTTTCATTGATGAGACACTTGCATAGCGAGAATAATTAGATGAGATAAAGTGTGCACTGCGGTTTTGAATACTCTCTAGAGTGGAAACTAATGAGGACTGAGACGGATCCCAGATGGCTGAAGCATACTGCAATTTGGAGTGAACAAAAGTTTTGTATAAAGTTAGTTTCAAGGAGGAAGGGGCAGAGCTAAAATTATGGCTTAAGTAACCAAGCATGCGGTTAGTGTTATTAGTAACACAGTCAATATGCGAATGCCAAGAAAGGCTATTTGATATGTGAAGGCCGAGATACTTGTAAGAGGTAACTGACGTCACAGATGCACCATTAATAAAGTACGTGTGAATGGCAGTTTTACGAGATATGCGCATGGCCTTGCATTTATTTGAATTTAGTTGCATACACCAATTAGAACACCACTCAGTTATGCGGTTAAGATCGTCCTTCAGTTTTTGGGAATCGGAAGGATTAGTAATTTTGCGGTAAATAACACAGTCATCCGCGAATAGTTCTATGGAAGAAGGAAGATTGTTAATATAGATTAAAAAGAGAAGTGGACCCAGGACTGAGCCTTGAGGAACACCTGCTGGTACATTAGAAAACCGAGAAGTACAGTTATTAGCGTTTACAAACTGCGTCAGGTTAGAAAAATTTTTTTATCCACTCGAGTACCTTTGCGTCCAGGTTAAGTTCAGTCAGCTTAAGCAGAAGTAAATCATGCGACACAGAATCAAATGCTTTAGCAAAATCGAGAAATATGCAATCGATGTCTGTACCTAGATCAGAGATTGCAAAAAGATTGTTCGTAAATGATAAGAGCTGTGTTTCACACGAAAAAAACTTACGGAAACCATGTTGACAGGGGTTGAAAAAGGAGTTGGATTCTAAAAACTCAGCCAAATGCGAATATATTATATGCTCGAGAATTTTACACGAAATGCTTGTTAGTGAGATAGGCCTATAATTGCTGGGTAAGTATGTGTTACCTGATTTGTGAACTGGAATCGCCTTTCCCACGCACCAGTCGTATGGAAGAACAGACTGCTGCAATGACTGAGTGAAAATGTGCGACAAAATAACAGCAGAAAATACATTGGTACACTTCAAGATTTTTGAATTCAGGCAGTCTGGGCCGGCAGACGAAGACGTTTTTTTATTCTTAATTAGGCAGCTAACACCAACCCAGTCAATAGAAATAGAATCCATGGGCAAAAAACCTGAATTGGATACAAGGGGTAATCTATGTGGCATCACGGTAACATTGGAAGAAAATACATCATTAAATACATTATAGCACTCTTCAGGAGCAACAGGTTCATCATTGGGGTATGTTAATTGGATTATTTTACTTGGTGTACCGTTAACTATGGTCCAGAATTTACGAGGATTGGTTTGCAAAAGGGATGGAAGTGTGACAGAATAAAAATGCTGCTTCGCACTAGCGGCAGCTGTGTTGTAATCACTTTCAGTGCGGTAGTAAGCGGACCAAGTAACTTCACTGCGTAAAGGTTTTGCGCGACGAAACAACCGCTTTTGTTTTTTGTTACGAAGTCTCTTCAAAAAGGGGTTGAACCAAGGCGACCGAGGCTTACAAACGACTGTTCTCTGCGGCACGAAGCGTTCGATAAGTGAAAACAATTTATTTTTGAAAATGCACCAGTTTTCTTCAACACAACGCTGATCACAGTCAGCGATGTAAGAAGCTGCGAAAGTTTCCATTTCAGCGGTAATGGAAGCCAAGTCGGCTTTGCTGTAATCGCGGATGACCTTCGCAGTTTTTTTAGCAGTTGTCTGTGTGTTGATATCAAAAGTGAGTGCAAGGTGATCACTTAAGCCTTTTAAATAATTAATTGGGGAAACTACATCAGGGTTCGTGGTGAGAATCAGATCAAGAATGTTAGATGAAGAGGCAGATACGTGTGTAGGTTTCAGTACAAGCTGAGTGAAGTGGAAGACCAAACAAGTGTTCAAAAACTGGGTACTCTGAGAAGACTGGGACTTTGCCGTGTCATTATGCCAAATGATATCGGGAAAGTTGAAGTCCCCGAGAAGAAAAAGTGGCGAGTTAGGGTATCTGACAACTAATTTGTTTAATGCATCATGAAGGTCATCGCAAAATGACGTCGAAGCACTTGGAGGGCGGTAGCATGTGCAAAAAATGACATGTCTGTTGTCGAGTACAACGTGCACGCAAACAAGTTCTAGTGGTGTTTCTATGGAAACGGAGTTAGAAGTGAGCGTTTCAGTAACTGCAATCAAGACACCTCCACCTGTTCGCCCACCACGATCGCAGCGATAACCATGAATACTGTTTCTCACAATCAAAAATTTCGCTAGTTTTTATCTTAGCAGAGAGCCATGTTTCGGTGAGACATACGATGTCAGCAGCGCATGAGTCAATCAGTGAGGACATTGCAGCGCGTTTATTTAGTAAGCTTCGCACATTAGTGAAAAAAACTGATATGCTGTTATTCCATTGTGCATGTGCTAGTTATGTTGTAATATTACCTTCGAAGAGCATGCTGCACGTGGCATGTCGACTTCACATACATTGTCAGTGGTAGAACAGTTAACGTAACACTTCTTGTTCAAAAATAGCTTGTTTAGCCGCAATGAGTATGGTTGGCCTGATGCCTTAGCAAAATCTAGTAACTTTTTCCTAGACTGGCGCGTTGCTCGGCAAAAATCTTTGCCCACAGATACCCCGGTGGATTTCAGATTAGATTTTAATGCCAGAATTTTATCCCTTAGTTTTGAGCAAGAAAATTTAATGATAATCGGGCGAGTCTTATTAGCAGTGTACGAGCCAAGTCGGTGGGCTCTACATACCATATTCTCGGGGACTTCAAACTGAAGATGACGAGATAAAAGTTCACATACCAATTTTTTGGACTGCGCCCATGTTTCTGACGGATTGTCGGAAATACCATAAAATATAAAGTTATCACGGCGGGAGCGGTCTTCTAGATCATCGAGACGCGTCAGGAGAGAGGCATTTTCATTCTTAACGGCGTGTCACGGAGCGATCATAGGCCAGCTTATTGTGAAAAGTTGTGCAGTTTCTGCGCCGGACCATTTCATCCGAGAAGCAGTTGTCCAGCGAAACAAGAAAGATGCAGGTTTTGCCGAAAGTTGGGCCACTTCGAAAGGGCGTGCCGAAAAAAAGAAGCAAGCAGACGGGAAACTTGACAACATTGCCGAACCTGATAAATTTTTTGGCACGGTCGAGCAATCGGCGAACACACCATCTGAGCACTTCGTCACAGTACTGATAAATGACCATAAGCTCCGCATGAAAGTAGATACGCGAGCCGAAGTGACCGGCGTCAGGGAAAATTTTCCTTTACTTCTGCGTTCTCTGGACAAAGCAGGTGATCTTAAAGGACCAAACAATGCAAGCATCCGTACGATCGTAAAGTTTGACGCTGAAGTAGCTTGGAAAGACAACTGTTCAAAGCAGACCATTTACATCGTGCACAACTTGCGCACACCCTTGTTGGGACTACTAGCTATCAAATCCCTAGGAATCGTTCACTTCCTAGATGACTTAGAGACTGCTGAGGACATCGTAAGCAGGTATCCTAAGATATTCCAGGGCACAGGTTCCATATCTGCAGAACATATCATACGTCTCGTGCCGAATGCAACACCATACACCCTGTCTACACCCAGACGGATTCCTATTCCCATGGAGGAAAAGGTCAAGCAAGAACTGCAGTTCTTGTTCTATAGCCTGTCCATGGACAGGCTATAGAACCGACAGAATGGTGCGCTCCTATTGTAGCCGTAATAAAGCCGTCTGGAGCACTAAGGATATGCGTCGACTTAACTGAACCAATTTGTCAGACGGGAGCGTCATCAGCTACCAATAGTAGAGCAAGTTATGGGAAGCTTCCAGGAAGCCAAGGTCTTTTCTAACTGAACGCGAATGCTGGATTCTACCAGATAAAGCTTTCCAAAGAGTGTCAGAAGATAACCACTTTCATTACGCCGTATGGTCGGTACTGCTACCGCAGGTTACCGTTCGGGATCACATCTGCACCAGAAATTTTTCAAAGAAAGTTCTCGCAGGTCATCGAAGGCCTAGACGACATACTGAACTACATGGATGACATTCTGGTGTACGGCAAGAACAAAGTGGAACATGACAACCACCTTCGTAATGTGCTCGGCCGACTGGAACAAACAGGAGTAACCCTTAACAGGGAAAAATGTTGTTTTGCTGTTGAGCAAGTAGCATTCCTGGACATGATCTTTGACGCCAATGGTATGCACCCAGATCCTGAGAAGATCAGAGCAATCAAGGAGTTTCCTCGACCCCAAAATGTCGCTGAGGTTTGTTCCTTATTAGGCATGATGAACCACCTTGCAAGGTTTCTTCCTGATGCTGCGTCTACATCTGCGCCTCTACGCAGCCTCCTCAACAAAGACAGCAACTGGTGTTGGGGAACTCAACAAGAGGAAGCTTTTGAGAAGATCGACTACTCTCAGCTCGAACAGATGCCTGGCAAGGTACAACCCCATGTACTAGACAATCGTTTCGGCGGACACGTCTTCGCTAGGACTTGGTGCAGTACTACTCCAGGATTAGCCATCTGGCGAAAGACGCCCAGTAGCATATGCCTCCAGATCGCTCACGAAAACAGAGCAGAGGTATTCACAAATCGAAAAGGAAGCATTGGCTTTGACCTGGGCAGCAGAACGCTTCGACGAATTTCTGAGAGGACTCACGTTTTTATTTGAGACAGACCACAAGCCCCTCCTTCCACTACTGGGTCGCGATCCTCCCAATTCTCTTCCATCAAGAATCCAAAGGTTCAGAATGCGTCTTACGCGGTACTCGTTCACGCTCACACACGTCCCGGGTAAGGCCATCGCTACAGCGGACACTCTTTCTCGAGCCAGAGTGATGAACAAGGGACTGTCTATGGGGGAATTGTCTGAAGCTGACGTCTCGGCTCATGTGAATGAAGTCGTTCGATGTGCGCTCTCAGATGACATGCTCGACTGCATACGCTCAGAGCAGGCAACGGACCCTGAGTGCGCATCGTTGCTCGAAGCTTGCATGCAAGGTTGGCCCGCAAAGGACCGGAAACCGCAAGTTATCAAACCGTTCTGAGCACATCGTGGCAACATCACAGTTTGCAAGCAGTTGCTTCTGAAGGACTCCAGACTAGTAATTCCAAGAGCTCTGCGGAAAGAAATGCTTCAGAGAATCCTCGAGGGGCATCAAGGCACTGCCAGCTGCCGCGCGAATGCTAACGAATCAGTCTGGTGGCCAGGAATTAGCCAGGAACTTGCAACAACCGTAGCTAACTGCCAAGCTTGTGCCGCAGCGCGCACCCAATTTTCCGAACCGATGATCCCATCTGAAACAACGGAGCTTCCATGGGAGAAAATTGGAATTGATTTATTTGAGATGAAAGGAGCCGTCTATCTTGTTGTTGTCGATTACCACTCCAGGTATCTTGAGCTGGCCCTGCTAGATCAAGGAACATCATCACAGGTGGTTATCCAGCATTTGAAAAGCATCTTTGCCAGGCACGGGATCCTGAAAACGGTAATATCGGACAATGGACCACAGTTCATCTCATTTGCTTTCATTGATTTTGCAAGAAAATACGGTTTCAAGCATGTCACAACAAGCCCTCGTTACCCACAAGCTAACGGGGGAGCGGAGCGCATGGTAGGGACTCTCAAAAGACTACTGGAAAAAGCGCAGGACCCCTACATTGCCATGCTGAACTATTGAAACACACCGGGCCCAACCAGCTAATGAGCCGCCGCTTACGCTCACGAGCGCCATGCATGCCATCCGCGTTAAAACTGCGAGTGGTAACCGTTTCTTGGGGAAAGCAGGGCGAAAAAATGCAGACAGAAACAAAAGATGTATTTTGACAGACGTCATGCTGCAAGACCTCTTCCCAGTTTATCCGCAGGCAACCAAGTATGGCTGAGAGACGGATGCGCCGAAGGCACAGTCCTTCGTCCTTCCTCAACACCAAGATCCTACTGGGTCCAGACTGCAGGGAGGACCGTACGCAGAAACAGATGCCATCTGTTCCTACTCCCAAACGGAGGAGAAACCAGTCCCGTCCTGGCCGAACAGCCTCAACAAAGCAGCCTGCCAATGGACACGACCGACGAGGACATCGTGGCTAAGCAATCGTCCGACACCCAAGACTCTTCCACCAAACGAAACTTCGAGACCAGCACAAAGAACGACGCGATATGGGCGCATCGTACGAGCGCCAAGAAGACTCAGCATTCACGACTGATTTGTAAAGTGCTTACCTTTCTTGGTAGGCACACAGTGCTTGTAAAACGGGAAGATGTGACGTCATTCTGATACGCATTGTGTGCGCCTGTGCCATAGACACGCGCTGAGATAAGCGCTATGCTTTCATTTCCTTCACCCAGTTCTCATACAAGTCACGTGACCATTCTGGCTCTACATATTTTATGACGGAACATTAAAGAGGATAATTCTTGGTCATGATACGACGAGCATCTGTCTGTTAGTCTGACATTGCGTTGTTCCCATTACAGTTAATTACTGTACTTTAGTGGTATTGTATTTGTCAGTTACCTACTCCATCCCTATGGGCTGCAGTAGTACAGTTAAACCTGGATATAACGAAACTGACAAATTCCCGAAAAACTTCGTTATAAAGACAATTTCGTTATATGCAGGTTCAGCACGAAAATTCAAAAAAGAAACGCTTACCGTATTTACTCGATTCTAATGCGCCCTCGATTGTAACCCGCAGACAGCTATACAGCTATACGAAGTAAAGATGGTAGTTTTATCGGCCGTATAAACTTGTAAACATTCGCGTTTCTTCGTAGAAGCACTCATCCTTGGAATGTCACACCAGGTACTGGATGCGTGGACGCGTGTCGTTTCGCACAAGCGTGAGGCGTCGGAAACGAAGAGCGAGCAACACGATGGCGTCGTATAGTGTCACCTAGTGTCAGCTTAGTGAAGTGAAGCGCAGAGACTAGCGCAGTAACCAAGGAGTGGCGCTGCCAGCGCATTGAAATAAAAAAAGTTTTTTTTTTCCTTTGGCAACGTCAACTGGAAAAGGAGAGTGCCGGCTTGGCGGGCTAGGCCAGCTGCAGCAAGCGGCAGGATCAAGTTTGAATGAAGGGAGGGGAAAAGGTCACGCCCGCGGCGGTAAGATCGCCAGGTCGAGGGATGCAGGCCCGCCTCGTGCACGCACGCACACATGCGCTCGCTCTCGCCTCGCAGTCGTCGTGAATTCGAGCGCGCCAAGCGCGACGCTGCTGCTTCGCATTCCGTCGCGGCGGAGAAAGTGCTTCCGGTTGCTGCTCGCGCAAAAATGACAAAATTTGGGGCGAAATCTCTATTTGTCGGCGGGGAGAATTCGTTATTTCGAGGGGGTCTCCCACTGCCACTTCGTTACGTAGAGGTCTCAAATACATGTGCTCTATGGAGTAACGGCGGGGAATATAAAAACTTCCTTATATTTAAGAATTCGTTATATGGAGGTTCGTTATAAGCAGGTTTAACTGTATGTACGAATGATTTCCGGCCATATCTCCCCCCGCCCCGACATAAATCCTGGGTGTGCTGATGGTCATGAATAGAGCACATACATGCGATTGAGATTATGCTGAAGTTTGAATGTTGTAGGGTGAGTGAGGGAGTCACAAAGAAGTTCCCAAAATAATTAATTGCCGGTCCATCCAGCACTGTTATTTTCCTAAACATGAATTCCCACCAACTTGCCCAAGTTTCTCTTCTAGTAGAATTAATTGCCAGCAAGCATGCTGTAAAACAACTGTTGATAATTTGTACAAAAGGATTGTGTCTGGAAGGGAAAAAGGGGTTCGGGGAGTGCTTACTTGCACAAGTGGCATCGCTGAATTGAATCCACAAGGTTGCACAATCCATCGGTTTTTCACAATGTGTTTAACACACGCACTCACAAAATCACCTTTTTATTCTAAATACACTTCCCACGAATTTTCGCTTATTATTTCAACCATTTCAAAGAAACAGAACATGCAGTGCAACACTGCGTACATTCTTTGGCTGCCAGTTCTACTGCTTAATCTTCACGATTCACAGAAGCCTTCTTTTTGTACCTCTTGGAAATTTAAACATTCAACAGCGATTTCGTGGGAGGCTGCGATCTCCAAGCCGGACCTGGTCGACCAGCGCGAACTCCTTGCCCGGGCCCGGAGGGCGATTCAAGCCAGAGGGTTCCTGGCATAAGGGACCCTCCCACCTCGACTGCCAAGTCACTGCTTCAAATAAAGGTTTATTCATTCATTCAATAGCGATTTCTTGAATTATTACAGCACTGAGAAATGCAGTTGCAAACAGCACAATAGTAGGCATCTGAGGTGGGCTTGAAATGGCGGAATGCTCCGGGGTAACTAATTTCAAGGCAGTCATCGATCCCTTCAAGGAAAGTTGCTACCGTGAGGGAGAGAGGGAGCAAATTTCAAGGCACTCCTTCTGACTTCATGCAACGCTCATTGCTGGACACCAACATAAAAAAAATGCCTTTTTGTTTTTGTAAGGAACATTTTTCTGTGTCCCTTGTGTGCAGCGATGAGCATTCCACGAAATCAGAGGATTTCAGCAGTGCCCCTCGGCACACTCTCGTAATGCTAAGATGCGGCAGGAAACAATCTTTTGCAGCTGTTTGGCAATGCACTGTGGCTTACTTAGCGGTAACTCACCACAACCGTTCCCCCTCTGCACACAAACTTGTGGACAAAGTTGGTCGTGAGGGCACACAATGGTTACAACGAAGTAGTGGATATAACATAGCAAGGCAATGTGGAAACCTCTTGTGGCAACTAAATTAACACATTTCAATTGGTTAAGAATATTAATATGAAGGCTGCATGGTGCTACACGATGCTTGTTAGTAAATGACATTGCCGAGTAGTGACAATGAGAATGCCAGGATGTTGACCTCGTGGCTAGATTATCAATGTAAATACTTGATAACATGACCAATCCACACTTGCATACCTAACAAAATATATGGAGAAAAATACAGCCGCTAGTGGTGTGTCAACACCCCACACACAGACTATGGTTCAATTCTGCATGCACTCGAGCGCTTGTCCCATCTCTGTAGCTTTTGTCATATAATGCTGTTAATTTCCTCAAAATAAATAATGCAGGCAATCTGTGCATGCTCAAACTGCCTGATGCATTTCATTGATTCTTCACAAGACTAAAATGTTCCAGGCTGCACCAAGTAAAATGGGCGTTAGTTGAGTAAAAATAAGCTTTATTGCACAGCGCTCATCAAGAAATATGTCTTGCCAGTCATCTAATCTGTTGAGAATGCTTGAATTCCTGTGATGGCTCTTCCTAGGATCAGTGCATGCACGTCGTGGGTTCCTGCAAAGGTCAGAGTTGTAAGAGTTGTAGCTCACGTGCAAGGCATGTGGAAGAGCGGTGGACTCACCTTCATACGTGTTGACTGCTTCAAGGTTCATGACATGGCGGATGATGTGGTACTCGTCACTGATGCCATTGCCACCCAACATGTCACGGGCAGTGCGTGCAATGTCCAGGGCTTTACCACACGAGTTGCGCTTCACGAGTGACACCATCTCCGGGCAGAGGCTGAAAGCACAATCGGAACTGCTTTGCGCACATCTCAAACAAGTAGGATCCATTTTGATGATAGTGAATGAATCATGTAAAAATTTTTTAAATCACATCGTTTGGTTTAAAGTCCTTGTAAACATTAAGGACCAACTTTAAATGCCATGAGGAGAAAGTAACAGAGAAACGAAGGGGCTCAAGTGTTCTTACTTTGTTAGTGACAAACATATCAAGGCAAAGAAAGCATAGATGTAATCAAATGCATTTTTTAATGAAATTGCAAAATTAATGAGCGAAGGAGAAACGAAAGTTAAAGACCAATTGCTGCCAACGGGAGCTGAGCCCACACTCCCTATGATGCATGCGTACCATATTAGTTAAACAAAAAACCGCACAAAAGAGAGAAGGACAAAAAGAAGATAGATACAACAAACAGGCGCTGTTCGCGCTGTCTCTTTTATACTGTTTTTTTTTTTTCTTTAAGTATGTTACACCAACACGCTCACATCAAACTCCTGCTGTGCCAGATTAGCCCTGGGAGTGACAGCCAGCACCGCAGAGCGGGCTGGGGCAGTTGCAACGTGAAACATGTACAAGTAGTATATGAGATAAACCCTATCATTTATACTTTATAAAATGCTTTTGAAAATCTCATATCCTTATTCACCAAAGCAATGCTACTCCGTGCATTTTGCTCACCCCTACCCATTCTACAGTGGAAACCCGGTTATGCGTACCTTGATTTTGCACGTCCCAGGTTTAATGACAGATTAGTGCAGTCCCAGCGTACTCCCCGTAGAGAGAATGCATTAAAAACTTTGATTATACAACACAAGATTATGCACGTCCTGTCTCGTACAACCCGCGCAAAACTGCGAACTGAACGGCAGATGCGCAAGAAGTGTCACGAGCCACCGGCAGCTCCCTCGCAGCACCATCCCCTCTGTCAGGAGGGATGGTGCCACTGGAAGCCGTAGCCTCCACCGCGGCAATGCGAGGCCTAGCTACTGCGACGTTCGCTACCAAGCTTTTTTCTGTTCGGTGCCGTGTTTTTCATAAAAACAATTCGCACTGTTAGCAATGGCGCCGATTCCGCCTTTGTAATCCTATAAAAACAATTCGCACTGTTAGCAATGGCGCCGATTCCGCCTTTGTAATCCTAGCCAATGGCTTCGAAGCTCGGAAAGCACGGCGCGTTGCACAATGCCGGTTCCCGAAAGCCAGCTTTGCCTCAATACAGCAGTATTACACGGTGAAGCATACCATGAGTGGGAAGGAGCAATTGTCACGTGACACGATATGTATTCCTTAATTATACACGCGTGCACCGCCGTCTCCTATCACAGTACGAGCATCGATACGCCTAATAAGTGTACTGGCAGGCCTTCAGAGCTATTTCGGACGTGCCTGTGGTGATTTGTGCCCTTGGGGGCAGTAACCAGGCATGCATTCTTTTTTTTTTTTTTTCGGACGTTTTCGCGGTCCCTAGGGAGTCTGAGAAATCGAACGCTGACTATATTTAAATGAAAATGAAAGTGGACGAAAAAACGACTGTCGCATTACGCATGCAATGTCCTTACCCATTGAGCTACTGCGGTGTTGTTTTTCCGTCCACTTTTTTGGGTATTTATGCATGTGCACTAGAATTAACCCTGGGAGTGTTAGCCAGCGTGACCACTCACGGTCTTGAATGTAGAACATCCTTTCTGCCGCAAGGCATCATGTGGTACATGAAATTGGGAAAGGGCAACTGGCGAATAAGCCCTCGTAGGCTACCTGAAGGCATCAAAACTGCCAGAAATGAGAGCCTTATTATGTAATGAACCAGAAGAAAGAGAACCGAGGGGTCCGAGTTTTGTAAGTCACAACCACATAAAACCAACAGACAATGAATGACAACAATGTAATGAACAATTCATTAGTGATACATACACACCTTATTTACTTTTAGGTGCAGCACATAAGCAGCAGCAAACTTGGAATGGCAAAGACTGACAAGAAGAAAGGGAACCGAGGGGCCCGATTTTTATTAATCATATCATAAGAAGCCAATAAACAATGACACCAAGTTTGTTTGTTGGCTTCTTATGATATGATTAATAAAAATCGGGCCCCTCGGTTCATAAGAAGCCAACAAACAATGACACCAAGTTTGTTTGTTGGCTTCTTATGATATGATTAATAAAAATCGGGCCCCTCGGTTCCCTTTCTTCTCGTTCTTTACATAACGTGGGCTCGAATCCGGCAACATTGATGCCTTCAGGTAGCATATGTGGGTTTATTCACGAGTTGCCATCACCCAAAAAAAAAAAAAAATGATCACGTGCTCGTGATGCCTGCGGCAGAAAGGATGTTCCACATCCGCCCCTAGGTTTGTGAGTGGTGGCGCTGGCTAACACTCCCAGGGTTAGTTCTAGTTGTAAAACATAACTACCCCAGAAAGCGGATGGGGAAAACGGCTCCGCGGTAGCTCAATGGTGAGAGCATTGCACGCGTAATGAGAAGACGTGGGTTCGTTCCCCACCTGCGGACAGTTGTTTTTTCATCCGTTTTCATTTCCATTAATTTATTATTTCTTTAATTCAATTAGTAAGTACAAGTAATTTCCCCTATGTTGTCTTGGTGTCATTGTTTGTTGGCTTCTTATGATAAAGACTGACAAGAAATACATTGTTTTTAGATCTCAGTGACTATGCTGCTGCTGACTTTGCCTCTCATGCAGGCAAAATCGGGAAGTCTGAATAAACTTGCATGATGCAAGTACGTCTCAGGTGCCATTTAACCATTAAAAGACTTCAAAGGGGCGTGGTTGGAGACTGACGGCAAAACTTTTTCGTAACACTTGACAAGAATTCCTAAAATCACAGAACACTTCTGCCTAAGAATGCTGCTGAATTCACATGTACATTTGTGCGCACTTGCGAGGAAAGGAGTGGAATAGAGTTTTTTCCAAGAAGCTGGGCTTTCAATTAAAGTTCACCGAGGTTGAGCGTTGGGCTAGTTGGTGCTGTATATTTGGTGTTTTCCCAGTGCGTTAGACACGCAAAGCACTAACAACTGAACATTATTTTCCTGAGTGCAGGTATAAATGCGCTTTGCACAAAAAAATGCAATTAGCAGAAAACATCCTACCAAATGTCACTTATTTCGCAATAGGAAATCACACTACTTTCTTGACAAGGATAGCAAAGCCACATTGACACTTGCTAGCTCATTTCAAAATTTTTTGCACTTCTATGATTTCTTTTGTAAACCACAAAACAACAACGGTAACCCAACGTGCCCACTAACAACCCCTTCTACATTATAACTATATTTGCGCAGTCACCACCCAGTTTGTCTTACATGGTCAGTCTTGCATGAAAAAACAATACAGTAAACTATGCCTTCACTACACGACAAGATCTTATCTTTATGCTTGGCGGTGCATCTTTGTCTAGGGCCCGAGTTAACATTGACCTGACAAAACATTTAAAAAGAGTTTTTCATGTGCCGAAAACGTGGCTTTCACACCAAATCATTTGCCAATGTGCTTAACGTTATGGCTAACCTGATGCAGATACAGGATAACCACAACATTTGTGTCTTGTTTTGGAGTTTTTGTTCTGGTATCTACAGCAGCGCTACAAGCGTTCTTATTTGAACCACAGTGCATGATGCCTTTGCCTTTTTTGCTGAATGTAAGAGCCCATGCCACAGCGCGCAAGTCTCCCTAAATGTTCCTTTTTTGCACATTATATCATTAAAAGCTAGGCTTCACCAATCATGCACTTGGCATCCGAGGATGTGTTACATAAGGTGACTTTCCTACATGGCACAAGTACCTTGTGGTTTAACTTCCCCGTGGATATTTATGCCTCAAGGCCTTCTCGACATACCTTCCCTCGTCAAAGAGGCGACCCACACGTAGGCAGGCCTGCAGCCCCAAAGAGATCTCGGTCAGCATGTCAGCCAGCTTCTTCTGCACCAACTGGTTGGATGCCAGGGGCCGCCCAAACTGTTGCCTGCACAATTCATTATGAACCGAGGTGCCCCATCAACAAGCATTATCAAGTTGGTGCTTATTTAAATTGCACAACACATGCTTCAAAAAAAAGTAGTACCTGCATCAACCACGCCCCTTCAACTTCATGAATATCTTTGTCCACACACCTCAGGCAAGCCCTGACATTGTGTCCGTTGCTTTGTGCAACAGTTACAACAAGTTCACATCTGTTCCTTAACATCACCAAGATGCTTTTAGGCTTTCTCACAGCCGGTAAGGTCACGTGAAGGAACAACATTCGCATCAGGCCTCGCCATACTTTGCTTCTCATCAAGGAGAATTGCAAGTTGGATGACGTGCAATTCAATATTGATTCCAATGCTGCAACAAGTAAATGCATCCAAATTTAGCATACTTGCAGACTTACAGAAATGGTGGCTGACCGGTTTTCTACCTCATAGCTGCTTGGCACAGTGACATTTCCAATGGCCATTCGTTTCATGGCTTTTGCAGTGAGAAGAGTAAAAAAAAGTGTTCCAAGGTTGCATGCAATGTGTAATGCATATCTCTGGTAGTACTGCATTCACCAGTCATGTAACCAATGATTTATTTCGAGAAGAGTTCTCCAGCAGCTGCAAGTAATCCCCCTTCCCTGTATCACCAACAAAGGAACAGCAACCGATTGGTCGGTCAGCACTACAATAGGGAAGCCTGAAATTCAACTCGCTCCAACGGAAGCACTGCCAACGCACCTGAGGCCTCTTGGACCACAGTTCATAGAGTGGCTTGCACCCTAGCTTTGAAAGTCTGGCCCTGATGCCAGCCACATTCAGCAGACTTTGCTGCCTTGTGAAGGAGAGAGAGGAGGATGCAGAGAAACGATCAAGGAGAGGGTGAACGAGAGAGGAGCAGCGGAGGTGACAGAAAGAGAAGGGGGTCAGTGCCGTTTTCTTCGTCCCTTGCTCTACCTCTAACCTTGACCAACCCATTCTCTGCTTCTTCTTGAGGGTGGGCAAATGAAAGAGGGTGAGGGAGAGAGAGGGTTCGGAACCCATTGACCAATAGCAAAAAAACTGGAAAATAAAAACGAAATTTAATCGAATAAATTAACAGAATCAATAGCGTGTAAATCAACGGATTTATAAGCTAATTTCACAACCACACATAGCAGCGCAGCGCCTTGCTTTCAGCCATTTTCCAGATGGTGGCTGCCGACAAATGGCAGCTTCCTCATACAGGAGCACAAACTCTACCCCCCACAATGGCGAGGCTTTCCTTTCGGATAAAACATGAGTCCGAGCTTCTGCCATTGCGGTCAGCTGCACGTCAAGCCGGGAACACGTCGCTGCCGCCAATGACACAAACATTATCTACAGTTTGTTTTTCACACAAAACAACAGTCGGTAAATAAACCAATATTCTAATTTTATCTTTTGTGACAAGCAACGACCACTGTCAAACAAGCTGCATGAACAAGAGCTGCGATACGACGTAAGTTACATTTGAAGCCCACTGCAGTGTACTGCATGTAAGACACATGCAATACACATGTGAGCATAACGAGCTTTGTAGTCTGGACACTGTGAATAGCAGCCTCTTATGTCGTGGCCTTTTTTCTTTCTTTTTTTTGTGCAAATTGATGTGATCAGTAATGAAGTGTTCTCAAAACAATGAATTTTGCGATCGTCAGTGGTTATTTCTGAAGCATAGAAAGCTACAGCTTTGAAGCGAAGCGGGTTAGGTTTAGCAGCACTGTCGGCACTGAGCAGACTGGCTGAGCCACTTCCGTTGTCGTCCCGAAAACGTTTCATTGGTGGTGCATCGTTCAGTACGCTGCTGCGGCAAGCTTGCCGTTAGTATTATTGTGCGTGCAGTGCAGTGTCACACGCATGCTTTACCGCAACAAAGTATGTTGTATATGCACCATCTAGACAAAATTTGCATAAAATTTTGTGCATTTTAGGTGATAGCCCATTTAGATGGGTCTGTTCAAATCAGAATTTGTCGCACTGATAATAGTCGACTTCCATTACTTCAACCCTGAATAAGGGGCCGGCATCGACCGAATAAATCGACCGAATTATTTGGCGGGTCGAATTAAACAAGATGCAGAAAAAGCACCATAAACACATCGCCAATTCATTTGGCAGTACAGTTAAACCTCGATAAAACGAAGTCAATAATATCAGCAATTTGCTTCGTTATATTGAAATTCCGTTGTATTGAAATTCGACCTTTTATGCAAATAAGTACAATCGCCGATCAATTGTTTTTCACACAGAAAGGGGTCGCAAAGTTTTCAGCATTATCAGGCAATTAAAAAAAGAAAATTTGAATAAGAAAACAATTTTGTTACAATTTGGCAGTCGGCGACAAATGATACGGTTTCATGCCACGTCGATGATCACATCGGTGGTACGAATGCGAGCCACGCTTTCGTGTCCACTCCGCCCACGCATCACCCGCACTGGGACGACATTATCGTGAAAAGCACCAGCAACGGGAAGCGAATGCTCATCTGCCTCTCGCTTCAACTGGTCTCTGAAACTCGAGATTACGCAGCCTCCAGTACTAAACACACGGGAAGACAGCTTAGATGATGCCACACCGTCTTGGCACGCCAACTCTTTGCAAGATTACTTCTAAAGCAGGGTGCGAGGCTGCGTATGCGCTCAGCCGCACTTACAGGCGCACGCAGACCACAGCCACACTAGAAAACAAGACACACGCCAACTTAACCCCCCCCCCGCCCCCTCGCGCGCTTGATCATGCTATCGCGATGTTGCTCTCCTCCCCCTCTTTCCCTTTGCTCGTGCAGGAAAACAGCGTTCGTGAAGCCACCATCTTTCGTGTCTCGCCCTCGCACGCTTTCACTCGCACCTGAAGCACATAGTGATAGGAGCTTATCGCGCTTGGACTTTATATGAAGCATGACGCAGCTCCACGATGGCGGTCACTTCTGCCACGCGGCGCGTGATTTCAGAGGTGCGTTCGCAAGCAGCGCTTGTAATTTAATCATTTGATCATCCACGGAAGCTTTAATTTATTGTTTTGGTATTCCTTTACGGCGGCAGTGAAATTTTGTTACACTGAAATTGCGTGTAAACACACTTCGTTATACTGAGGTTCTAAATACATAGTGTTTTATGAACAAGAGCTTATGAAAAGGTAAATACTTTGTTATATTGAGAATTTCGTTATATTGAAGTTGAATGTATCGAGGTTTAACTGTACTTGCCAGAGTCTAACATGCCCCCAAATCAAATGCGCACCCACTTTCCATGAATCCAATGTAAAAGAACTAACATAGAAACGACATTAAAGCTCCCAACGCGCACGCGATTGTTTGGCAAGAAAAATTAGCAAGGGTACAATATGTGTTGCAGAATGATGGCCAGTTTCCTAAAGTCAGCTTCGCTGCAGTACATTTGTGTTATGCAGCAAAGCATACAAGCATCGCGAAAGCGGTTTTGGTTTCCAGCCCAATTTCCTCTGAAAAAAGAAAAGCATGCATTAGAATTGGGTAAATACCGTAATCAGATATTGTGAGCTCTAGTTATTGCTCAAACGAAAATCTTCCTAGGGCATGCCGAAAATGGGTGTTTTCGACGGGAGATGATGTGTGTTTAGCACATTCACTGTCCCCTAAGCTCCGTCGCGACAGATATTAACACTAAAAGGGTCGCTACTGGAGTCACCATAGGAGTCGGGCACATGTATGCTGATTAGTCAAGTTCGAATTATCTGGTGAAGGCCAATTTTAGGATCGAAATAACGAAAGCTTGGGCCCACAGAAATGCATTGGCGCTGACTATGACCTTCCGTCAGGATCAAATTAACTGGAGCCGAATTAACAGAAGTCTACTGTATATGCAGACTAAACTAAGTGTGAATAATCATATGTTGTATGTGGGTACATTGTAAGAGGTGTGAATTGTATTGATGCAAAGTAGGCTGCCAACTGCAGCCGCCCGAGTGAGTGTGCACAGTGGTTGGTGCATGAGCAATTGGCCATTATTAAAAAGGATAACCGTTTGATGAGCATCAGCTGTGTAACAATATAAGTTAGAGCTGTGCTGAAGACAAGACTCACCGATCAAGAGTGTACTGTCGCGCTGTCTCAAAGCAGAACTCAGCTGCACCCAGGGTGCCCCAAGAGATGCCATATCGGGCGCTCGTCAGGCACTGGAATGTTGACTGCACACACACACACACAGCAGATGACGCATGCACTTATGCACCAGACCTGTTTGCCTCTATCTCTCTGCACACAAACGCCCTCGCTCAGCAATGGTGGACACTCTTTCGTGTGAAATGGCTTGGCTAAGAATGGTTGCTACAAGTGCATCTAAAGCACAGCACTTGTACGCTGTCAGCACCGTCCCCTTGTTTGCGATGTGAAAGCTGTTGTTGGCTTGTGTACAGCAAAAATACCCATCACTGAAACATGTCTGGAATACCAATGTTCCCTCACAACACCGTGTTGCATCAACAGCCGCAGATTCACAGTACCATGACATTAGTGGAGTAGAAACGGTGTTCCAAGCACATTGCAGCATTAGTTGATATAAAAGCGAGTGTCAGTGAGTTCAACCTACATGGCCATCATCTCTGAGATGCCACGGAGCACCACTTTCTTTTCTATGCAAGCAACAGCATCATCCATAAATGTGACAATACATTCGTGGCACCACCAGACAAGTTAAGGCCAAACTACATGTACGCGTGCCGGGGCAAAGCTTGCGTCCACGCGCCTCGCCTGTACGTGTAGTTTGGCCTTTAGGAGAAAAGAAACATGAGGATTTCACTTGTTGTGAAAGTCAGTTTAAGCGCAGCTTTCCTTGTTGTTTACGAGGAGCACTGTTTTTATTTGGCAACCGTTTGCTTAAACCACACAACCTAAATAATGACTACTTGGGCCGTATTCTGAAACGTTCCACTTTGGCGAAACTTCTTTTTTGTTTTCAGGAGAGCTGATTGGCTGGCTGAGCAAAATTGAATGACATCACGCTCAACCAGCCAATCAGCTCATCCAAGTTTGCTAAAACAGCCAATCATCGCATGCCTGAAAGCGAAAAAGAAATTTAGCCGAAGTAGAACGTTTCAGAATACGGCCCCTTGTTAATTTAGTTGATAATGCATTTCGATTTTTCATGCAAGTTATCTTATATTTATTTATTGTTATTTTATTTAAAAATACCTTACAGGCCTCAACAGAAGCATTGTGTAAGGGTGAGTCGTACTAAAGTCTACAAATTAGGATAACAATAAAAAAATATAACTGCAAGACAGACGTTAAGTACAAAACTAGTGATCACAGATATAAGATTGCAAGATATTGCAGTTCGGAAAAGATGATACGAAGTACAAGATGACAACTATGCATGATAGAACACAATAAGGGAAATGCACAAAGTTTTATACATGCGCAAAAAAAAAAAAAGTTGTATGAATCATGAGGACAAATGGACGTGCTGAGTGCTATCAATGAAGTGTTTAAGCAGATGTTTACGAAAGATGTCGTTATTGCGCTGCAGGACAATGCAGTCCGAAAGATTGTTCCACAGGCGGATTGTTCCACAGGAGAAGTTAAAAGCATGTGTAGTGCCATAAATGCGGGTGTAGCTGTAGTTATTATGTAATCTATGCGATAAGTAAGAGGGACGAAGTAAGAGTGACCAAGTGGCATGGGCGTATTTATGACAGAGAGATAAAAGGGCAATGTCTTGTTGGGTTTTTAACGGGTAGAGTGAAAGTTCGCGCTTAAACTGGGTTACGCTGAACTCGTAATTCTAATTCTGCGAAATAAAACGACATACCCTGTTCTGGATCACTTCTAGCTTGTCTATTAAGTATTTTTGATTACGTGACCAGATGGATGAAGCAGTACTTTAAGTGTCGTCTGACAAATGTCCACCACTTTGAGTAATCCAGCTCAAGGACTTGCTATCTGCCACAGACAGTTCTTTACAAACTCTGGATAGTGTAAAAGAACCGTATTTTTCTCATTGGCAGAATCAGAAAATTGGTATATTTTTCTTGCTAAAAAATTATGTGTGCCATCTGCACACCTTTGATTTCTACTTGGAACCCAGAAAAACTGGGTGCGTGTTAGAATCAGGCAAATACTGCCAAATGAAACAGTGGTAGGTGTGGGCTTGATTGAATGATTCAATCAGGTTTGTCAGTCCTGTCAAAGTCAAATGAATAGAATTCAGCTCTACCACTGACACTTTTGTTGTGAGGGACGCCGAGATACCTTGAGGCCTCGCGATGCTGGCAAGAGGGCGTCCTCAGGCACGATGACATCCTCCATCATGATCATACCGGTGGGCGAGGCACGCAACGAGAACTTGCCCTCAATGCGTGGCGCTGTCAGCCCCGGGGTGCCCTTCTCAAGCACGAAGGCCCGGATGATGCCGTCCTCCTCACATTTGGCCCACACCACAAACACATCGGCTTCGGGTGAGTTGGTGATCCTGCACAACAATGCACCCTTCATCTGCTAGTGTTTGCAGTGCATTCATAAAATTTGCAAGCTGTTTAAAACAGATCCTTGGCATCACAGGTTGTCTGTAAGATTGCACACAAGATTAGTACACGTCTTCATCAGGAACCATCTGGGGCAGCCTCAGTGGTGCAAGATGTCTCACACTGTGTACAAAGCATAAGAATTTAAAGTTGCACCGCTGCGGGATGTCTGTAGCTTGGAATACGTGTGTATACAAAACCAGGCATTCCAAGTTGAATTATAAGGAGAGAATAAGTGACACAACGGACATTAACTGTGCGGGGACGCTCGACTCTCTTACGCCCCTGTTTTCACCGTGCAGCTGTGCGTAACTGCTAGATGGGGTAGTTGCAGAGTAGTACAGAGATCAACACTCATGTCTAGAACAACGGAGCGCCGCGCTCGGGACTGCACGAGTGACATCTACAGTTTGAAATAGGCCACATCTGAGCATGCGCGGTGCCAATGACGCGCCTGCCTCGCATTTTCTCTCCTTGTTTATCGCTGCGGCTGCAACAACTGCTTTGGCCGGCAGAAGCACTGTCAACGGTGTAGCGCCGCCAAAAAAGAAAAACGCGAGGAATCGCCCGGCTCGGTGCCCTTATACTGCATGCTTATTCTCAGTTTGCGGTATCGTCATACCACCATTGCATCGCACATATATCTCGTGCATCGCGCTGTGGATTTTGCATAACGCATTGCATTTATTGCCATCTGTTAGGAGTGAATTTTACAAACCTACTTTCATCATTTATTGGTTGTCAACCCGCCAACGTTAATTGCGAATAATTGTAGGTTTCGATCGCACATACAGAAAAATGTTACCTAGATGTTCTGAACTTACGAGATTTATTGAAATCAACACATGTAGGTTCCTCAAGAACGCTGTCAAATTAAGCACAACATACATGAGTGGTAAGCGGAGGCATTTCCTTGTGCGTTTCGTGAGCGAAAATTGTCAATAATAACATTGTCAATAAGAATAAGCTGAAAGCATAGCTTGCACCGGGCACCGAGAACAATTTGCTGCGTTTTTTGTTTGTCTGTTTGTTTTTGCGCTACACTGTTGACAGTGCTTTTGACGGCCAAAGCAGTTGTTGCAGCCGAGGCGATAAACAAGGATAAAAATGCAAGGCCGGCGCATCATTGGCGCCGTGCATGCTCAGATATGGCCTATTTCAAACTGCAGATGTCGCTCGTGCAGTCTAGACATGAGTGTTGACCTTTGTACAAGAGAGGGCGCTAGTGTTCTGATGCTTGCGCCACCTGATGGCATGGATATTACAGGTGCAAAGAAAACAAGCTACCATCTCTTGGGATTGGGGTCGCTAGCGCACGCCCATCGGCATACTTCGAGGGACCGTCCCGCAAAAGCCTTCGGAGTGGGGCACCCAAATGGACAAAACACGATCGTTTGAACGCACCGCCATTCGCATGACTGTACACGCGAATGATTAGTCATTGGTGTCTGCAAGGGTGAGTTGGACGTCCTCAATTCGTCAGCACCCATCAGTGTGTTCCATTAGTTGTAATTCGGTTAGCTGACATTGGTGTATAAAAGGCACAATAATGCCCCTTTGATTGTTTACACTACTTTGCCGTCATTCCTTCGTCCCAAGACCACATCTGAGACCCCGCAACTGATGACACATGCAATACAAAGCACTTTGTGGTGATGCACGCACAGCATATTGCTGTCTGGTGTGTGCATTATCACCTAATATTTTCTCTTATTATTTATATGATCATTAATAAGTACGAGAATTTTGAGTGCAGTCAATATCAAATTTCTTTTACTCTCTAAGGAATGTAAAAATGTAAAAAAACAATATGAATTCATACAGAAAAAAGCAATTTTCAGCCTCGTGCACTAATATGGTGGCACTACCACTCCACGACAAGCAACGTAACCTGCAGTGTAATTTCGTGCATTCCAGTTGGGCTCTTCCAGGGGCACAGACTAACAACAGCGGCAGAGCGGGAGCTGCCACTTTGATGTCACCATGTACTACACAAGGTATCACTGAAGGCACTGCCGCAAGATGCTCATCCGCGTGGATGAGGAATGGGCGTGCAATTACTCGGTTTGCAGGCAAGCACTTGCAAACCGGTGATACTGTCACACATGCGTCTCTTTTTGCAAGACGCACAACACTAATAAAATCTCTAAATAATCTAGCAATTGAGTACTGCAACTTTCTCGCTTCGTTTTTCTGATGAATATGCATCACTGAATTAGCTTGCGGGCACTCACATGGCACGCCTCGCTTTCGCTATGGCCATGTATCCCTGAGGCCAAATTTTAATGCGATAGCGTTAAGGGCCCCGTGTTGCAGAAAATCCAGCATCGGCATAAACATCAGTGCGTCTGGGGCATCCCTAGCAGAGAAATTCATTCAGAACCACCCCGATCGCGATCAGAAGTGTACATGTGACACCGGTGTAACAGTTTCTTGTTTTTTCGATGCGAAGTTCTCGCGTTCGCGCACCCTGTGTTTGTATATATATTCAAGTGCCTTCCAATTAAATACAGTGTAGACCGCTTATAACCTAAGTTGCCGGAGTCACGAATATCCACACTATAAGCGGTATCACACTATAACCAAAACAATGATTTTATTTCAATAGCAATTACATGGACACTCCAGGCGCATTTCTGCTTTCACCATGACATTCCGTACAAATTCCAAGGGCGATAAAATTGTCACTGTGCGCCGTATGCTGTATGTACAAGTTAGGGATGGGCGAATAGTGAATTTGAGGTTCGAAGCGAATTCGAAGTGAATAGTGATTTGGTCGAATAATTTCGAATCGAGTAGTTAAAATAATATATATCACATATTACAGTAAAACCTAGTTAATTGCCAAATTATCAGGGTATCCAGAAAACAATAAGCAAATGCTTACTACGTCAGCACGATTTTATTAGTGTAATGGATGAGCAAATCCTTTTGCTATTTTGCACAAAAGCAGTGCGGAAGCTGCAATTCTCGTCATCTCGTCACTGATTGGCTCTCGCAGCAGCGATCGAGGCCTAGCGACTTCCTTCGCAGCACAGCCGCAGCGCGCGCCATCATATGCGACACGCTTTGAACTACCGCGTGCAGATCCCGATTTTTTCGCCAGTAAGCTGACCGCCAACAGATCGCACGGCCATCACGGTGTAGCCGGTGCTCTTCATCCTCGACAGCTTTGCCTCGAGTCAAACCGAAACGACAGTTTGTCGCAACTGCAGCCGCTTTCGACGCGATTATGAACGGCGATTTTGCGGTGCTTAAGGCACGCGGCCGCAAGGATGCTGAAACCTACAAAGCACATCTACGTCAACTTTTCACTAGACTTCGTGAATAATCTCATCATCAATGTTGATAAATTTCAGTTTGGGGTTCCGGAGATCGATTTTCTCGGACACCAAATCACCAATCATGGCATCACTCCGCTGTCTGACATGGTTCAGGCCATCATCGGCTACCTGCTACCAAAGTCCACACGTAGCTTGCGAGATTTTCTCGGACTCGTCAATGTTTATTGCCGCTTCATCCCTGCATGCTCTAAGTTGGTGCAGCCTCTTGAAGCACTCCTTTCCACTTCAAAAGCCAAGTCTATCGACTTCCTTGGGACACGGTCGTTGATCAAGCTTTCGCCACCGTTAAGACCGAACTTGTCCAAGCTGCCCTCCTGCACCACCCTTCACAGACTGCTTCCGCTAGCCTTATGGTGGGCGCTTCTTCGGAAGCCGTGGGAGCTGCTCTTCATCAGTGTATTAATGGTGCATGGGCCCCCATCTCCTTCTTTTCCTGTAAGTTACAAGACAGTGAACGCCGGTACAGTACTTTCGGATGGGAGCTCCTCGCGGCCTACCTTGTAGTGAAGCATTTCAGGTACATCCTTGAAGGGCGACAATTTATCATTCTTACCGACCACAAACCACTTGTTTCGGCTTGAAGTTCCTGCAGTGCCAACCACACTCTTAGAGAGTTCCAGCATCTTGCTTTCATTGCCAAATTCACGACAGACATATGCTACGTCAAAGGCAGCCTTAACAGGGCAGCGGACGCTCTCAGTCATATTAGCATCAACACCACAACAAGTCCTATCCACCTTTCCTTGCCTTCACTCGCAGCGGCACAAGCATCTGATGATGAACTTCCACGACTCCGATCTTCTACATCCCTCTGCTTGGAGCAGGTCAACTTTCCCGACCACAACGTCACACTCAATGTTTCACCTAACTGTACCCACATTTATGTTCCTTCTCTTCTTCGTCGTGCTGTTTTATTGCGATAGCAATTATATCGACACTCCAAAGCAAATTTCTGCCGTAGGCATCGTCGTCGCCGTTGCTGTGAGGTTCCGTATGACGTCAATGAAGATGAAATCGTCGCCGCGCGCCGAACGCTGTATGTGCGAGTGAAAGGGCGCGAGGGACGCGCGCTTTCACGGGGAGTGAACGCACGGCGGAGAACAAACGCGCGTTCTGCGCCGTGCTCAGGGCTGCAGAAGTAGGCGTCTCTTTCCTCCTTTACAATCACCATATATGTAGAGCAAACACGCCTTCTTCCGATGCGCGAAAGGCCGGGGGGGGGGGGGGGGGGGAGGAGGGAAGGGAGGCGACGTTTAGCTGAGGCACCAAGTAAGTGCCTATTTATATCAGAGGCTCTGGCAACAGTCACCAACGCCACACGCATTTTGTGCGAACGCGGGCAAAACGCTGACGGCGTCGACAACAGTTCTGCGTGTTGCCGGTGCTGCTGCATGTCCAAGTTTATACAGCTGATAAAGCTACTATCATTACTTCGTATAGCTCTCTACAAATTTGCTATCGCAATTGGTGCTTCGCCTTTCAGGTGAAACTGCGACAACTTTTTTGATACACTGCACTCAATCTGCCATCCAGGCACTTAGCATCTTAGCATCTTAGCGCACATTGCAATCCCTGCTCATGCGAGCTGTACTTTTCGCCACGTAACACCTCAGCACTGAATGGTACGTCTGGCCGTGCATATGCGCTAATATATGTGACTGGGTCCGCTCTTGTACAGCGTGTCAACGTATCAAGGTGCAACGACACACCAAGCCTCCACTGAGAAAATTCCCTCTCCCCGATGCACGTTTCGACACCATTCATTTGGACATCGTTGGACCCTTGCCACTATGCTATGGTTGTACGTATTTGCGTACGTGTATTGATAGGTACACACAGTGGCCGGAAGCAGCTCGATGCCCGATATAACGAAGGAGACAGTTGCTCATACTTTTTTGTCTATCTAGCTTAGCCGTTTTGGTGTGCCATCAACGGTGACTACTGATCGAGGCAGACAGTTTGAGTCAGCACTTTTCACACCTGTAACATCCCTTCTGGGTTGTGTGTGCATTCGCACAACTGCTTACCATCCTGCATCCAATGGCATCGTAGAGACTACGTCGTCACTTGAAAGCAGCACTCACCACTGAGCCTCACGCTGAGAATTGGGTATCGCACCTTCCAATCGTGCTGCTCGGCCTTCCATCGACACTCCGACCAGACCTCGCCTGCTCTGTAGCTGAGACGGTTTACGGCTGCACCCTCCGTTTGCCGGGTGACCTCATCAACCCAGTATCTACGCCAAACGTTTCGGATCCATCTTCTTTCGTCCAGCGTATACGAATTTTCATGCAAAACTTGCATCCATTGCCAACCACTGCTCACACGAATAAGCACAGCGTTTTCCTACCCTCAAACCTGCAAACATCCTTACACGTTGTTGTCCACGTTCACACGCCTTGTCGTTCTCTTCAGCCCCGCTATGACAGTGCTTTCCCAGTCATCAAACGTTCTGAACACCATTTCACAATCCTGCGCAATGGGCGTGAAAACACTATCGCAAGGATCAAACCGGCTCCCATTATCAACACCTCCATCTGACCACCTCTCCATGGCCACTTTTCCATCTATAGAAAACTTTTCTTCTTCTTCTGGCACGTCGCCAGTTTAGGTGAGTGAGGTGAAGAGAGGAAGTGAAACAATGGAGTACGTCAAGTGAAGCCCCAGACTGTGCTTGGTGGTCTTACAAATGTATTTAGATATCTTGACGATTTTCTAATCCTTTTAGAACATGACTCCCAGGTGCCTTTCCAGCTTGCTGTCGATTTGGTTTTAGCTGATTTTAGGCGATGTGGACAAGGACTGTCATTCACCTTTGAAGTACTTGTTAATAACAAATTACAGTTTTTAGACATAAACACATGTTTTAGACATGTTTTTACCTCGCCATGTTTGCTTTGCATATTCTCCGCACACCAAGAAAGGATTGCTGCCGTATGACCTGGCCCACTCGAAGGCCATGTAAATACCATGTAAAACATGGTATTGCTTATCTTTGCCTAGAGTCAGCACTGCGCAAGTCATGTTCTCACACAATGCAGGCTAGCTTTTCACGTTAGATCACCAGGCTTTTAAAAGCCGCTTCCCTCAATTGATTGCAGGTGTGCCGTGGCTGAATCCATCCATCGTGCGGTGTCCATCCATCCAGTCAGGTACGGTGTCCCTGTTATTTTTTTCCTCCCCAGCAAACTAGCCCAATTAATGTCCTCGTATCATGGCTACTGAGAGACAAGGGTGCTTGAAGAAGCAGGCCAAGCAACTTGTGCGCTGCGTCCTGTGAGGTGGTCAACGAGATACCTCTCGACTTGAGAATGTCCTATGTGGGCCAAACAGGCCAATGCTTGGCTGACTGTGCGAGTTGAGTAAATTTAATAGTGCACATCTTAGCGCACATTGCAATGCCTGCTCATGCGAGCCGTACTTTTCGCGTGTTGATATTGTGGGCAGAAGCGGCAACAAAACAGTGCGCAATCTCTTGGAGGCACACTTTATCAGAAAGAAAAGCCCCACGTGTCTCAGTGATACTTCGATCGTGTTATATTCATCATAGATGCACCTGTTTGAAGCAAAGCTGGAACAATGTAGATAGTCATCACTGTCATGTCATCAGTCTTGCGCGTGACCAAAAATTGCACTTTGCTTTCTTGTAGCAATAAATTAGTTCTAGTTGGTGACGTGTATGTGCGTGTGCCCAAACACCTTGCTTAGTTACCTTGCATTGTAGCTCCCATTGGTGCAACATGTTTGACAGCAGTTATCACATTTCGCGAAAGGCAATTTAGACAACACTTTATTAGAATGGTCAATATCTTGTGTGCAAAACAAGTTCTATGTGATGCTTTTGTTGCCTAGGGTGGGTAATATCGATGAATGATTAGTCGATATTACCAATTATTAGTGTATACCGCAAAAAAATTAATTGACTTAATCAGTTAGGCCTGTTCGATTAATTGTTTTCGAGAGTTCAACAGGTGAGGCGACAAAATTTTGAAATCATACTGGAGTGGCGGCGCACGAGCAGTGACTGTGCGGCTGTGGTGGAGCAACTGTCGACTACTTTTTCCGGGTCCCGAGTTATGCTTAGCTGAGTGCTTCCCCTCTCTTCCCCCACATCACACAAGCCACCGCACCGCCCAAATTAAGCTGGAAGTGTGAAATGCCCTCGCAATTCAAGAAATCTTATAGCAACCCAGTCGTTGATGGTCGTGCCACTCCCAGTCCACTAAAGACGTGGCAGAGCACGTGTACCGTGCCGGTTTGAAGCAGGTTTTTGACATAGCGATGGCGTTCATGTCGATTCCAGCAAATCTATAGTGTCTGAGCATCTATTCTCGCATGCCATTCACAGAAGGAGTCGGTTTCACCCAGACATCACAGCCAATTCACATTCCTTCGCTCTAAAGAAAAGAGCATGTGGTTTAAAATTCTAAACCAGCACTTTTCTTTTCCCCTGTGCATATTGCAATTTCTTGCATATTTCAGTTGGACTTCACCTTTCACTTTTGCCATTTTTCTTATTTCTTGTTTAACTGTACTATACAGGGATTCACCAGTCCCATGTATCTTATTTAATTCTGCACTAAGTGCCATTTTATAACATATACTGTTTATCTTCTCAAAAGCCACTCGTACCAACTATATTTAGTCTTTAACAAGTTAAAGATTATCCTTTATCAAACAATTATACACTTGTGTTTCAAACCTGGTTCCACCTCTGAAACGTTAAAATAGGGTCCTGCAAAAGTAGATAACTGTGTTTCAACCTTTTTAAAAGTACCCGGCAAAATTTCAGCTAATGATTTAATCGATGAGAAACCCTGCATGGAAAGGAATTAATTGATTAAAGGCTAAAATGATGAAGGATTAATCGTTAAGCAAATAACAAAATAATCGACCATCCCTATTAGTGCCGATGGCACACTAAGCATCCCGTTCTCGCTTTGGAGCCATAGCAGACGACGCTTCAAAAATAGCCGCTGACGGTCACAAAATGCATATGTTTGAAATAGCCTAACCTACTCCTCGTCATAACTTGACAAAAGAAAGGATAGGCTGATAACTGCAGCACTATAGGCGATGAGCTGTCTCACATGCAGTGCACCGTGGTGGCCGGCGCTGGTTCAGAGTTGAACTTGTCTCGTATCGCCAGCTCGCATTGACTAAAAGGGCTTAGTGGACTTTGCTCGCCATGAAAGATACAATTTACGCCTCACTTTATTTCCTCCAATTATTTTTTATGAAAAACAAGTTTTAGCCATGTTTGTCTTCTCACCGGCGGCGATGCACATGGGACGGCCCTGCCTACAAGGAGCTGGCCACAGCTCTGCGCTGACATCACAAAGTACCACGGTCGTCCATTGGTTGGACCCATAGATGTGAATCTAAAGCATGGTGGCCATGACTTGTTTCCAGCTCTGCAGTCACTTCCGGTGCATGCAGTAGGCAAAAGCATAGCCTTGAATATTTGTTTCTGTTACCCCAAGGCAATCGTTGCCGGGGCGTGGTTTTGCAAAGCAGAAAAATGTCTATGACAACTTTACATCAATAACAAGTTCCTGCAGCGTTTTTTAAGCCCGCAATCGCAGCATTTGATAAATAGCTATTCTTTTGCTTAACATGCACCATATGAGTGTCCATACACAGTAAGTAGAGGCGGCACTACAGACCAAAAGATTACATTTGATCAATTTCCAGACGTTTCCCGAATGAACCGCTGTGAGTATTGATGCTTCAGAAATAGCTCAGACAACTTATAGACCTACACCATGTTTGTAAACAGCGGTAGGCACCGTCGATATATTTTAGGCCCTATAGCGACGTCGCGTAGGCTCCGCCCAACGTTTGGCTCCGCCCACGTTCGCCGCCACCGCTTGCACGCGCGGATGGCGCATCTTTTTTTAATGGGGTGGGGGAGCTAAAACCACGATTTCATTATGAAGCACACAGTAGTGGGGGCGCCGGATTTAGTTTGACTACATGAGATTCTTTAATGTGCACCCAGTGCACGTTCTTGCATCTCGCCCCCATCGGGATACGGCCGAACGAGACGCTAGGCCTAGCTCGTTGACCGCCGCAGTGACAGCCGACGGCGCTCGCGACCTGGCCTGCTGCTCATCATTGTGCGCTTATTTTTGACAACACGATTAACGTGGGCTTAAATGAATTGGGTTTGTTGGTGTCGTTGGTGCGAATCGCAAACGAAACGTAGTACTTGCAAGCCAGCCGAGCCGCCTCGTTGAGACGGCCGATTCTTGGTTCCCGTCTGCAAGACGAAATGCCGTTCGCGCCAGTGGTTTAGTACGGGACGCTGCTTTACGAAACACGCGCAAATTCGAGATATTTTTTCTATTAAGCGCTATTTCATGTTAAGAACAAGCTGTAGCCGATTTCTACGTCGCCGTGAGCGGTGATAGAAGCGATCGCCTCGGTGATGGGACCGGCGAGGTACCGGCTCTACGGCGACGCCGCCTGTGTAGGCCCGCGCTATGTGAGCTAGCTGTTGTACGCGGCCGTCCGATCGCTCCAACTCTGTACTAACACTGTACATTTTGTTTCGCGCTCGAAATTTAACTCACACGTTTAGGTGCGTTTATGACTTCCACACTGCAATAAACGCAGCTGTGACCCTGCTGCCTGCGTATGTGAACGTGTGATAGGATATTTACACTGCTGGGGGCTCAATTCTTCGAGATGAAAACAAATTCGAATGTGACGTGTTTTGTGGGGCATCTGCTCGCTCGACCTACATTCAAGGCTAATCCTAATCTAGCTTTCCCACAGTGCGGCAAGCAATTATAATGGCACGCTAATAACGATCCTAAGATCGTATATGATCCTAAGATCGGCTAATGCATGCCAATCAAAATAAAAGAGAAGCTTAACAGTTACGAAATGTATTGTGCATAATGGATGATCTGGTATCATAATCCAACTTTCGCTTTTTACCGCGGCGGCCCATTAATTGCTTGCGACGGTTTTCATCAACAGGAAACCTATGAAAACTTTAGTCTCTTGCGTATTTCGACGCAACTCAGCTCGTCCACATACTGCGTTTCTTTCATTATAAAATCATAGAATAAAGATCTCACAGATGGAACCGCACAACCACCCGCGAAACCCAGCGGCTGCTGTGGTAGGCGCGACACGGGCGGCGGCTCGGCGGCGGAGTGCCTACCAAGCGAAACTAAATTCCGACGACAGCGCCACCGCATTTTCGTGACGTAGCGCCGTGGCGTAGGTCTATAGTGTAACCGTGTATAGGCCTAACCAGCACCATCTCGTCGGGAGTGGACGGCTAAAGTTGCGGTTTGGTGCAGAGTCAATGAAATGCTTCGCAGTGGCTTTGCAACATTAGAAAGGGGAGGAACCTTCTCGCCAACAAAAGTGAGGGCACACTCCAGTCAAATGCTTAGATTCCCAGACACACGTGCAGCTGCTTGGTCTGCACGGTTTGCATGTGCACAGCCTCTGAAAAATTTGTTTTGGTTATTGTGCGGTACCGCTTAATTAATGTGTGGAAATTTGTGACTGGCAAATTACATTACAGGCTGTCTATGCTGTCGTAGGGTTTACACAAAAGGGGAATTCTTGGAAATCGGTTGTCTTTCCCTTTAAAAGCTTCGTCCTGAGCACACACCATCGTGGCATGCGTGCACACTTTATTCATGATTTTGCTTTAGATGTAGCAAAACTTGGAACAGCAGAGATTGACAACAAATACATTGTCAACACACTGTCTTTTTTTGTGACCTTAATGTTGCCGATTTTGCCTGCTTCAGGAACTATACTGAATAAACTTGTTCAAAGCAATTACCATAAGGTTGTGTCCATGCAATGCACTCTTGCACTGACACAAGATGGCGGCACAAGTACCATCAGAATTTTTTCGCAGACATTTTTCGCAATCTCACGCCACCTAATTTTTCAACGCCTTTAAAATTTTTCGCAAACAGAATTTATTTTTGCGGAAAACATGATACAGCATTCGTAAAATTGTAAACCGAGCCAAATTTGTAAACTTTATGAGAAAATCGGAAGAGTTGGCAAGTATGTTCTGTTGACATGTAGAGTGTGCATGCGGAAAGTGCGTCACTAACATTCTGAATGCCAGGTTTTTCTACGAACTGCTCTAGGGCCCCTGCCGGATTTGTTTAGTGAGTTGGTTCAATGACATTGATGTCACATATAAGCCGGTTCTTCGTCATCACTTGCTCCCAATCCAGAATTCCCTCAACGGTTCATAAATATCTTTGTTGTCATAAGTGCAGATAGACGTGCCACACTTGCTCACCATACCTTCCCAGCTGACAGAACCACTGGCAACTACTGGAGGGAAGCCCCTCTCTCGGACCTGTAACCAGTTTGATTTGGCCTCTCCAGGCGCCCAAGCACAACAGCCTGCCTCATCAGTTGCACCATCTTTGAAATCAATGCCAATCAGCTCAGCAGTGACAAGCAGCGATGCGCACCAGGAAAGCATGTGCTGGTTGTGCACAGGAGTTTCCAATGCTGTCTCTCTGGATGTGGAATGCATATGTGAAGAACAACAGTTTGTGCCCACACCAGCCTCTTTATTGTTGAACTGAATGGCACATGAGCCACGACGAAGGGCTTGCCTTGCAATGTATCACCACATGCATGTCTGGAGACACCAACACTAGTGCAGCACACACGACAAGCTGCCCACGTGTGTGCTGTGCCCCACAGCAACTCATCTCAAGAGTGCGCTTTTGGGCACCCCAACGTGCACTTCTATGAGAACTCAATGTTTATGAGCGTATTTGGCGGCATGACCTTGTCACAACCTGGCAAGAATTAAGGCACACTTGTAGCTCACAGCACAGCACCCTCCACTGCAAGTACATTTCGCTACCAGACATGGACTGGCTGGATGCCTAGATCTGTAGTTTCACAGGTATAGGAAAGCTTACATAGGTAGCACACAGAATACAATGCTGTGGTGCTAAAATACAATAAGAGACCCATACCACAAAGAATATATCAAAATGTTACTTGTAAAATGTGATAGAAATAGTGCTGCCTTTGAATCCCTTATAACAAGTACAGTGCAATACAGTGAATACAAGAATAAAAAACAATTTGAAAGGACAACACACATCACCACAACAACGTCAATTGATTTCTGGTAAACTGAAATTTCCAGGACTAGGCCTCCTCACCAGGTCTTTGAGCCATTGAGTGTGTAGGTGCGTGCAGCAGGGTCATGCCGAGCACGGGTCTCCAGGCCCCCTGGGTTGCTCCCATGGTTGGGCTCGGTGAGACCGAAGCAGCCCAGCAGCTCGCCTCGTGCCAGCCTCGGCAGGTACTTCTGTTTCTGCTCCTCAGTGCCAAACAGGTAGATCGGCAGCATCACCAAGGAGGACTGCACGCTCATCATCGAGCGATATCCACTGTCCACCCTGTCGGAAAGATTGTCATCAGAATGATACAAGGGAAGATGTATCATTCTCCACATTGAATGGCTTTTGAAGCTCCCGAAAAGTGCCCCAGCACATTTGTCTTGCTTTTTCACGCCTTTGTCACAGTGGCTTTGTCTGCACACTTAGGCCTAGGTGAAGAGAACGACGAAACATGCAGTGCATTGCAGACGTTCTGGAGCTGCTATCTTTGGCAGTAGATGGACCGTCAACGAGACTGTATTCAAGATGCCCCTGCAAGCGAAGCCTTGCAAGCCTTTTAAATCACTCACCAACAACGAGGCTCAAGTCCCATGAGAATATACAGTTAACGCATGTGTACGTGTGAGCGCACGTGTGCGAGAGTGCGCGAGGCGGGCCTGCATCCCTCGACCTGGCGATCTTGACTCCGCGAGCGTGACCTTTCCCCCTCCCTTCATTCAAACCTGATCCCGCCACTTGCTGCAGCTGGCCTAGCCTGCCAAGCTGGCACTCTCCTTTTCCAGTTGATGTTGCCGGAAAAAAAAAAATTTTTTTTTTTTTTTTTCAACGCGTTGGCAGCGCCACTCTTTGGTTACTGTGCAAGTCTCTGTGCTTCACTTTACTAACCTGACACTAAGTGACACTATAGGGCCGTTTAGAGTAAAGTGACTGGAACCTGTGACTTAGTTCAGGTTCCAGTGACTTTAGTTTATAGTCCGACGTAACGCGAGCGCGCACGCGGGTTCACGCTACGTCACGTTGGCGAAAACGACCCCCTCTATAGTCGAGCGCACCGGTGGCTTCCGACGCGCCCCGATGGGCCCAGCACCGAATTGGCTCCTGACCCATTCGCGCGTTAGTCGCGCTGACTGCGCCGACCCACAATGCCATTTCGCGCGAAGAAATAAAAGTGCCCACGCCGCTTCGCCGATGGTCGCAGACAGCCGTTCAAAACGGCACGCGGGCTTGGGATCGTTCTGTGCATGCTCTGAAGATAACAGCCGACGGCGCGCGCATCGGAGTATAGAGGAGATGGCGTTTCGGCTGGCGCAGCGCAACCGGCGTAGCGTGACTGACCGCAAACGACGCTGGCCCGCGCGCCAATAACGTCGGACTATGAACGGGCCTTATACGATGCTACGACGCCGTCGGTAAGCGGTAAGGAACGAGTAAATACGGTAAGCATTTGTTTTCGAATTTTGCTGCCGAACTCGCATATAACAAAATCCTCTTTATAACGAAGTTTTGCGGGAATTTGTCAATTTCGTTATATCCAGATTTAACCGTATGCCATATGATAATAAGCCATGTTTGAGTTACTCTACATTCCATCGGTGGATTTATTCAGGCCAGCTCTTCATCCAAATTGAACACCAGGCAACTGAAGCTTCTCTGACACAAGGAATGTGGCGGCACATACGGCTTCCCAGTATCGTTTTTCGAGATGCACTCAGTGCATAAGGGCGAGGGCAGTAGCTGCAGAGCCAGCATTTGCAGTGCCACAGCCCAACAGCAAAAGGCATTTATATTGGTGTGGTCAGAAGAGCTAAAAACAGTTCACGTAATGCTGCACCAAACTGGGTGTTGCGACTTCCAGCTGCAGGCACTACTGGTGATGAAATGTGCAGTCCAGATCATTCTGCAAACATTGTGCCTGCTCGTCTTACTGTCACTCATAGAAAGCTGCCTCCAAACACAGGAACAGATCAAAGTTATTGCGTACCAATAGTAGTCTGCTTGGCGTCTCAATAATGTCAATTTTGCCTCTCAGGGTTAAGCACGGCATACTCCTCCTGGGACTGAAGAGGCGACATGTCCTGGCTATGTGGCAAAAAGCAACTAACATGGTAGTCATGCCGAGGAAGTGTCTCACGTTAGCTGGCGCCATGGGCTCCTCAAAGTTTTGTAGGGCTTGAAGAGATGTACTCTAGAAGAATTAATTGTTTGGCTGGTTGGTCTTGCACTGCTGACAAGGAAGATTAGTGCAAACAAAAAGACAACTCACATGCGTAACTCACACACAATAGCGCTTGTCTTTTCTTGTCACCAGGGAACTCATTCTCACGCCTGCTGTTCTGAGCAGCACCAGCCTAGCATGCTCCTTCTGGCATTTGCCATCAGTCATGTTGACCAGATCACATAGTGCCTTTGGCTTAACAGGATGCATGTACATGATATGACAACTGCTTGCAAAATACTTTCACACAAGGTAGGACTGTGTTGTTCCTGCATGTCAAGGAAGGCGCCAAGCCACATTCTACAGCGCCATCTACGGAAAATCGTGCTGACTGGAGCCGAAGCAAAACTCGGCATTGTCAGCATGCTGCTACTTGTTTATTTTCGCATTTTCTTTTTAAGCATCACACAGACAACTGTCTTTCTATAGTAATAGTAAAACATGATTGCATTGAAATTCGGCATGTGAAGATATGACGGTGTCAAGCAACTACATTCACGTTATTGACTTGCCAGTGTCAGAGTTGCCGACTGTCTTCTCTGTGTTACTTTTTTTTTTTTTTCCTAAATTGAACCTCTAGAACTCTGCTGCATTAGTAACCTCTACAATGTGGTTGACAACAGACATCACAAGTAGTGTCCCTTTAATGACCTCAGCTTATTCATAATTTCATTAACCAAGAGCATTCTTTCCCCTGTGATAAGCCGTCTGGGATCAACCAGTCTCTATCGTACCTCTCAACTTCACGGGCAGTGAGGCCATATGCGACGTAGGAGGTGCCCGCACAGCCATATCCCTGCAGGGTGCTGCCCAGTACACCCAGCTCTCCCAGCTCATAAATTATCTCCCGGTCGAAGGTCTCATGCCGGTTGGCCAGGAGCACACGTGGCTGCAGCCGTGCCTGGCAGTAGTCGCGCACCGTGTCTCGCACCAGACGCTCCTCCTCAGTCAGCTGCTCGTCCAGCAGGAACGCATCCCGGTGGTCAAAGCCTGTGACACAGCACTTTTATGTTTTACACGGCAGAGCAAAAGAAAGCCCTCAACTGTTCTTGAAGAATATTGCGGCAAGCATACATTCCCAAAACTAAGTATGCCTCATCTATTTGGGATCCTTCCCAAAGTTATCTCATTCAGGATATCGTATTGCTACAAAACCATGCGGTCCACTACATTTAATCAGATGATTCACCATACACTAGCATTTCTGCACTAAAAGATCAGACTCAGCTTGACGACTTATCACATCGTCGCAGAATTGCTTGCCTTTCGCTGCTCCATACGCTTTATCATCACCCGTACTTGAACAGGATCTTGGAACCACCCAATCTTAACAGGATCTTCGAACCGCCTTCTTGCCCCGCACAGATCATTCTTTCGGGATAGAATGTGTCACTTGTCCATCACTTTATGCCCCCGAACAATAATTGAACGGAATAACCTGCCATCACACATTGCTATTCAAAAAGATTTCCCATCTTTCCAAGAACTGCTACACAAAGAATTAGTTGACTGCTCATTAACTACACCTGCACTGCTTGTTGACATATTTATCAGCGTATCAATTACTTGGTTAATGTTATCTTCAATTGTCTAAATTGCGAGTAAGACCATGTTTTCTACCACTTTTCCAGTACCTTTTTTTGTGCCTTTATTACATATTACTCGTCTGATGAGCACGTATTAGTATATTTATTTTCAATTTTGTATTTTATTTGTTTTTAATGTGTTGCAGTTCTGCCGTTTGTACGTTTTTTTCCCTCACTTGTAAATCTGTTGCATTTGCAGATTTCGTTTTTTCGTCCAATTATGTATATTCTTGTAGCTTTTGTATAATATAGTTCACCTCATATTTACCCCCTTATGTAATAGATTTTCAAGGGCCGTTAGGGGTACTGTGAAAAAAAAAAAATAAAAGCCTCAATTTCCTTTAAAGGGATACGGACACAAAATCTGAAAATTTTACGAAAGTGCTGAAAATGAATCCTCAGTGTGTGATTACACCGAAAAGAAGTAGTCACTGAGCTCACTTTTGAGCCGAAGGCTTTATTTTTGTTGTTTTTATGAGCGCGCGCCTCGCCGCCTGACCCGCGGGAGTTCGAAGGCGTGACGTCACGACACCCTCGTCAGCTAGCCAGCCGGCCGGCCGCGGTCATTCAAGCGCGCTGACGGCGCCATCACGAGCATGGATTCAAGTTCTGGTGCCTCTACCAGCGATGAGTACACGTCTGAAGACGAGGACCATTCCAACTTGGCAAGAAATATTACCGCTTACGGTTACGAGCCTTCCGCGTCAAGCAACGAAGAAGAGCAGGCGACCGTGGAAGTGCCGGTCAGGTTTTCGCGAACCGTAGCGCGAAGATTTCGCTCTGCACCAGACACTTGTGCAAGAATTATTTGTCATTTCCTCTATAAACTTGCTTTTTCAAGAGCGCACACAGGCGAGGCAGCTGCGGGGTACTTCTGCACTGCATGGATGACTGAATAGCAGTTTATGCCGTCGGCGTGAGCAACTGCTGTAAGGTGTCAGTACCTCCGAGACTCTCACGTCACTTTGCCCAGCCGACCGACAGATGGCAGCACCTGTCTAGTGTTCTGCCCAGTTTTTTCTGCTGTTAGCCTTATTCTATGGTTAGCCTGTGGAGAAGCAGAGCTGTGTGTGTGTCTGATCTCGTGAGTCGCACTCACGCGCTAGCCTTGTATTCTTTTACTATGCTTTGCCAACATTCTTAAAGACATTACTGCCTTCGTGCCCAGCCTCGGGCATCTCGCCCCAGCCTCGCCCTCACACTGCTCAAGAAGGCTGCAAGTGAATGAAAACAGCACCGACATCTTTTCGCTTCCTCTTTTCCAACGCGCCCTGATCATTTCTGCCTTGCGTTTTCGTGAGAAGACCGATGGCACAGCGTCAGGCTTTAAGCATTGCCTTTTGAGCGGTATGCCGAGGCTTTTCAGCACAGCCGGGCTGGTCACATAATTATCGTCGACGAAGTGGTCCACGCAAATAATTTTTTAAAGGTCTCCAGGCTGTGCGTGATGGCTGACAAGCAGGTATCCAAAGTTTATGCACTTTCTCGTCTCTGGGAAACGTGTGCGACGGCGTGTCACGACCGACGATGCCGTTAGAACAGCAATGTCTGGGCATTTCCTTCCGCCGCGACGAACGCGTCAATACCGAGCGACGACCGCGGGAAGGCAATGTAAGACACACCACCTGCGTGGAGCGCCGACAGGGATAATGTTTTGGACGGACCACGTGCAAAGATCGCTGAAAGCGGTTAAACAAACGCTGCAAGGGACCGACACCCCCCGGAAACACAGCAACAGCTGTGGCCGACCTTGGCCGCACGCGCGCGGGTGGGTGTTATGACGTCAAATTTCAGCTTATGCCGGCGGCCACTTCGAGGCAAGGTGCAACAGAAAATCGCAAAAAAAAAAAAAATGCTTCTCGTTCTTTTTTCAAAGCAGCTTGTTGTATTCATCATTTTCAACAGTTCAACTTTTGTTCCGACGCAAAAAACCACCCGCCCACTTTTGTGTCCGTATCTCTTTAATGTGTTGTTTTCACAATAGTTCCTTGTTCCACATTTTTGCAACAAACAAAGATTCTGCTTGCAAGGCTTTGTTCCATTCCCCACTGTGCCTGTGGCATTTATTGTGCCTCACAGTCATCGTCATGTTTCACTGCTCTAGGCTGCAGAAGTTAGGCCCACTAGTATCATATAGCCTTATGAAGTCAAGGCTGTGATGTTGGCCTGTGCACTGTAAACATGTGTACAAAACAGCACATTTCCACAGAGCATATCCAAAAATTGTTAGCACTCAAGCCAGTTAAACACATGGCATTATCTCTTCAGCCATGTAATCTTCACAACAATACTATTGCCAGAAGATGGACCTCCGTTCAACATTTACATAATAACGAGAGCCACCATCTTTTTCCAAAAACATGCTATGAAATATGAGTCAATGCTGCTTCCTATTTACATCCCTTTTTAGCACACAGGAACTTTTTTAAAGTAAAATTTTTGTCCTGTCAACTGTCTACTATGAAAAAAGAACAAGTATTTGTTATACAATCTTTAGCTATGATGATAGCGCAGATCTCGCTTGTTTTCGATGGACAAAAAGTTCACCTCATATTTACCCCCTTATGTAATACCCTTTCAAGGGCCTTTAGGGGTACTGTGAAACAAAACAAACAAAAAAAAAATCTCAATTTCCTTTAATGTGTTCTTTTCACAATAATCCCTTGTTGCACATTTTTGCAACAAACAAACATACGAAGAATGCACAGTGCAGGACGAAGGCCTCTCCCTGTGATCTCCAATTACCCCTGTCTTGCGCTAGCTGATTCCAACTTGCGCCTGGGAATTTCCTAACTTCATCACTTCATGCTGTTACACAAAACATTTTTCATTTTTCTTTGACAAGAGTCGGAAATGCCTACAGCTGCTTGGTGAAATGAATTTTACGAGCAATTTAATTTAAGAGATGTGCTGTCAAGGTAAGCCACGGAGCAGTTGTCGACCAAATGTGTAGTAGTGACAAGCCTGCAGAGAGGTGCAACATGGGCTGGTTGGTGGGGCATTTTTGAAAACATCATAGCTCGAAAAGACTAGGACACGTTAGGTGCTGCATATGCATCCTCTTACTTTGTTGCACTAATTCTTTTTTTTGGGATCATATTGTATGTCCTTGCTTTGTCCGGTTTGTTGAAAGGCACATCACATCGGTGTGCCTAGATGGACGGCTGACAATACTGCTTCACAGTACTAGCCTTCGTGGGTAAGCTTTTAAGTGACATCATGTCACAAGTGCTTAAGCATTTATTTCCATGAACACTTGTACTGGACAAATCGCCAGTCCACATAATGACATCAAAAACAATAGGCATGCAAGGCAGACAGCCATCATGGTTTGAATGTCAGCTAAATTCGACTTGCGTTAATTCAATCTTGACAGGAATTATTCGACGAGCCAAATAAAAAGAAGAGACATGAAAAACGTCTGAACACGCCACTGCTTCATTTGGCAGTATTTGGCCAATTCTAACATCCACCGAATCAAATGTGCATGCACACCATAATTTTATAATGCACATACTAAAACAAAATTAGTATAACTCCGATTTTGGCAATCACAAATAAGATGAACTTGTAGCATTTACCTTCACAGAAAAGAAGTTTATTTACACTTAACGTTTATCGTCGTCACTCTAAAACAGCTTTTTATTGCTGCATACAGACTACGACACCTCCTCCACGCAGTCCACTGTGTGATATTCCGCCTTTCTTGGGCGACCATTGCGAATGGGATGATGGCCTACGCCTAGACCACGGAGTAAGATAAGACAGGAGCGCCGACTCTGCTCGTCTGGAAGAGACACATTCTGAAACGCCGGCTCCTGCTTCACGGCGTGTTCGCCAGACGGTGCTACGAATGATGAAAAACTCTGCAGCGGAGAGGCGGGCCCAACAAACCGAAGGAGCAAAGGCGTGGGGACTCTCGCGGCACCTGCTTGCCTATCCGTTTTGTCGTCTGCTCCGCGCACGCCCTGACGCCTGTAGCGCACATAGCTCTTGCGGTTCACGGAGTGACGTTAGCAGGAGAAACAAGTCATATATCATTTTATTTATTTTATACAAGCCAAATGCAGGGCATTTGTCAGGTGGCCTACATGGAACTTTACAAGGCACAGGAACAAATTACGGAAACTAAGACGGAAAGAAAAACTATAGCAAATGGTAAGGCGATATAACGGCAGTTCGGGTGGTCTCAAGCAATGACAGACAACAACGAAAAGAAGTTTTTATGGAAAAGCTGACGTTTATCACTCTTTTTTTATCTGAACACGCATCAAGTGCTAAGATGCTTCGCTTGCTTCTTTGTTTCTCGCGGTGCTTTTCGTGTCACCCGGTTCTCTTGCGAGCAGAATCTCCACATCCTCATTAAACATAATAAATGGGAATTCCTGCCAGTGTTTCCTGCTTATTATTTCACAAGAGAAGCCCCGATTATGTGTCTGCATAACTGGGGGAATCATCTCAAAGGCAAGGCTGAGAATTTACAGGGTAGCCAGCCGGTATTTACACTGGCTATCCTCCTTGTCTTTCTTTCCCTTTCTCTCTCTCTACATTACGGCATGTCTCTGGACAAGGAAAGGCACCTGGACTGTGTGTAGTTGTAGAGAAATTTAAATTGAGCTCCTCTCGTCCTTCCGCATTGGCGTCTTCTGGTTCCTCCTGGCATTCAGCATCATTGAGCTACACCAGGCTTCCCTAAACAATATGAAGGAACGGCTCCGCTTCGAAGTCGAGGCACTTTCTTTACATCTAGCAGGACATCACCTTTGTGATGTCCTAATATCAAAACTATCAAGTAACTATCAAAAATAAGCTGCTTCTTGAAGTGTCGCGCACATATTTTGTCCATTGCTTTAAGCGCTCTCTTATTTCAGGAATTTTTTGTCGCCACTGGTGCAGTAGAAGATCAGATGGCGAAGCGAAGAGCGAAAACTTTTCGTGTCCTTTGCCATAACCAGATTTACAGCCGGGAACAAAACACTGTCCTGTTGCTCAGTCTCTTCACGCACAAGTATCAAGATACCTTGTGCTATCAGGCATGAATAAACATACTGCAGACATGGTAAACAAAGCGAGGAAGGCGAAAATTTCGCACCTTCGCTTCCGCGCAGACGTAGAGGAGTGAAAAACAAGTACTTCTGTTGTGTCTTTTGGTACATCGGACTTATTGGACTTATCGTCTGTTTCCTCTAAAGACATCTAAAAATGTTTCGTATGCATGCATAAAAGCGCTACCGCGTGTTTATTTGCGCTTTTATTATTTGTGCACATATATTTTTTGTGTTTGATTGCTGTCGAATTGAGACGGCCGAGGGTCCATGTTTGTTGCAGACGACATGCTCTGCGGGTGCCACGCTGCCCGTTCTACGCCGCCGTCGCCGCCGGTCTCCGCCACTCAGCGCATGCGCACATGGAAGCAAGCTGTTGAGTGTTTTCCACGCGCCTCGACAGATGGCGCTACGCGATGTATAATTTGCGTTGCACGGTTTGTCCCGAGCAAATGCGTTGCGCGGCGGCGGAGTCAGCGCTCCTGTTTATCTTACTCCGTGGCCTAGACTAACCACTGCATCCTGTGATGCATGCAAGTCTCCGGAGCTACGATACACGTGACAGGCACAACTCCATTGCTGCTAGCTTAGCAGGTAAAATAAGTTATCTTTTAAATGAGCCTACGTAATCAAAGCTGCGCATCGTCGCCAACCTAGGCAAAAACTTCTTCTTTGGACGTTGATTCGGCTTTACCTTTAAATCGGGTCACCATGCGTGGAGAGCACGGCGAAGCCAAAATGTCATACAAATATACATATTTGTGTAGTCTATACAGGGTGTTTCATTTTAGCTGCACCAAATTTTTAAAAATTGCCTGTAGCAGATAGCACAATTATAATCCTTGATCTAAACTACTCGATAAGGCGGCCATTACTTCCACAAGAAATCAAAACTCATAATTGAGTAATTAGCATAATTACGCTAGTTAACTTTTTAATTAATGATTTTATGGCACATCTTTCAATCTACGAATTATAGCCGCTGAGTTCGCAAGGCGTATCCGCTTGGAACTAATTCTCAGGACTGAACCAGTTTCGAGATATTAATTTTTAACGTGTCCGACGAAATGTATGGGCGTTCCAGTTAACTTTTTGAGGAAAATGCTGTTTTATGCATTGAAGCACAAAGTTAGCTGGAACGCCCATGCATTTCGTCGGACACTTTGAAAATTATTATCTCGAAACTGGTTAGGTCCATAGAATTCGTTCCAAGTGGATACGCCTTGCGAACTCAGCGGCTATAATTCGTAGATTGAAAGATGTGCCGTAAAATCATAAATTAAAAAGTTAATTAGCGCAATCATGCTAATTACTCCATTAGGCGTTTTGATTTCTCGTGGAAGTAATGGCCGCCTCATCGCGTAGTTTAGATCAAGGATTATAATTGTGCTATCTGCCACAGGCTATTTTTAAAGATTTGGTGCAGCTAAAATGAAACACCCTGTATACATATATATAGATACATACAAAAAGATGCTGCCACCTTGTGATGACCTTAGCGATGACACTGGCTCTGACAGTAGGCCAGGAATGAATGCGATTTTGGTTTCGTATGCAGTGCGCAAGCAATTACGGACCATTTGGAAAAAAGGCAGGTGCTAGAATTAGATAAAAATGGTAATACGTCAGCTAAACCTCCATATAACTATGTAAGTCATAAAATTGGCAGTTCAGTATATCAAAATTTCGTCATATTCAAATCGGACATTTTAAGCAAATAAGTGCAGTCGTTGACAGATTTTTTTTGCATGAAAGGGGCCGTAAAGCTTTCCGAATTATTGTGCACTTGAAAAAAAAACGAATTTCAATTAGAAAAAAATTGTTTCATTGAATTTGAGAGTCGGCGACCAAAGATGCGGTTTCATCCCACGTCAAGTATATCTTTACATCGGCAGTACGAGAGGAAGCCTGTGAAACTTTCGTGCCCGCTCCGCCACCGCAGCTGATAGCGTCGCCCACAGTTGGATGACGCTTTCGGCCATCTTGGCTACTCTTTACACTCGCCACAAGTTACCTCCAAGATAAGACGCGAGGGCCACGTATGCGCTCAGCCCACCCCTCCCCTCATTTGCACACGCATCATGCCGCAGTCCTTCTCGGCTCACCCTCGAATGCTTTCCTTCGCACCCACAACATACGGCTCGCGGGGCACGATAGGATCTTATTGCACTTAGACTTAATACATAACATGACAGCAAGAGGGTCTTGCATTTAGTACTACACCCCCACTGACTGCTATCGCCACATGAGGAAGAGATAAAATTTGTCACAACAAAAGCACCAAATCGGCTGCTGATGCAACGCACACTCGGAATATGCGACGTAGAATGCGTCGATGCGCAATACCTTGTGCCAACGCCACACTCGAAACTTATGACCTCCAAAATCTCGCAACATGCGCTGCCTGATTTCGGAGGCCATGACCGGTTAAATTTGCTGCCACCGGCAAAGACGCTGCTCCGCTTCGGCGGCCGCATTCTGTCACGTGATTCGAAAGGTGCATGTGCAAGCAATCGCATGTAAATATTCTACTTGGCTCATCATCATCATTTATTGTTACCTTAAAGGCCCCTGCTTGGGGTATTACATAAGGGGGGGGGGGGGGGGGGCAGTACATATACAAAATACACTAAAGCTGGTCAGTGATCAAAATAAAAATGTCTGGGTACATGGCAGTTTCCCTTAATTGCCTTGGTATTCCTTCGTGGCGGTTGTGAAATTTCGTTATATGAAGTCGCATTTAAACACACTTCGTTATATTGTGGTACAAAATGCATGTTCCGTGGACCAGAAGTTAGAAAAGGTTAAGTACTTCGTTATATTGAGCTTTAACTGTGTTTTCAACGCATTCACTGGCCATGAAGTGCTGCCAAGACAGATGCTGCCACTATTTGCGTCTCAATTATGGCTGCCATTGGAGTCAATTGCGTGCTGACTGGCCAAGTTAGAATTGTGTGTAGTGTAGCACACAAATAAACAGAGCACGAAGGACAAACAAAACGAATGAGCACTAACTTCCAAGTCACTTTTTTGATCACATGTGCACACATAAATATGAAAAATCAAAGCGAATATATATATATATGAACAAGAACAGCAATGTTGCACCAAATTTTCTTGGCAGCTAAGCCACAATTCAACATGCAGAGGAGAGCCTTTTTGTCAAGCATGCGCATCCAGTTCGGTATTTTGTTTAATCCCTATATATCACAATTTCTTGTTTGACAGCAATAACGAGGCGACACTTCTTCTGCACTTTAAGGACACTGGTAAGCTCCGACTATTTGAGCTAGACTCATTGCTTCATGATGAAGCTGACTCTCTTGTTCCCTCATTGCTGCATATTAGGCCTCAAACCTACTCATTGTGACAGTGTCCACATGTGCAGGTAGCGTAGTTTCCACCACGAAAAGCAGCAGCAGCAGCTATAGATAAATACAAGATCTGCCTCCACTGTGGTGATCAACAATTCTCCAAGGCAAAGGTGAAAAATGGGCAAGTCATACAACTTTTTTCAGACGACACACTCAACGAGAGAACCCCCTTGAGTGTAGACGAGATCTGCCGCCTTCTCGAGCTATGCCTATCAAATACCTACTTCACCTTCCGAGGCAGCTACTACAAGCAGGTGAAAGGAACTCCCATGGGGGCCTCAATTTCCGTCACCATGGCTAACCTAACTATGGAAAATATTGAAGACAGAGCTCTGAGTACTCTTTCCCCGAAAGTTTTCCTCAGGTACATGGATGATTGCTTCTGTATCGTGAAGGAGTCGCAAGTCGAAAACCTGCAGAGCCATTTAAATTCCACAGACCCGGATATACAGTTCACGTCGGAGCGCGAACAAAACGGATCGCTACCGTTCCTAGATGTACAAGTTGCACGAACCAACGGCAATCTAAAATTCTCAGTCTACCGAAAACCAACCCACACAGGCCGCTACCTACACTTCTCATCCAACCATCCGGCAAACCACAAGGCATCGGTCGTAAATTCTTTATTGAAAAGAGTCGAAACTCATTGCACATTGGAATCAGATCAAAAGAAAGAAAGGAGAACGGTTCTCAACGAACTCAAAAGGAACGGCTATACAACGGAATTCATTCGAAAAACAACCCGACAACAAAAAAGAAAAAACAAACTACGAGACCTACAACCGTTGACTCCCCCTCGACCACAGAAACGAGTGTCCATCCCATACGTCAAAGGTACCAGCGAAGCTCTCAGCCGAATATTGAAAAAAGAAGGCCTCAAAGTCGCGCATAAACCGATGAACACTTTGAATATCCTCATTCCTAAACCAAAAGACCGTCCACCAAAAGAAAAAGCTCAAGGCGTCGTCTATAAAATCAGCTGTGCCGACTGTCCGGCGTCGTACATCGAGGAAACCAAAAATCTAAAGGAAAGAATCAGACAACATGAAAACGACGTCAGAACATTCAACCGAATACGCAGCGCCGTCGCCGAACATTCCGAAGACGCCGACCACAAGATTTCTTTCCACGAAACCCAAATCCTTCAAACAGAGACAAACTGGCGAAAAAGGCTACTACTCGAGTCTTGGCACATTCAGAACACGGCGGGTAATATAAACCGCGTGAAGGGCATTCTTCCTTCTTTGTATGTTCATGGCCTTGCAGACGCGACAAAGGGAAGAAAGGACCCCCCGCTCTAGGTCAGCAACACCAAAACAACTCGTCCCCCCCCCCCCCCCCTGTCCCTCGTCAACGCATTCCCGCGACTAAAGGGCGCCCAGCATCAGTCAACCCAGCCGACCAGCGACGCCAAACCCCCCCCTCCCCCCCCCCACACCACCACCTATTTTGTCTCTCTAGAACAGGTGCCCTGCCAAGTGTCTCCGCACCTTACGCTCTCTCCCCCTTCCTCTCCTTTGTTACGACGGACCTTTTAAAAGCGGCACACCGCCACCTCCGAAGAATACCCCCTGAAGAAGGAGCCGCATTGGTTCCGAAACGTCGGGCTAGTAAATTTCCTTATTTGGTTGGAGTCAATCTCTAAGTCTTAATCAATTTTCCCAACCAGACAGGTAATTCTGTCAAAATGTTTAGCTTCAGACTGATAATGTATTACACATCTAAAGTGCTTCTGGTGTGACTGAAATAAGGTGCCAGAGCAACAGGTTCTGCACAGTTTGTTCGGCCAGGGTGCATTTTGGCATCATTCAATGACAAAGCCCCAAAGAACACGGACAGTGCAACTCTGCTGCTTTATTTTAGTTGTTCCTTTTGCTGCCATAAAATGCTTTGGTACCAAGATTGACTGAATGGACACCAAGAGCTTAGCATGATTCTGTGCGGGCACAGCTCGAATGACAGAAAAGAGCACATTCATCGCTTGCAAAAGTCATTACTAGGCATGTTGCACACCTTTACTAAAAAGTGATGCAGGGCCCCATTAAAACATAACTGCTGCTGTTACAAAGAATGAAGCTCAGCACTTTAAGAAAGCCTTCATCAGAGCAAAGGAGGCTTGTCCAAATGTGTGTGCTGCAGCACCACTCACGTTTCGTTGAGGAGGCAGCCCGACCTGATGACGTCAAGGTTAAGTATGAAGGTTAAGGACCACGTGATGCACAGAATATTTTCACTCATTCACATAACTGTATTGGAAGCCTAATGACCACCCCCCAACTAGTCTTCAGTCTTGAGTCTTTTAAGACAAGCAGTGCCATTAACTCTTTCATTACCATGCCTATAGAAACTGATCAATTTGATCGACAGTTTTTCTAAGCGTTGTTAAACATTTACATTGGAATTCTACTCGCAACATCATGCACTGTCTGAAATGACGACTTAGCTTTAACTGTTTGTCAGATTTGACAATTTCAGGCAGATTGGGGAGTCTAGAAAAATAAACTTTTGGCTGGAGGTATCATTGAAACTAGGCTCCAGTGCTCCTAGCACTTCAATAAAAAGCCAAAAAATTTCCGCTTTGGTCAACTTGGCAACATAATTTTTACATGACAGTAGCAGTGAAGACAAAGATGCTTCTATCAGGTTGTCAATTTTCCAATGCGACATATAGGCCATTTTAACCCTGTAATTCCCATATGGAGTTCCACATCAAGGAAAATTGGAACGGAACAAATTGTTGACATTTATTTTTGGCCATGGAGAGTACATCAGAATAAAAAAAAAAGTTTTTCAGTTACAACTCAATTACTTAAAGGGAAACTGAGACTTCCACCCAAATGTAGCAATTTGCTACAATGGAAACCCAACCGGTTTCCTCGAAAGAAAGCCTCGCAGTTGAAGAAAAATTCGTCCTGGTCCGGGACTCGAACCCGGGACCACCGCCTTTCCGAGGCAGCCGCTCTACCATCTGAGCTAACCAGGCGGCTAGCAGATGGCAGGGCGAAGTCGAATTTGTCGACAACTCGAAGCAAAGGCAAGTGTATGACATAATAGTTCAGCGGAAATCCGCTAGGTGGAGATAAGTAATTAAAGGGAAACTGAGACATCCACCCAAATGTAGCAATTTGCTACAATGGAAACCCAACCGGGTTCCTCGAAAGAAAGCCTCGCAGTTGAAGTTTCCGGTGGTCCCGGGTTCGAGTCCCGGACCAGGACGAATTTTTCTCGATGCATGAAATGTAGCAAATTGCTACATTTGGGTGGATGTCTCAGTTTCCCTTTAATTACTTATCTCCACCTAGCGGATTTCCGCTGAACTATTACGTCAACTCAATTACTGTACTAATTAATTATTTAGGTTTGTTACACTGTCCACTGCTGAAACTTCACTCCAGCATATTAAAAACGCAACTATGGGCTTTGTTTTCCTGCACTTCAATCAGCATTTTGAGGCATCAAACTCTGCGCAGCAGATATGATACGTTGGGCATATCCCCCGAGTGCGTATTATTTTGATAATTGTGTTCGACTAATATAAAGTGCAACCTTATTTTCCCCACTGTGGGTTGCTTTCATCCATCGGTATTTTGACAGCACGTGTGCATATCATGCACATGTCGACGGTGGTGGCCCGCACTCATTCAGTCCATTTGCCTTCTGACCGTATGCTGGCTTGCCCGTTACCTTGAGCCACCTTGTGCAGCTGATGAAAACTTGATACTTGCGAGTCAACAACCACTGCATTATTCAGCCAGATCTGCCTTCATCCAGCACAAGCGCCTGTAGTTCTTCACACTGCTGCCTTATTTATCGCACAACTGCATTGTTCCCTTAGGCATTACCTCGTCAACGCTCACATCACCATCAAAGGCAACAGGATTGCTTTGCAGTGGGCTTGGCAGCATGTGAACACATTCAATCGCATTTTGTGAAAGTAAAATGTTGCTAATACTCCTTCACCTGCCCTACTCTATACATGGTGTTAGAGTGTACTAGAATGGGAGAGTGGGCCTTGGCAAGCGCCAAGGGTGAAGCAAAAAACGTTGAAATTGTGGTGGCGCTGCCGTCGCCTTATTTTGAATCTCCGGCTAGTAAACGTTGGCACCGGCTTGTTTTGACAGCACTCATTGGCTGAGGCAAGCTCACGAGCTGAGTAGCTGTCGCCCACTCGACGCACCGTCGTTGTTGCGTCGTTTACATTCTTTCCGACCCTCTTTTTCCATTTTATTTACAATTGATCGGTGGGGAATAATGTCAGTGTTGCCGCCACCGAGTATCCACCTGTCAAAGCTCCATGCAGCTGCAGTAGGGTCTCCGACGCGACAAGCGTCCGGCCGGCGCGCGGGGCCGCTCATTCGGGAGAAAGTGACGGTGGCGCCACCAACTTCTCAATAAAAAAAGCCTCAGCGGGGAGCCTGCTTTGGACCCACTTCCCCAATCTAGTACACTCTAGTGCTGCCAAGCCCACATTGTTATATTGCTATGATTGCCAGACCTGCCTTAACGAAGGCAGGCCTAGATTAACCTACAAAAAACTGCATGATGGAGCTATTTAACACAATAGAAACATGTCGAGCATTCCAAGTTCCTGCGAATGTCGCATGATAAGCATTTCTTAATTTGACGTTTCACACCCTACACCAGCATCTTTTTTCATTTTTTTTCTCTTTCGACACTCTTTCGAACGGCTCTTTCGACACTATCTAGCATTTTTATGTTTTCTAAGAACTGTATACAAGCACATGTGGGGTAAATATCAGTCAACTGTGACAACATATTGTGGCTGCTGATCTATATGATGCCAAGTTCCATATCCAAAGAACTTTGAAAAGCTTCTCTTTACCTAACAAAGATGTCGTGTAGTGCACTTATGACCTTGTCCTGTCATTCTCTCAACCGTAGAACCAACTGTTCCAGCTATTTCATGCTTTTTTTTTTTTGAAATCTGATTGGCTAGCAGGAAAAGCATGCCAGTTTTCATATGATTTCAGCATTGCTTTCCAAGTTGTTCACATCACCATTTCCTGCTCCGTACAGCACATCTGTTACTCTGTCACCAAAGCCTCACAGAAACGAGACAGTGCAAGCAGACAAAATGTTAACTTTTTTTCTTTATTGTATTATAGCATCCACGTCCGAACGATATTCACCCTTTCAGATAATTTTCTACAATTTACACAGATTCCACTCGTGGCATTGAACTAGCCACTACACATCCTTGCAAGCCAACCTCATGTAACGCTTGACGCTAACCCCTTAACTGACGACGACGAGATGACTCTCCATCACAAGGGGCCTCTTCGATTATCAGTCCCTGACTGCTTGGGACTGCTGTGCCGCATTCGATTTTGCTCGGACAGCTTCCGAAGCTCCGCCCACTAGTCCGAATGTTGCTAGAAGCGCGTTCGTTTTTTCACGGATCGGAATTTCCGGACTGCCCTTGGACTGTTGGAGCTGTCAGCAGATGTTTGCTCAGACAAGCGCAAGTAGCTAGCAGACGACGGCTGTTTTAAAAAGATGCACGCGGTGTTTGACGCCATGTTGTGAAAGATTCCGTGTTCTTCTGCGTACTTTGCGCGCTCCAGACGGCAACTACTGTGCATTGAGGTGTCGCTTCTGTTACATCGGTGCTTTGTGTGCCATCATGCAAGTTTTTTACGAGCCGTCTAATTGCTGTAGCTTTAGTCTTTGTGTTTTTTAAAGAAAGAAGCACAGCGATCAGGCACACATGCTTGCTTTTCTTAACGTGTTTCACGAAATCTGTCATGCTCATTGCTATATACGTACGCAGTAAGCAGGTAAACTTTGCTTTTCAGGTAAGTGAAACTAGCGTACGTGCAAGGAATCATATATTGCATGTGGCTATTTCACGCCGGTAGCTGGGTTGGTATACAATAGGAGCTTCGTGGATTGCTGTTGACATATATGTTGATCCCTTTTGCTACCAAGGTCGAGCGTTTGATTTTTGACGTACAGGATTAGTAGACGGTGTACACGCGCTCTCTCACGCGTCGGGCCTTTAATTAGCAGACGGTCTCGCGAGCTTTGAGGATGTATGCGGGTGCTTTCTGCATGAACAGTGACGTGGCATGACCATGATTTCGGAGTCTCTCCACAGCAATTTTAGGGCCAATAAATATATTTCACCACCACCACCACGACTTTGCTTACATTCGTGTGGGAATTCCGCTTAAATTTTTCAGGCAATGAGCTGGCTAGCGCGACGTAATAAACTGCGCTTTGCGAAAACGTTCTATGCGCTCAGGCTACGATTGCACTGTGCTAGCTTCATGGTTGTGTCAGCGACATACGCCTCTGAGACTGCACCATTTCGGAGGCCATGCTAATAAAAACGCTGGGTAGGGGGCTATCTACGAGCAAAGAGCAGACGACGGCAGCCAGGAGAGTGACATCCGGTCGCGGTGCTTCGACTGAAATCTCGGACAGTCCCCGACAGCTGGATCACGTGACAGTGATGCGCTCTTCTGTCAGGGCTAGTCAGACCGGAAGCCGCGGGACGGTTCGCGGACAGTCCGGGATTGCATAATCGAAGAGGCCCAATGAGCATCCTCTGGTGCCGATGAGTTAACTCGTCATGAATTTTTGGCAATTTTTGCACATGAGTTTGTGTTCAGTTTCTTGGAATTTTTACAAGAAAATACACAATAACCTTCGCCAATTTTCTTGCGCTTCTAAAATTTTTTTCCAGAATTCGTCAAGGCAGTTGAGGGATTAAAGCCGCTAGTATGAGCTAGCCAGTGCTTGAGTGCACTGGATGTATCAAGCTGTTGATTATGCTTTCATAATGCATGCCACCTTCCTGTGCCAATACAAGCGAATTTGTATTACGTTAGTGTTCTTTAATATTGTAGACCTTTTAAAATGCTTGAGGAAAAAATATGCAATGATTATAACTTAAATGAATCATTAATGGTAAATCATGTTGTAATAGCATGGTTGTCCTAGAAACAAAAAGGCAAACCTATTTTTCAAGATATATGCTCAAAGCATACCATTTCACCCCACCTTGGTTCTAGGCAAGAATGACCTTGTTGACCATACCGTAGTGATTTTTTTAGACAGCACGAGACACTTACACAAAATTTTAAATCGATGTGGCTATCTCTACCTATTCAAAAACTTTTAGCAAAGGAACTTTTTTCTGCCTTTATTGCATCATTTCCTTTTATCATATCTGGCACATCACAACCTCAGCTGTTCTTGCACCACATTTAAGATGCACTCTGTTAAATCAAGTACGTGACTTCAGAACTAAGGTGACACACTCACGTTGCAGTACTTGACCAGCACTAAAACTGTGCTTAATGTTTAAGTTCATCAGAACTACTAACAACTATGAACTTGTAGACTATTGTTTTGCTCAAGCACTTTAACAGGCCTACAGTATCAAAGAACAATAACAAAAATTGGCATTTATTGGAACAGGAAGGTGACATGCATTATGAAAGCATAAAGTGCTTGAGACCACGAAAAATGGTGCTGCCGGCAAGATACACAAGTGACTGGTGCCTGATGACATTTGCCTTTGTTGGAAGACAAATGGGCCGCAGTAAGGCAATAGAGAAGGAAGGAACACCGCAAAGTACTAAGAATATAACACTGTTTTGCGAGGCCCTGTCAAGTTTACGACAACCATGATTGAGTAATCCAAGACATGGCAATACCTAAAAATATGTTAAAAGCTGAGGTACAACAACAAACATATTGTGACCATGAAACATGAAAAAGTGTACTTTGAACCCAAATCAGACTTCTGAATGCCAACTGATCTGAAACGTTTTGTTCCCATCGTGCTGTCGTCACTACACCGTCGACAGACATTGAACGAATATTACTGATTATCTAAAATGTCAAGAAAGGTCAAACTCTTGATCACTATTCCCAGAGTACTGCAGCCTCGCATCTCTGGCACCCTCGGTTCGCGAGTCTGTACAAGCTCACTTCCGAAGGCCCACACAGAGGTGACTCCCTCACGTCATCACTGTCAGCACATAATATCCATGTAAACGCGCGCAAGTTCGCGCGATCGACTGCGCACCAGGGGGGTGGAAAGCAGGGGCGCAAGGCAAGGATACAAGAGGCGCGCTGCCTCGTGGCGGCGCCGCGCAGCAGAGTGCACGCCACCGAGCGCAGCATGGTCGTCGCCCTTCGCTGCCCTTCGTGGTCCTCCTGCAACAGGTGTGCACGCGCGAGCACGCCCCGCGATGTTGCCCGGCCGGCGTTATCAGGAGTATAAAAAAAAAAGCACTATCAGCAGCGACACCAGAGAACACCTGGCGGCGCAACGACGCTACCACCTAAGGAAGACTTCTTTCTGTCACATCCACCACATCACTGAGGAGGAGTGCCGGCACAGAACAAGCATACAAGTACTACAGAACACCCGTACAAACAAGTACCGGCTGAACCAGCCGTGGCCTCCGCGATCGTCCGCCAGGTGCCAGCGCGTCCGCAAGAGCCGCAGGTTCCAAAGATTGCCACAGAGCATAGAATTTCATACTACTATAACTTTTATTTAGAAATTCTATGCCACAGCGCGTAAAAAAAAACGGCGCTGAGAAAGGAAAAACAGTTTTTATCATAGAGTTTCTAAATAAAAAAATTATAGTAATATGAAACTCTATGGTTTTTATCCTGCGGCCGAATTGACTGCAGCACACCAAGCCGTCGGCACTACACTTCGGGTTTCGGTTTTAGCGCGCGCGTTTTGAACGCTAGCTGGCTCGTGTAGACGCCGGCGCGGCATTTTCTAGCTTCTACTGCTCAACCGCAAGCTGTCTGGGGGCGGAGTCGTTTTATTTAGTCAAAATGATTGCGGACGATTTTTACAAGCCTCCATCGTATCTGCACCACGTGCGCTTTTCGTAAAGTAGACGCAAGGCACCTTGTGCAATGAGGAAACGTTAATTTTGCTCCTTCCAGGCTTTTTGTGCATTCATCCAACGTTGCGGCACCGGGTAAGGAGCAGTAGTTTCCGTACGAAGCTCCGCCGGACAGCATCAGCTGAAATAAATAAATTACAAGCATGTGTCATTTTGGTATTTGGACATTATATTGCCCTTGCCTCTCACAAGGCACGTGACAATATGAATACTGCGTGTAAAATGCGAAAGTGGTGAATGGGCGGCATTATAAACAAAAGCAATTCCCTTTTACATACATGGCGAACAAAATACCCGACTCATCCCAAACAATACCATAAAATATTGCCGCAAAGTCAAAAACAGAGATCTCGCAGCACTGATCAAGAGGAACAGCTGCTAGGTCGCCTTTTATTGCGATAGCAATTATATGGACACTCAAAAGCAGATTTCTGCCGTCGGCGTCGCCGTAGCCGTCGCCGTCGCCGTGAGGTTCCGTATGACGTCATTTGGAGAAGAAATCGTCGCCGCGCGCCGAACGCTGTATGTGCGAGTGAAAGGGCGCGAGGGGCGCGTCTTTCACGGGGAGTGAACGCACGGCGGAGAACAAACGCGCGTTCTGCGCCGTGCTCGCTTAAGGGCTGCAGAAGTAGGCGTCTCTTTTCTCCTTTACAATCACCATATATGTAGAGCAAACGCACCTTCTTCCGACGCGCGAGAAGCCGTGGGGGAGGGGGAGGGAAGGGAGGCGACGTTTAGCTGCGGCACCAAGTGCCTGTTTATATCACAGGCTCCGGCAACAGTCACCAACGCCGCACGCATTTTGAGCGAACGCGGGCAAAACGCCGATGGCGTCGACAACAGTTCTGCGTGTTGCCGATGCTGCTGCATGTCCAAGTTTATACAGCTGATAAAGCTAATATCATTACTCCATATAGCTCTCTACAAGTTTGCTATCGCAATTGATGCTTCGCCTTTCAGGTGAAACTGCGACCACTTTTTTAATACTGCGCGCGCTACCGCGACTTCTTCTTCACTGCGCCATTATAAAAGGGCTCATGTTGTTGTTGTTGTTGTTGTTGTTGTTGTTGTTGTTGTTGTTGTTGTTGTTGTCCTGAGTGGTTGTGGCGCATACCCACAGTGGGGGATTGGCCATGAATCGGGTGGTTATATTCGGTGCATAAAAACAAGGGAATTAACGAATAGAATACTGGAGTTTAGACAGGAAATTTTTGTGAGAGGAGAAGAAAAAAAAAACACTAATTAATAATAGGTTTAAAAAAGTGGTCGCAGTTTCACCTGAAAGGCGAAGCATCAATTGCGATAGCAAATTTGTAGAGAGCTATACGGAGTAATGATAGTAGCTTTATCAGCTGTATAAACTTGGACATGCAGCAGCACCTGCAAAACGCAGAACTAATGTCGACGCCGTCGGCGTTTTGCCCGCGTTCGCACAAAATGCGTGCGGCGTTGGTGACTGTTGCAGGAGCCTCTGATATAAATAGGCACTTGGTGCCACAGCTAAACGTCACCTCCCTTCCCCCCCCCCCCCCCCCCCACCGCCTTTCGCGCGTCGGAAGAAGGCGCGTTTGCTCTACATATATATGGTGATTGTAAAGGAGGAAAGAGACGCCTACTTCTGCAGCCCTTAAGGAAGCACGGCGCAGAACGCGCGTTTGTTCTCCGCCGTGGGTTCACTCCCCGTGAAAGAGCGGGAGTGAACCCACGGCGGAGAACAAACGCGCGTGAGTGAACCCACGGCGGAGAACAAACGCGCGTTCTGCGCCGTGCTTCCTTAAGGGCTGCAGAAGTAGGCGTCTCCTTCCTCCTTTACAATCACCTTTCACTCGCACATACAACGTTCGGCGGCGCGCGGCTACGATTTCATCTCCATTGACGTCATACGGAACCTCACGGCAACGGCGACGGCGACGCCGACGGCAGAAATCTGCTTTGGAGTGTCCATATAATTGCTATCGCAATAAAAGAAATATATATGAATAAAAGAAAACTATGGTGGCAAAGGTGACAATAAGTTTATCATGGTAATCGATTTGATTCAATGAGATAATTTTGGATTGCCATGCCTACTCGCACTGTCTTCTTCTTCATCGGAGTACAGGCGCGGAATTTGCGTCCCTCCGAAGGAAGCATATTCGCACCACGGCCGAGCTCGTTGTCGCTAACTGCGTCACAGCGCCCTGTGCGGTCAGCGTGCCTCAAAGGTACCCAAATAAGTTACTATAATGTTGGGGCCCATAAAAAGCGTCGGAAACATGTCCAAGTACGATTCATTAACACAAATTAACTGCGCCAGGACGGCCGAGCTGTTAGTGTGCCACAAGTCTCAGTTTCGTGCCGTAAGCATAAATGCGTCGCTGTCTGTCAAACAGTATTTCTCCCCTTGCCGTAGCTTAATAGTGCGATGGTGCCGTGTCGAAGTGCAGAAGGAACGCAAGAATACGCCGAGAGCCCAAGAAACCAGGCTACATTTTTAAAAAATCACCGCCCCTTCAACTCCGTGAAGATGGTCGAAAAGCGAAGCTGTGTATACACGGACTGTAATTACACCATCCAAGTCAAACTTCGCAAGCGGTCTATATTGTAAATATTTTGTTTCACCATTATTTCACCTCATTTTCGCGTTTGCGAGCTTCGCAGGGTGACTATGCTTTAAAAAAAAAGTAGCAGTTTCGCCCGAAAGGCGAAACATCAATTGCGATAGCAAATTTGTAGAGAGCTTACGGAGTAAGGATAGTAGTTTTATCGGCTGCATAAACTTGGACACATTCGCTGACTAACTGAATAAGCATGGTGTCAGCGCGCAGAAGCAAACATGAATAGAACACACTCGATGACCACAGACAACCGCTGTCAAAAATTGGAGGACGCTTAAGCTATCGGGCCCCGTTCGCATCGCATTTTATTGCGATAGCAATTATATGGACACTTCAAAGCAGATTTCTGCCGTCGGCGTCACCGTCGCCGTCGCCGTGAGGTTCCGTATGACGTCAACGGCGATGAAATCGTCGCCGCGCTCCGGAAGCTGTATGTGCGAGTGAAATGGCGCGAGGGACGCGCGCTTTCACGGGGAGCGAAACGCACGTCGGAGAGCAAACGCGCGTTCTGCGCCGTGCTCCCTGAAGGGCTGCAGAATTAAGCGTCTCTTTCCTCCTTTCCATATATAAAGAGCAAACGCAACTTTTTCCGTCGCGCGAAAGGCTGTGGGGGGACGGGAGGGAGGGAGGGGAGGCGACGTTTAGCTGCGGCACCCAAATACGTATTTATATAAAAACGCCACGCGCGTTCGGTGCGAACGCGGGCAAAACGCCGACGGCGTCGACAACAGTTCTGCGCGTTGCTGGTGCTGCTGCATGAAACTACTATCCTTACTCCGTATTTTACTACTATCCTTACTCTACTAATTTGCTATCGCAATTGGTGCTTCGCCTTTCGGGTGAAACTGCGACAAACTTTTTTCTTTATGAGTAGGCTTCACTGCAACACAGAACGTGGGAAAGCCAGCTTACAAAGACCAAGCTTATACCAATGCCCTTAGCTAGAGCCAGCTTCATTTTTAAACAGAAATGCATTGCTGGGAAGAAGTTTTTCCAGGGGCAATATAGTCTTCTTATATGAAAATGTGAAGGCCCTAAGACCTTTTTTATTATTTTACTAATTGTTTGCTATTGCCCCGACGCGCGCGCGTGTCCCAATTTGACCTGCCGAGGATGCGAGCGCCAACTGGATAGGATCTTCGCAAGTAAGCTACCCGAGCGCGCTGCTGCTTGTATGGTGTAAATGCTGGAAAGGGGGTTTGAGTTTCCTCGTAGCATAATTTTGTTTCCTCGTACGTGGGACGTGGGATACGGAGATCGACGCTTCTCCGTGCCTCATCAAAATAAAGTTTTCTCTCTCTCTCTCTCTTCCTCGTACATTCAAATTACAATCCGACGCCACCATGTCTGTAGGTTGTGGTTAAGTCGTATACTTTATCATTTTTCTGACGGATTTTACTCTGAGAAATTCAATTTTTGTTCACTAACACCTTGCGCCACGCGGGGGGCCTGCGCGGTCGGGGTGGTTCGGGATTATTTTCTCCGCCGCGGACGCCGGCGCTTACGCCGACGCCGGAATTTCTGTGACACGGGGCCCTTAATGTCGCGTTAAAACGCTGGCGTGAGCAAGCGCGGCTGCAGTAGCGAGCGAAGGTTCCTGCGGTCTGTCGCTTCAACGGAAACTGAGCGGCGAAAGCACAGCGCATACAAAGATAAGAGCCGTGTGGAGATCGCCTTGAAGATAGGGCGCGCGCGACAGCCGCAGCCGCGCAAAGTACAAGTACGCAGTTGGTGGCAGAGTAGAAGCTGCGCACCCTCCCTCCCGCGCTGCCTTCCCGCTTTCCTCCTTTCGCGTGGCTGTCACGGAGCGCCATATTTTCGAATGGTTTGGACGCTGATTAACGTTTTATAAACTGCGCAAGAAAACGAAGACACAAGAAGGAAAACACACACGACACCACGAGCGCAGTGTTTTCCTTCTTGTGTCTTCGTTTTCTTGCGCAGTTTATAAAACGTCTAAAAGCTATGAACCAACTAGCCCACCAGAACGTCCTACTGCTGATTAACGACACGCCGAATTACGAGCGTCAAAAAAACGTGGGCTCCTGACTGTGCAGCGTATAATATATTCGACATTGACACGCCGAATTACGGGCGTCAAAAGCGTCGTGGCCGCTCGGGCTGCCATCTCGATTCCAGACGCGACACGCCGATTACGGACCCAGAAGTGTGCGTGTACGTCTGCGTGGTATGCCGGGTTCCACCTTGGCCCTTGACATTGGGAGAGAGGAGAATCTGCGGTTCTTCGTCCATGGTGAAAGGGGCTCGGCCAAGATTGTTGGGAGCAAAGAGCCCTGATTTCGGAGAACTCTACATAGCGGCAGTTTCCCTACATAGGGAACTAGGGAAAGGAGAGGCTATTTAAGCGCAGGTTTTGGGCCCTGCTGATTAGTCTAGAAGCTGAACCTATGCGCTGCTGAGAAGCCGTTGGGGGGCTAGTGCCGTCCAGTATCGCCTGGGCCGCCTGGCCACGTCGGAACTCCGAGGAACTTGTTGACGTACGAGACGTCAAACCAGCGTCTGAAACGAAGCTCACGGTAGTCCACCTGAAGTTAGCTCAACCTGCTTGAGGGAAGTCGTCAGATCTAGACTCCCGGGAAACCCAGCTCAGCAATCGCATCCACCTCGACAAGATCGGACCGCCAGCATTCTTCGGGAAAGCTTTGTGCACCGACTTCACGGTTTATGGACTTGCTGCTGCTGCCCGGCCATGCGTATGACATCGTTGGTTTTCTTTTGAACTTTGATTTCCTTTGAACTTTGTTTAGTGAATTACTGTTAAGTGTTACTCTTGTATATTTGATCCGCGCCATGTTTCATTTGTGTATCTACTGTTAATTGCTCGTAGTTATTTGTCTTCATCCTTGTGTATATTAAGTTCAGGTGTGTTAGTCTGTCATGTGTTTTTTTATTATTCTATTTTATTAATTTGTGTATATTTATCAGCCGATAAATCTCTTGTTTTCTTTTCTGTTTACTCCCGACTCTGACTCTTTTCACTGTGCTCGCTTGCGTACGGAACCAGCTTGTCTACCCCGTCGATCGACTTCGCGCCGACGACAAATCGGGGACAGCTGTGACAGTGGCAGATTGAGTCGCCAGTTCCCCTTGCGCCCGGTCGCAAGATACGCATTCGGTGCCGCAGCTAAACGTTGTCTCCCTTCCCTCCCATCCCCCCACTGCCTTTCGCGCGACGGGAGACGTCGCGTTTGCTCCGCCATGCATTCGCTCTCTGTGAAAGCGCGCGTCCCTCACACACACGGTGCGCGGCGACGATTTTATCGTCCTTGCCCTTAATATGTACCCTTAATACGGAACCGCACAGCGACGACGACGGCAGAAATCCGCTTGGAGTGTCCATATAATTGCTATCGCAATAAAAACATGCGGCCTGCCGCGTCATGCCGGCTGCAATGGGAGCGATCGTCCGAGCCGTAGTTGCATTCGCGGCCGCTTGCCTGGCCCGAACGGCGGTACTTGCGGGGGATGGGACGTGTCGGCATCTACAAGCGACGGCGTTCCTCAAGCTTTTTCTACGACGGAGTCGCCATCTGTCAGAAGCGCCTCGCTTGCGTAGTATGAGGGATAACGCAGCGCGCTCCTCATAGGTTTGGCTGCCGGCGCTCAATAAGAACCCCATGCGGGAACCCTCCTGGCCATTTCCGTAAGTACTCTCCAAACGAGAGAAGTTTTTTGCTCTCAAAATAATAATCATAGGGCAAACAGAAAGCGCAGAATGCTTTACAGACGCTCTCTCTTTGCCGAATATATACGTACAGTGACCTCCCTCTGCGCGCGCTCGCCGCGATGTAGTTCCCCGGACCGGCTTATTGTGTGAAAGGTATAGGCAATCGCTGAGAGTAAACTATGTCAAATATGTTCTTATAGTGAGCTGTCTGTATAACCAAATAGCAGAATGAAGCCTCAATGCAGTGATCGAATGGGTTCGAACCGACCGGTTGCACGTCTGCATGCACGTCCACGCACAATATTTCGCTTTCGCTGCGAGTGCGTTTTAGCACCGTGCCGTGAGCTTCAGGCCGAAGCATATTAACATATGACAGTACACATGCAACCACTGTTGCGTGGACGCTGTCAGAGCTAGCTGTTGAAAAATAATTTCGTTATAACTGTAGGGACCTAATGGACGCTATACGGCGACTCGTGATGTGCCATCGCGAAAATTCAATTATTTTTTTTCTTTTTTCATCTTGCAACAGTCCAACGCGCTCAGCGTCTGTCGCCACTTTTTCTTCTTGTCACATCGAAGTGGTCGGCAGCAAATGTGCGGCCTTAGGTCCCCTGTATCTGCTTTTTGAACGTCGCTATATTGGAAATGACAAATAAAACTTCAGTACTAAAAGTTACAGCTTGAGTTCTATTGTGAAGAAACATTAGGAAGAACTCGGAAGCAATATTTTTTTTTTTGAATTTGTTTAGAGAGTAACTAGTGTATGCAATGCAGTCCTGTACAAATGGTTGGGGGCCAGAGACCGCATTTTGTTAAGTTTTCACTGGTTGTCCGGATGATCTCGTTTTGTTCTCGCAACTTGTCGGCATGTTCTCGTTTTGAGTGCCCGGATAACGGCCTTGGCTTTTGGCTCAAGGTCATTGAAGGTCGCCGACAACGCGAGCTAAAAGCATTTCATGCTTAAAATCTTCTCACCTTCTTAAAACTCAGCAGGGCAAGTGGGCGAAGTACAGCCGTGCATTTCAGAAGGAATGGGATAAGGACCCCTCTTTCAAAGGTTAATTTTACTTTATGTGCATCTTTGGTTTTAAAAGCGTCTCGTGCTGCATAGTTTTGGAATGGAGTAAGCTTCTTACTCCATTCCAAATTTCCGAAGTTTATCCTGCACTCGAAGGCAACTATTGCATCCTGCGAAGCATAAAGTCATTCAAAATTTAAAATACTGCAGTTCATAATGAGGATGTTTTAAGGTAGCGTCAAGGTGGCAATTAAAACTATCGACTTTGCAATGGGGACGAGAAAGAATATGGCGCAAGATAACGGTTTTGAGAAGTCGAGGAGGAAGAAGGGAGAATAAACAGTAATGGCGACCGTAACACTACATATCCTGGTGTTGTTACAAAGTTACAAAGAGGCACTAGCCGGCCGTTTTAATGGCTCTGCGGTACTTCCATTCATGCATCGAGACACAAAACGGAGAAGGCTGTTCCTCTTCGGGTTAGGGTCGGTGAGCGATGCGGACGTCCCCCGCGTGCGCCGATCCACGCTTCGCGAGACCGTCTCGCGTGGCTAGGAGCAGGACACCGGTATGGATGAACACGGATCGTTCGAACGCGCCACCGTTCGCGTGACCGTACACGTGAGCAGGGGCGGATCCAGGTTTTTTCTGAGGGGGGGTCAGCTTCTGTCAATGATGATGATGATGATAGTAGCATTTCTTATTTACCGAAATTCACCGTTTCTGCTTACGATAAACAAGCGTTTTATACGGCTAGCGCAACGCCTTAGCACACCGTGGTGGCTCAGTCAGCTCAGGCGTTGTGCTGCTGAGCACGAGATCGCGGCCGCGGCGGCCGCATTTCGATGGAGGCGAAATGCAAAAACGCCCGTGTGCTTGCCTTGTAGTGCTCGTTAAAGAATCCCAGGTGGTGAAAATTAATCCGGAGCCTTCCACTACGGCGTGCCTCATAATCAGAACTGGATTTGGTACGTAAAACCCCAGAAAGAGGAAGAAGACCTGTAGCGAAGACAGGTATATCGGTTTCTCCAAGCTTATAGGAAAACGACGTTACCCAATACAGCCATGTGCTTGGCAGCTGTGCCTGATAATAGAGGGTGTTCAAAACTAAGCTTTATGCTTTTCTTAAAATTAGGCACTGGGAGGCACGCGAAGACCACCTGTTCAAATAAGTTATGTGGCCAGGGGTGCAGTAAGTGAGATGATAATTATCGCTGTGAACAGCCCAGTTAACTAAAATTGAACAATTATTTTTGTCGACTGCAGTAAGTGGGTATGCTTGTATTGAAAACTTAGAGGCAGTCGCGTTTCTACACAGTATCAGTGAGAAGAATTATTCTAGCGTGTTCGTGCTCCGAGATATCCGACTCCAAATTTCAATTGTCGTACTGCGCAGAGCTATCGAGTCGACGCGAGAACGGTTTATGCTTTGCGTAACCTCCTGCCACCACCTGACGACTGCACGGCCAGCATCGCTCATGAGCAGGGCCTCCAGCTTGCTGACACCTTACCTGACGGTTACCACCCTGGTGTTGGAGTTGAGCTGCTTATTGGGGCGGATCATTATTGGGACATAACAGGAAATGTAAAGCGCCTCTGTAAGAATCCCGTGGCATTTGAACATTTTTAGAACATTTCATTTCATTTTATTACCTTAAAGACCCCATGGAAGGGGTATTACATAAGTGGCGGGCACATACATAAAAGAAATTGAAAGCCATATTTTATTACAATGCAAGGCAATTTGTTACGGTGTTCAAAAATGTGGAGGGACAAGTTATGACTGTGATTTCATTAGAAAGGCCGTTCCAGTCTGTTGCTGCACGAAAAAAGAATGAAGACGAAAAAGTGACGGCGCGCAATTGTTGCGGGTGACTGGTGCGACTGGAGATGCGTGCCGGGGGTGTTAAGACCCTCAATGACAACCGTGAACACGCTACTACGAAGCGAGAGCGGAGGCGGGGGCGCCTAACAATTACCTTCAATGACAACCGCGAAGACGCTACCGAGAAGCAAGCGAGAGCCGACGGGGGCCATTAACGACACCGTTCGAGCAAGTTAATTGTGATTACCACCGTGCCCCGTGTCACCGACCCGACGGTGGCCACTCTCCACGGCGCGTGCCTGACTCAAGCCATTTTACTGTGTTTCTTTACTTCTCCCTATCCACTTTCCTTTCCCCACTCTAGTCATTTACTACTGCAAATAAACCAGTCTCGAAACGGATCCCGAAGAGTGAACTTCTTCCTTCGTGGCTCCTGCGCGCACGGCCGACGCCGTCCAGCTAAGTTAACGCGCAGCATAAGTTAGCAGTCGTTCAAAGGCGACAGTGATTAGATTCAGTCCATCGGCGCGAGTATTCATCACAGGGGGGAGAATATATGGTGGCTTGCCGAGCGAGCTGTAAAAAAACTTGTGAAAAAGACTAAGACTAGCAATGTGGCGACGAGATGCAAGCAATGATAAACCGGATTCTGTTTTCAGTGCCGATATGCTGACTTCGTAAGAGTACTTAGAATGAATAATCTTGCAACTCGATTTTTGAAGCGATTCAAGTTGATGATGAGATATACTTGATGCGGGTTCCAAATGGGGGATGCGTATTCTAGTTTCGTCCTGACGAGAGACTGATAGGCTAGTAATTTTACATCTTGAGGGGCGTGGCGCAAATGGCGTTTTAAAAACCGAGCGTTTTGTTAGCAGATGAAATGATGTTCGCAATGTGCGTTGCCCAGGTTAAATCACTACAAAGGGTTACTCCGAGATATTTGTAGGAAGGAACTAGTTCAAGGTAGGCGCCAGCAATTTGGTACGAGGAAAACAAGTGGATTTTTACGGCGGTGGAAGGAGACAGTTTTACATTTATTACGGTTTAGTTCCATTAGCCTAATGTTGCACCATTCTGCACACTTCCCAGGTCGTTCTCGAGTAGTAGCGCACCCAAGTTCTCTGCCAGGGGGGAGTTGACAGTTTGCCAATACCATCTAAACAGCACTAATTTCAATTTCTTCACGGGAAATTGTCAAAAAATGTGCTTTTTGCGTACTACGCCTCTTACATCCTATAGTTGCAGTACTCAAAGGCGCAAGGAAAGAAAAGGGGTTATACAAAAGGGTGGGTTAACTCGGCCTTCAGGGGGGGGGGGGGGGGGTTACAACCCCCGAACCCCCCGTCGGTGCGCCACTGTTCTGGAGAGACGTGTTATCGGATACATTAATTTTACAATAAATTACGCAATCATCTGCAAACATACGGATTTTAGAAGATATATGTACATGCGTTGGTAAGTCATTAATGTAAATTAGAAATAGAAGTGGACCAAGGACGCCTTGAGTTATGCCTTGAGGGAAGCCTGAGGTTACGGGGATAGAATTAGATATTTGATTGATGGGTGAAGTGTTGTCGTAAGATTTGTGCATGACAACATCAAACTTAAAGCGGCAGTATGAAATATTCGTTAGCATAGCTAAAAAGGTTTCTGCTGTTAATGGCACGTGTAGATGCTGCTCTTGATTTCAATAAAACATACAACACTTGGAAATCAGCTGTCAATTTATTTGCGTAGCCCAGGCAAGGACCATGCCCGGTCGTTCAGTCACCATTACGCACGCGCACTGCCCTCCGGCTTCTCCGCTCGCGCCATTATCTTGGCATGGCAGCTGCCGCCATCTTTACAGGCTGCGCGGTCGCGTGTTACGACAGCGGTTAGGGGTTCTTCGATTTTTTTTTTTTTCGCCAGCCATGAGGGGAAGGGGGACAGTTATCTTTGCCAATGCCTCCGCCCCGTTGTCAGACTAAACGGCGCACGCAACAGCCGCGTCACATCAGGGAGGAGCTTTGCGCCGATCCTCATTCTCTTGCATGTGTAATCACGCGAACGAGAATTAAAATTTGGAGTTGGATATCTCGGAGCACAGAAATATGCGAGAATTCTTTTAAGTGAAACTGTGTAGAAACACGACTGCCTCTAACTTTTGAATACAAACATGCACACTTACTGCAGTCAATAAAAGTTAATTATTCAATTTCAGTTAATTCGGCTGCTGACAGCAATAATTATCATCTCACTTTGTCCCCCTGGCCACATAACTTATTTGCGCAGGTGGTCTTCACGTGTATCTCAGTGCCTAAATTTAAGAAAACCATAAAGCTTAATTTTATACACCCGGTATATCTAGCCTGTATTGTTTCTTAAAATAAAATTTGGGATGATCTGTTGCAGGTTCGCTATAAATGCGTAAGCACGGGTCCGTCATTGGAGCTCTGTTGGGACACCTTGATTTGCTTAAGGAGATTCTTTGTGTTCGGCTGAGACACCTTCGTTTGCATTGGAGCTCCAACGCGGCAACCACTACGCTGGTTGTTTACGATATGCGAATCACCGCGTATGAAGACTCGCGACGCCACCTACAAGAAGAACGATTTGGCGTAGTAGCCGAGCGCGTGAGCCAGCGTCTTCATGTTTTGTTTCCCACGCGACGTCATCCTTTTACACAAGGCGCGCATCTGCTCCCGTTTCTCTAACCACGCGACGCCATCCTAGGCCCGCGCGCTGGCGTTGGCCGCCGTTGCCGCTGCTCGAGGCTTCGCCCCGCTCCGCGAGAACGCCCACTCAGATAAAAGGATCCGGCGGCTTTGAGCCTCCTATGCTTAATGTACGACAATAAAACTGCGAAGTTACAATGAAAATTTGTAGCGTACGAACGGTACTGTGCTCGTACTGGATATTGTCAACGTGTAACATGTGATCACAATGAGTGCCTGATGAACTGCTTAAGGTCACGGATCACTCTCTCGGTCATTCCATTTGGCTGCGGGTGATATGGATCACAGCGTCGTAGCGTACGTAACACCACGGCTCTCTGCCCACTGCTGGAGCTTCTTGCTTAGGAATGCGGGTCCACTGTCAGATATTACAACTTTCAGCTGTGAAAACATTGCTCGATCAAGAAGGGCCATAACACTGTTAGCGTCTTCTCCTCTATAGGTCGCGCTGCTACGTACCATTCTTGTGCGCCGATCTATTGCAACCAGAAAAGATTGCGTCTTGCGAACTCAAGGACTCTTCAGTCAGCAAAGTGTAAGTGCACAACTTCAAAAAGGTTTCTCGAATGATGCGACAAGAATAGTTCGTCGGGTCGCGGCCGGTACTTGGCCTTGTTAACTTAATTGACACAAGTGGCACGACTTGACGTAGT